>NW_027478164.1:6195075-6498106 GCF_051020975.1 Osmia lignaria lignaria
AAAATCTTAAGAGACCTTTTTTGTAGAGAATTATGTTTCCTACAATTCATGTTCTATGATATTTTTTGATCAGAAGCGTAGTTTTCGAGATATATCGAGATATTTAAAAGTTCCGAAGCCGCACCAACATAATAGAGATACAGAAACACCGTGGCCCCTTTCTTTGAGATAACTCTGCACTAGTGCGAGCCGCAAATGCCACTTCCAGCTTAGCTGTGCAGAAGAAGAACAACAAGAAGAAGAAATATCTCGAAATATGTCCGTCAGGCCCCTTCCCTTGAGATAAATCTGCAAATATCTCGGAAACGAAGCGAGCTACCGCAAAATGTTAAGAGACCTTTTTTGTAGAAAATTAGGTTTCCTACTTTTTACGTTCTATGATATTTTTTTATCAGATGCGTAGTTCTCGAGATATATCAAGATATTTAAAAGTTCCGAAGCCGCACCAACATAATAGAGATACAGAAACACCGTGGCCCCTTTCTTTGAGATAACTCTGCACTATTGCGCGCTCCAAATGCCACTTCCAGCTTAGCTGTGCAGAAGAAGAACAACAAGAAGAAGAAATATCTCGAAATATGTCCGTCAGGCCCCTTCCCTTGAGATAAATCTGCAAATATCTCGGAAACGAAGCGAGCTATGGCAAAATGTTAACAGACCTTTTTTGTAGAGAATTAAGTTTCCTACTTTTTATGTTCTATGATATTTTTTAATCAGATGCGTAGTTCTCGAGATATATCAAGATATTTAAAAGTTCCGAAGCCGCACCAACATAATAGAGATACAGAAACACCGTGGCCCCTTTCTTTGAGATAACTCTGCACTATTGCGAGCTGCAAATGCCACTTCCAGCTTAGCTGTGCAGAAGAAGAAGAACAAGAAGAAGAAATATCTCGAAATATGTCCGTCAGGCCCCTTCCCTTGAGATAAATCTGCAAATATCTCGGAAACGAAGCGAGCTATGGCAAAATGTTAAGAGACCTTTTTTGTAGAGAATTAAGTTTCCTACTTTTTATGTTCTATGATACTTTTTGATCAGATGCGTAGTTCTCGAGATATATCAAGATATTTAAAAGTTCCGAAGCCGCACCAACATAATAGAGATACAGAAACACCGTGGCCCCTTTCTTTGAGATAACTCTGCACTATTGCGAGCTGCACATGCCACTTCCAGCTTAGCTGTGCAGAAGAAGAACAACAAGAAGAAGAAATATTTCGAAATATGTCCGTCAGGCCCCTTCCCTTGAGATAAATCTGCAAATATCTCGGAAACGAAGCGAGCTACCGCAAAATGTTAAGAGACCTTTTTTGTAGAAAATTAGGTTTCCTACTTTTTACGTTCTATGATATTTTTTGATCAGATGCGTAGTTTTCGAGATATATCAAGATATTTAAAAGTTCCGAAGCCGCACCAACATAATAGAGATACAGAAACACCGTGGCCCCTTTCTTTGAGATAACTCTGCACTATTGCGCGCTGCAAATGCCACTTCCAGCTTAGCCGTGCAGAAGAAGAACAACAAGAAGAAGTAATATCTCGAAATATGTCCGTCAGGCCGCTTCCCTTGAGATAAATCTGCAAATATCTCGGAAACGAAGCGAGCTATGGCAAAATGTTAACAGACCTTTTTTGTAGAGAATTAAGTGTCCTACTTTTTATGTTCTACGATATTTTTTGATCAGATGCGTAGTTCTCGAGATATATCAAGATATTTAAAAGTTCCGAAGCCGCACCAACATAATAGAGATACAGAAACACCGTGGCCCCTTTCTTTGAGATAACTCTGCACTATTGCGAGCTGCAAATGCCACTGCCAGCTTAGCTGTGCAGAAGAAGAACAACAAGAAGAAGAAATATCTCGAAATATGTCCGTCAGGCCCCTTCCCTTGAGATAAATCTGCAAATATCTCAGAAACGTAGCGAGCTATTGCAAAATGTTAAGAGACCTTTTTTGTAGAGAATTAAGTTTCCTACTTTTCATGTTCTATGATATTTTTCGATCAGCTGCGTAGTTCTCGAGATATATCAAGATATTTAAAAGTTCCGAAGCCGCACCAACATAATAGGGATACAGAAACACCGTGGCCCCTTTCTTTGAGATAACTCTGCACTATTGCGAGCTGCAAATGCCACTTCGAGCTTAGCTGTGCAGAAGAAGAACGACAAGAAGAAGAAATATCTCGAAATATGTCCGTCAGACCCCTTCCCTTGAGATAAATCTGCAAATATCTCGGAAACGAAGCGAGCTATGGCAAAATGTTAAGAGACCTTTTTTCTAGAGAATTATGTTCCCTACAATTTATGTTCTATGATATTTTTTGATCAGAAGCGTAGTTTTCGAGATATATCGAGATATTTAAAAGATCCGAAGCCGCACCAACATAATAGAGATACAGAAACACCGTGGCCCCTTTCTTTGAGATAACTCTGCTCTATTGCGACCTGCAAATGCCACTTCCAGCTTAGCTGTGCAGAAGAAGAACAACAAGAAGAAGAAATATCTCGAAATATGTCCGTCAGGCCCCTTCCCTTGAGATAAATCTGCAAATATCTCGGAAACCCAGCGAGCTATGGCAAAATGTTAAGAGACCTTTTTTGTAGAGAATTAAGTTTCCCACTTTTTATGTTCTATGATATTTTTTGATCAGATGCGTAGTTCTCGAGATATATCAAGATATTTAAAAGTTCCGAAGCCGCACCAACATAATAGAGATACAGAAACACCGTGGCCCCTTTCTATGAGATAACTCTGCACTATTGCAAGCTGCAAATGCCACTTCCAGCTTAGCTGTGCAGAAGAAGAACAACAAGAAGAAGAAATATCTCGAAATATGTCCGTCAGGCCCCTTCCCTTGAGATAAATCTGCATATATCTCGGAAACGAAGCGGGCTATGGCAAAATGTTAAGAGACCTTTTTTGTAGAGAATTAAGTTTCCTACTTTTTATGTTCCATGATATTTTTTGATCAGATGCGTAGTTCTCGAGATATATCAAGATATTTAAAAGTTCCGAAGCCGCACCAACATAATAGAGATACAGAAACACCGTGGCCCCTTTCTTTGAGATAACTCTGCACTATTGCGAGCTGGAAATGCCACTTCCAGTTTAGCTGTGCAGAAGAAGAACAACAAGAAGAAGAAATATCTCGAAATATGTCCGTCAGGCCCCTTCCCTTGAGATAAATCTGCAAATATCTCGGAAACGAAGCGAGCTACCGCAAAATGTTAAGAGACCTTTTTTGTAGAAAATTAGGTTTCCTACTTTTTACGTTCTATGATATTTTGTGATCAGATGCGTAGTTCTCGAGATATATCAAGATATTTAAAAGTTCCGAAGCCGCACCAACATAATAGAGATACAGAAACACCGTGGCCCCTTTCTTTGAAATAACTCTGCACTATTGCGAGCTGCAAATGCCACTTCCAGCTTAGCTGTGCAGAAGAAGAACAACAAGAAGAAGAAATATCCCGAAATATGTCCGTCAGGCCCCTTCCCTTGAGATAAATCTGCAAATATCTCGGAAACGAAGCGAGCTACCGCAAAATGTTGAGAGACCTTTTTTGTAGAAAATTAGGTTTCCTACTTTTTACGTTCTATGATATTTTTTGATCAGATGCGTAGTTCTCGAGATATATCAAGATATTTAAAAGTTCCGAAGCCGCACCAACATAATAGAGATACAGAAACACCGTGGCCCCTTTCTTTGAGATAACTCTGCACTATTGCGCGCTCCAAATGCCACTTCCAGCTTAGCTGTGCAGAAGAAGAACAACAAGAAGAAGAAATATCTCGAAATATGTCCGTCAGGCCCCTTCCCTTGAGATAAATCTGCAAATATCTCGGAAACGAAGCGAGCTATGGCAAAATGTTAACAGACCTTTTTTGTAGAGAATTAAGTTTCCTACTTTTTATGTTCTATGATATTTTTTAATCAGATGCGTAGTTCTCGAGATATATCAAGATATTTAAAAGTTCCGAAGCCGCACCAACATAATAGAGATACAGAAACACCGTGGCCCCTTTCTTTGAGATAACTCTGCACTATTGCGAGCTGCAAATGCCACTTCCAGCTTAGCTGTGCAGAAGAAGAAGAACAAGAAGAAGAAATATCTCGAAATATGTCCGTCAGGCCCCTTCCCTTGAGATAAATCTGCAAATATCTCGGAAACGAAGCGAGCTATGGCAAAATGTTAACAGACCTTTTTTGTAGAGAATTAAGTGTCCTACTTTTTATGTTCTACGATATTTTTTGATCAGATGCGTAGTTCTCGAGATATATCAAGATATTTAAAAGTTCCGAAGCCGCACCAACATAATAGAGATACAGAAACACCGTGGCCCCTATCTTTGAGATCACTCTGCACTATTGCGAGCTGTAAATGCCACTTCCAGCTTAGCTGTGCAGAAGAAGAACAACAAGAAGAAGAAATATCTCGAAATATGTCCGTTAGGCCCCTTCCCTTGAGATAAATGTGCAAATATCTCGGAAACCAAGCGAGCTATGGCAAAATGTTAAGAGACCTTTTTTGTAGAGAATTAAGTTTCCTACTTTTTATGTTCTATGATATTTTTTGATCAGATGCGTAGTTCTCGAGATCTATCAAGATATTTAAAAGTTCCGAAGCCGCACCAACATAATAGAGATACAGAAACACCGTGGCCCCTTTCTTTGAGATAACTCTGCACTATTGCGAGCTGCAAATGCCACTTCCAGCTTAGCTGTGCAGAAGAAGAACAACAAGAAGAAGAAATATCTCGAAATATGTCCGTCAGGCCCCTTCCCTTGAGATATATCTGCAAATATCTCGGAAACGAAGCGAGCTATGGCAAAATGTTAAGAGACTTTATTTGTAGAGAATTTAGTTTCCTACTTTTTATGTTCTATGATATTTTTTGATCAGATGCGTAGTTCTCGAGATATATCAAGATATTTAAAAGTTCCGAAGCCGCACCAACATAATAGAGATACAGAAACACGGTGGCCCTTTCTTTGAGATAACTCTGCACTATTGCGAGCTGGAAATGCCACTTCCAGCTTAGCTGTGCAGAAGAAGAACAACAAGAAGAAGAAATATTTCGAAATATGTCCGTCAGGCCCCTTCCCTTGAGATAAATCTGCAAATATCTCGGAAACGAAGCGAGCTACCGCAAAATGTTAAGAGACCTTTTTTGTAGAAAATTAGGTTTCCTACTTTTTACGTTCTATGATATTTTTTGATCAGATGCGTAGTTCTCGAGATATATCAAGATATTTAAAAGTTCCGAAGCCGCACCAACATAATAGAGATACAGAAACACCGTGGCCCCTTTCTTTGAGATAACTCTGCACTATTGCGAGCTGCAAATGCCACTTCCAGCTTAGCTGTGCAGAAGAAGAACAACAAGAAGAAGAAATATCCCGAAATATGTCCGTCAGGCCCCTTCCCTTGAGATAAATCTGCAAATATCTCGGAAACGAAGCGAGCTACCGCAAAATGTTAAGAGACCTTTTTTGTAGAAAATTAGGTTTCCTACTTTTTACGTTCTATGATATTTTTTGATCAGATGCGTAGTTCTCGAGATATATCAAGATATTTAAAAGTTCCGAAGCCGCACCAACATAATAGAGATACAGAAACACCGTGGCCCCTTTCTTTGAGATAACTCTGCACTATTGCGCGCTCCAAATGCCACTTCCAGCTTAGCTGTGCAGAAGAAGAACAACAAGAAGAAGAAATATCTCGAAATATGTCCGTCAGGCCCCTTCCCTTGAGATAAATCTGCAAATATCTCGGAAACGAAGCGAGCTATGGCAAAATGTTAACAGACCTTTTTTGTAGAGAATTAAGTTTCCTACTTTTTATGTTCTACGATATTTTTTGATCAGATGCGTAGTTCTCGAGATATATCAAGATATTTAAAAGTTCCGAAGCCGCACCAACATAATAGAGATACAGAAACACCGTGGCCCCTATCTTTGAGATCACTCTGCACTATTGCGAGCTGTAAATGCCACTTCCAGCTTAGCTGTGCAGAAGAAGAACAACAAGAAGAAGAAATATCTCGAAATATGTCCGTTAGGCCCCTTCCCTTGAGATAAATGTGCAAATATCTCGGAAACCAAGCGAGCTATGGCAAAATCTTAAGAGACCTTTTTTGTAGAGAATTAAGTTTCCTACTTTTTATGTTCTATGATATTTTTTGATCAGATGCGTAGTTCTCGAGATCTATCAAGATATTTAAAAGTTCCGAAGCCGCACCAACATAATAGAGATACAGAAACACCGTGGCCCCTTTCTTTGAGATAACTCTGCACTATTGCGAGCTGCAAATGCCACTTCCAGCTTAGCTGTGCAGAAGAAGAACAACAAGAAGAAGAAATATCTCGAAATATGTCCGTCAGGCCCCTTCCCTTGAGATATATCTGCAAATATCTCGGAAACGAAGCGAGCTATGGCAAAATGTTAAGAGACTTTATTTGTAGAGAATTTAGTTTCCTACTTTTTATGTTCTATGATATTTTTTGATCAGATGCGTAGTTCTCGAGATATATCAAGATATTTAAAAGTTCCGAAGCCGCACCAACATAATAGAGATACAGAAACACGGTGGCCCTTTCTTTGAGATAACTCTGCACTATTGCGAGCTGGAAATGCCACTTCCAGCTTAGCTGTGCAGAAGAAGAACAACAAGAAGAAGAAATATTTCGAAATATGTCCGTCAGGCCCCTTCCCTTGAGATAAATCTGCAAATATCTCGGAAACGAAGCGAGCTACCGCAAAATGTTAAGAGACCTTTTTTGTAGAAAATTAGGTTTCCTACTTTTTACGTTCTATGATATTTTTTGATCAGATGCGTAGTTCTCGAGATATATCAAGATATTTAAAAGTTCCGAAGCCGCACCAACATAATAGAGATACAGAAACACCGTGGCCCCTTTCTTTGAGATAACTCTGCACTATTGCGCCCTGCAAATGCCACTACCAGCTTAGCCGTGCAGAAGAAGAACAACAAGAAGAAGAAATATCTCGAAATATGTCCGTCAGGCCCCTTCCCTTGAGATAAATCTGCAAATATCTCGGAAACGAAGCGAGCTATGGCAAAATGTTAACAGACCTTTTTTGTAGAGAATTAAGTTTCCTACTTTTTATGTTCTACGATATTTTTTAATCAGATGCGTAGTTCTCGAGATATATCAAGATATTTAAAAGTTCCGAAGCCGCACCAACATAATAGAGATGCAGAAACACCGTGGCCCCTTTCTTTGAGATAACTCTGCACTATTGCGAGCTGCAAATGCCGCTTCCAGCTTAGCAGTGCAGAAGAAGAACAACAAGAAGAAGAAATATCTCGAAATATGTCCGTCAGGCCCGTTCCTTTGAGCTGAATCTGCAAATTTCTCGGAAACGAAGCGAGCTATGGCAAAATGTTAAGAGACGTTTTTTGTAGAGAATTATGTTTCCTACAATTTACGTGCTATGATATTTTTTGATCAGAAGCGTAGTTTTCGAGATATATCAAGATATTTAAAAGTTCCGAAGCCGCACCAACATAATAGAGATACAGAAACACGGTGGCCCTTTCTTTGAGATAACTCTGCACTATTGCGAGCTGGAAATGCCACTTCCAGTTTAGCTGTGCAGAAGAAGAACAACAAGAAGAAGAAATATCTCGAAATATGTCCGTCAGGCCCTTTCCCTTGAGATATATCTGCAAATATCTCGGAAACGAAGCGAGCTATGGCAAAATGTTAAGAGACCTTTTTTGTAGAGAATTAAGTTTCCTACTTTTTACGTTCTATGATATTTTTTGATCAGATGCGTAGTTCTCGAGATATATCAAGATATTTAAAAGTTCCGAAGCCGCACCAACATAATAGAGATACAGGAACACCGTGGCCCCTTTCTTTGAGATAACTCTGCACCATTGCGAGCTGCAAATGCCACTTCCAGCTTAGCTGTGCAGAAGAAGAACAACAAGAAGAAGAAATATCTCGAAATATGTCCGTCAGGCCCCTTCCCTTGAGATAAATCTGCAAATATCTCGGAAACGAAGCGAGCTATGGTAAAATGTTAAGAGACCTTTTTTGTAGAGAATTAAGTTTCCTACTTTTTATGTGCTACGATATTTTTTGATCAGATGCGTAGTTCTCGAGATATATCAAGATATTTAAAAGTTCCGAAGCCGCACCAACATAATAGAGATACAGAACCACCGTGGCCCCTATCTTTGAGATAACTCTGCACTATTGCGAGCTGTAAATGCCACTTCCAGCTTAGCTGTGCAGAAGAAGAACAACAAGAAGAAGAAATATCTCGAAATATGTCCGTCAGGCCCCGTCCCTTGAGATAAATCTGCAAATATCTCGGAAACGAAGCGAGCTATGGCAAAATGTTAAGAGACCTTTTTTGTAGAGAATTAAGTTTCCTACTTTTTATGTTCTATGATATTTTTTGATCAGATGCGTAGTTCTAGAGATATATCAAGATATTTATAAGTTCCGAAGCCGCACCAACATAATAGAGATACAGAAACACCGTGGCCCCTTTCATTGAGGTAACTCTGCACTATTGCGAGCTGCAAATGCCACTTCCAGGTTAGCTGTGCAGAAGAAGAACAACAAGAAGAAGAAATATCTCGAAATATGTCCGTCAGGCCCCTTCCCTTGAGATATATCTGCAAATATCTCGGAAACGAAGCGAGCTATGGCAAAATGTTAAGAGACTTTATTTGTAGAGAATTTAGTTTCCTACTTTTTATGTTCTAGGATATTTTTTGATCAGATGCGTAGTTCTCGAGATAGATCAAGATATTTAAAAGTTCCGAAGCCGCACCAACATAATAGAGATACAGAAACACGGTGGCCCTTTCTTTGAGATAACTCTGCACTATTGCGAGCTGGAAATGCCACTTCCAGTTTAGCTGTGCAGAAGAAGAACAACAAGAAGAAGAAATATCTCGAAATATGTCCGTCAGGCCCCTTCCCTTGAGATATATCTGCAAATATCTCGGAAACGAAGCGAGCTATGGCAAAATGTTAAGAGACCTTTTTTGTAGAGAATTAAGTTTCCTACTTTTTACGTTCTATGATATTTTTTGATCAGATGCGTAGTTCTCGAGATATATCAAGATATTTAAAAGTTCCGAAGCCGCACCAACATAATAGAGATACAGGAACACCGTGGCCCCTTTCTTTGAGATAACTCTGGACTATTGCGAGCTGCAAATGCCACTTCCAGCTTAGCTGTGCAGAAGAAGAACAACAAGAAGAAGAAATATCTCGAAATATGTCCGTCAGGCCCCTTCCCTTGAGATAAATCTGCAAATATCTCGGAAACGAAGCGAGCTACCGCAAAATGTTAAGAGACCTTTTTTGTAGAAAATTAGGTTTCCTACTTTTTACGTTCTATGATATTTTTTGATCAGATGCGTAGTTCTCGAGATATATCAAGATATTTAAAAGTTCCGAAGCCGCACCAACATAATAGAGATACAGAAACACCGTGGCCCCTTTCTTTGAGATAACTCTGCACTATTGCGAGCTGCAAATGCCACTTCCAGCTTAGCTGTGCAGAAGAAGAACAACAAGAAGAAGAAATATCCCGAAATATGTCCGTCAGGCCCCTTCCCTTGAGATAAATCTGCAAATATCTCGGAAACGAAGCGAGCTACCGCAAAATGTTAAGAGACCTTTTTTGTAGAAAATTAGGTTTCCTACTTTTTACGTTCTATGATATTTTTTGATCAGATGCGTAGTTCTCGAGATATATCAAGATATTTAAAAGTTCCGAAGCCGCACCAACATAATAGAGATACAGAAACACCGTGGCCCCTTTCTTTGAGATAACTCTGCACTATTGCGCGCTCCAAATGCCACTTCCAGCTTAGCTGTGCAGAAGAAGAACAACAAGAAGAAGAAATATCTCGAAATATGTCCGTCAGGCCCCTTCCCTTGAGATAAATCTGCAAATATCTCGGAAACGAAGCGAGCTATGGCAAAATGTTAACAGACCTTTTTTGTAGAGAATTAAGTTTCCTACTTTTTATGTTCTACGATATTTTTTGATCAGATGCGTAGTTCTCGAGATATATCAAGATATTTAAAAGTTCCGAAGCCGCACCAACATAATAGAGATACAGAAACACCGTGGCCCCTATCTTTGAGATCACTCTGCACTATTGCGAGCTGTAAATGCCACTTCCAGCTTAGCTGTGCAGAAGAAGAACAACAAGAAGAAGAAATATCTCGAAATATGTCCGTTAGGCCCCTTCCCTTGAGATAAATGTGCAAATATCTCGGAAACCAAGCGAGCTATGGCAAAATGTTAAGAGACCTTTTTTGTAGAGAATTAAGTTTCCTACTTTTTATGTTCTATGATATTTTTTGATCAGATGCGTAGTTCTCGAGATCTATCAAGATATTTAAAAGTTCCGAAGCCGCACCAACATAATAGAGATACAGAAACACCGTGGCCCCTTTCTTTGAGATAACTCTGCACTATTGCGAGCTGCAAATGCCACTTCCAGCTTAGCTGTGCAGAAGAAGAACAACAAGAAGAAGAAATATCTCGAAATATGTCCGTCAGGCCCCTTCCCTTGAGATATATCTGCAAATATCTCGGAAACGAAGCGAGCTATGGCAAAATGTTAAGAGACTTTATTTGTAGAGAATTTAGTTTCCTACTTTTTATGTTCTATGATATTTTTTGATCAGATGCGTAGTTCTCGAGATATATCAAGATATTTAAAAGTTCCGAAGCCGCACCAACATAATAGAGATACAGAAACACGGTGGCCCTTTCTTTGAGATAACTCTGCACTATTGCGAGCTGGAAATGCCACTTCCAGCTTAGCTGTGCAGAAGAAGAACAACAAGAAGAAGAAATATTTCGAAATATGTCCGTCAGGCCCCTTCCCTTGAGATAAATCTGCAAATATCTCGGAAACGAAGCGAGCTACCGCAAAATGTTAAGAGACCTTTTTTGTAGAAAATTAGGTTTCCTACTTTTTACGTTCTATGATATTTTTTGATCAGATGCGTAGTTCTCGAGATATATCAAGATATTTAAAAGTTCCGAAGCCGCACCAACATAATAGAGATACAGAAACACCGTGGCCCCTTTCTTTGAGATAACTCTGCACTATTGCGCCCTGCAAATGCCACTACCAGCTTAGCCGTGCAGAAGAAGAACAACAAGAAGAAGAAATATCTCGAAATATGTCCGTCAGGCCCCTTCCCTTGAGATAAATCTGCAAATATCTCGGAAACGAAGCGAGCTATGGCAAAATGTTAACAGACCTTTTTTGTAGAGAATTAAGTTTCCTACTTTTTATGTTCTATGATATTTTTTAATCAGATGCGTAGTTCTCGAGATATATCAAGATATTTAAAAGTTCCGAAGCCGCACCAACATAATAGAGATACAGAAACACCGTGGCCCCTTTCTTTGAGATAACTCTGCACTATTGCGAGCTGCAAATGCCGCTTCCAGCTTAGCTGTGCAGAAGAAGAACAACAAGAAGAAGAAGTATCTCGAAATATGTCCGTCAGGCCCGTTCCTTTGAGCTGAATCTGCAAATTTCTCGGAAACGAAGCGAGCTATGGCAAAATGTTAAGAGACGTTTTTTGTAGAGAATTATGTTTCCTACAATTTACGTGCTATGATATTTTTTGATCAGAAGCGTAGTTTTCGAGATATATCGAGATATTTAAAAGTTCCGAAGCCGCACCAACATAATAGAGATTCAGAAACACCGTGGCCCCTTTCTCTGAGATAACTCTGCACTATTGCGAGCTGCAAATGCCGCTTCCAGCTTAGCTGTGCAGAAGAAGAACAACAAGAAGAAGAAATATCTCGAAATATGTCCGTCAGGCCCGTTCCTTTGAGATAAATCTGCAAATATCTCGGAAACGAAGCGAGCTACCGCAAAATGTTAAGAGACCTTTTTTGTAGAAAATTAGGTTTCCTACTTTTTACGTTCTATGATATTTTTTGATCAGATGCGTAGTTCTCGAGATATATCAAGATATTTAAAAGTTCCGAAGCCGCACCAACATAATAGAGATACAGAAACACCGTGGCCCCTTTCTTTGAGATAACTCTGCACTATTGCGAGCTGCAAATGCCACTTCCAGCTTAGCTGTGCAGAAGAAGAACAACAAGAAGAAGAAATATCCCGAAATATGTCCGTCAGGCCCCTTCCCTTGAGATAAATCTGCAAATATCTCGGAAACGAAGCGAGCTACCGCAAAATGTTAAGAGACCTTTTTTGTAGAAAATTAGGTTTCCTACTTTTTACGTTCTATGATATTTTTTGATCAGATGCGTAGTTCTCGAGATATATCAAGATATTTAAAAGTTCCGAAGCCGCACCAACATAATAGAGATACAGAAACACCGTGGCCCCTTTCTTTGAGATAACTCTGCACTATTGCGCGCTCCAAATGCCACTTCCAGCTTAGCTGTGCAGAAGAAGAACAACAAGAAGAAGAAATATCTCGAAATATGTCCGTCAGGCCCCTTCCCTTGAGATAAATCTGCAAATATCTCGGAAACGAAGCGAGCTATGGCAAAATGTTAACAGACCTTTTTTGTAGAGAATTAAGTTTCCTACTTTTTATGTTCTATGATATTTTTTAATCAGATGCGTAGTTCTCGAGATATATCAAGATATTTAAAAGTTCCGAAGCCGCACCAACATAATAGAGATACAGAAACACCGTGGCCCCTTTCTTTGAGATAACTCTGCACTATTGCGAGCTGCAAATGCCACTTCCAGCTTAGCTGTGCAGAAGAAGAAGAACAAGAAGAAGAAATATCTCGAAATATGTCCGTCAGGCCCCTTCCCTTGAGATAAATCTGCAAATATCTCGGAAACGAAGCGAGCTACCGCAAAATGTTAAGAGACCTTTTTTGTAGAAAATTAGGTTTCCTACTTTTTACGTTCTATGATATTTTTTGATCAGATGCGTAGTTCTCGAGATATATCAAGATATTTAAAAGTTCCGAAGCCGCACCAACATAATAGAGATACAGAAACACCGTGGCCCCTTTCTTTGAGATCACTCTGCACTATTGCGAGCTGTAAATGCCACTTCCAGCTTAGCTGTGCAGAAGAAGAACAACAAGAAGAAGAAACATCTCGAAATATGTCCGTCAGGCCCCTTCCCTTGAGATAAATCTGCAAATATCTCGGAAACGAAGCGAGCTATGGCAAAATGTTAAGAGACCTTTTTTGTAGAGAATTAAGTTTCCTACTTTTTATGTTCTATGATATTTTTTGATCAGATGCGTAGTTCTCGAGATATATCAAGATATTTAAAAGTTCCGAAGCCGCACCAACATAATAGAGATACAGAAACACCGTGGCCCCTTTCTTTGAGAAAACTCTGCACTATTGCGAGCTGGAAATGCCACTTCCAGTTTAGCTGTGCAGAAGAAGAACAACAAGAAGAAGAAATATCTCGAAATATGTCCGTTAGGCCCCTTCCCTTGAGATAAATGTGCAAATATCTCGGAAACGAAGCGAGCTATGGCAAAATGTTAAGAGACCTTTTTTGTAGAGAATTAAGTTTCCTACTTTTTATGTTCTATGATATTTTTTGATCAGATGCGTAGTTCTCGAGATCTATCAAGATATTTAAAAGTTCCGAAGCCGCACCAACATAATAGAGATACAGAAACACCGTGGCCCCTTTCTTTGAGATAACTCTGCACTATTGCGAGCTGCAAATGCCACTTCCAGCTTAGCTGTGCAGAAGAAGAACAACAAGAAGAAGAAATATCTCGAAATATGTCCGTCAGGCCCCTTCCCTTGAGATATATCTGCAAATATCTCGGAAACGAAGCGAGCTATGGCAAAATGTTAAGAGACCTTTTTTGTAGAGAATTAAGTTTCCTACTTTTTACGTTCTATGATATTTTTTGATCAGATGCGTAGTTCTCGAGATATATCAAGATATTTAAAAGTTCCGAAGCCGCACCAACATAATAGAGATACAGGAACACCGTGGCCCCTTTCTTTGAGATAACTCTGCACCATTGCGAGCTGCAAATGCCACTTCCAGCTTAGCTGTGCAGAAGAAGAACAACAAGAAGAAGAAATATCTCGAAATATGTCCGTCAGGCCCTTTCCCTTGAGATAAATCTGCAAATATCTCGGAAACGAAGCGAGCTATGGTAAAATGTTAAGAGACCTTTTTTGTAGAGAATTAAGTTTCCTACTTTTTATGTGCTACGATATTTTTTGATCAGATGCGTAGTTCTCGAGATATATCAAGATATTTAAAAGTTCCGAAGCCGCACCAACATAATAGAGATACAGAACCACCGTGGCCCCTATCTTTGAGATAACTCTGCACTATTGCGAGCTGTAAATGCCACTTCCAGCTTAGCTGTGCAGAAGAAGAACAACAAGAAGAAGAAATATCTCGAAATATGTCCGTCAGGCCCCGTCCCTTGAGATAAATCTGCAAATATCTCGGAAACGAAGCGAGCTATGGCAAAATGTTAAGAGACCTTTTTTGTAGAGAATTAAGTTTCCTACTTTTTATGTTCTATGATATTTTTTGATCAGATGCGTAGTTCTAGAGATATATCAAGATATTTATAAGTTCCGAAGCCGCACCAACATAATAGAGATACAGAAACACCGTGGCCCCTTTCATTGAGGTAACTCTGCACTATTGCGAGCTGCAAATGCCACTTCCAGGTTAGCTGTGCAGAAGAAGAACAACAAGAAGAAGAAATATCTCGAAATATGTCCGTCAGGCCCCTTCCCTTGAGATATATCTGCAAATATCTCGGAAACGAAGCGAGCTATGGCAAAATGTTAAGAGACTTTATTTGTAGAGAATTTAGTTTCCTACTTTTTATGTTCTAGGATATTTTTTGATCAGATGCGTAGTTCTCGAGATAGATCAAGATATTTAAAAGTTCCGAAGCCGCACCAACATAATAGAGATACAGAAACACGGTGGCCCTTTCTTTGAGATAACTCTGCACTATTGCGAGCTGGAAATGCCACTTCCAGTTTAGCTGTGCAGAAGAAGAACAACAAGAAGAAGAAATATCTCGAAATATGTCCGTCAGGCCCCTTCCCTTGAGATATATCTGCAAATATCTCGGAAACGAAGCGAGCTATGGCAAAATGTTAAGAGACCTTTTTTGTAGAGAATTAAGTTTCCTACTTTTTACGTTCTATGATATTTTTTGATCAGATGCGTAGTTCTCGAGATATATCAAGATATTTAAAAGTTCCGAAGCCGCACCAACATAATAGAGATACAGGAACACCGTGGCCCCTTTCTTTGAGATAACTCTGGACTATTGCGAGCTGCAAATGCCACTTCCAGCTTAGCTGTGCAGAAGAAGAACAACAAGAAGAAGAAATATCTCGAAATATGTCCGTCAGGCCCCTTCCCTTGATATAAATCTGCAAATATCTCGGAAACGAAGCGAGCTATGGTAAAATGTTAAGAGACCTTTTTTGTAGAGAATTAAGTTTCCTACTTTTTATGTGCTACGATATTTTTTGATCAGATGCGTAGTTCTCGAGATATATCAAGATATTTAAAAGTTCCGAAGCCGCACCAACATAATAGAGATACAGAACCACCGTGGCCCCTATCTTTGAGATAACTCTGCACTATTGCGAGCTGTAAATGCCACTTCCAGCTTAGCTGTGCAGAAGAAGAACAACAAGAAGAAGAAATATCTCGAAATATGTCCGTCAGGCCCCGTCCCTTGAGATAAATCTGCAAATATCTCGGAAACGAAGCGAGCTATGGCAAAATGTTAAGAGACCTTTTTTGTAGAGAATTAAGTTTCCTACTTTTTATGTTCTATGATATTTTTTGATCAGATGCGTAGTTCTCGAGATATATCAAGATATTTAAAAGTTCCGAAGCCGCACCAACATAATAGAGATACAGAAACACCGTGGCCCCTTTCTTTGAGATAACTCTGCACTATTGCGAGCTGGAAATGCCACTTCCAGTTTAGCTGTGCAGAAGAAGAACAACAAGAAGAAGAAATATCTCGAAATATGTCCGTCAGGCCCTTTCCCTTGAGATATATCTGCAAATATCTCGGAAACGAAGCGAGCTATGGCAAAATGTTAAGAGACCTTTTTTGTAGAGAATTAAGTTTCCTACTTTTTACGTTCTATGATATTTTTTGATCAGATGCGTAGTTCTCGAGATATATCAAGATATTTAAAAGTTCCGAAGCCGCACCAACATAATAGAGATACAGGAACACCGTGGCCCCTTTCTTTGAGATAACTCTGCACCATTGCGAGCTGCAAATGCCACTTCCAGCTTAGCTGTGCAGAAGAAGAACAACAAGAAGAAGAAATATCTCGAAATATGTCCGTCAGGCCCCTTCCCTTGAGATAAATCTGCAAATATCTCGGAAACGAAGCGAGCTATGGTAAAATGTTAAGAGACCTTTTTTGTAGAGAATTAAGTTTCCTACTTTTTATGTGCTACGATATTTTTTGATCAGATGCGTAGTTCTCGAGATATATCAAGATATTTAAAAGTTCCGAAGCCGCACCAACATAATAGAGATACAGAACCACCGTGGCCCCTATCTTTGAGATAACTCTGCACTATTGCGAGCTGTAAATGCCACTTCCAGCTTAGCTGTGCAGAAGAAGAACAACAAGAAGAAGAAATATCTCGAAATATGTCCGTCAGGCCCCGTCCCTTGAGATAAATCTGCAAATATCTCGGAAACGAAGCGAGCTATGGCAAAATGTTAAGAGACCTTTTTTGTAGAGAATTAAGTTTCCTACTTTTTATGTTCTATGATATTTTTTGATCAGATGCGTAGTTCTAGAGATATATCAAGATATTTATAAGTTCCGAAGCCGCACCAACATAATAGAGATACAGAAACACCGTGGCCCCTTTCATTGAGGTAACTCTGCACTATTGCGAGCTGCAAATGCCACTTCCAGGTTAGCTGTGCAGAAGAAGAACAACAAGAAGAAGAAATATCTCGAAATATGTCCGTCAGGCCCCTTCCCTTGAGATATATCTGCAAATATCTCGGAAACGAAGCGAGCTATGGCAAAATGTTAAGAGACTTTATTTGTAGAGAATTTAGTTTCCTACTTTTTATGTTCTAGGATATTTTTTGATCAGATGCGTAGTTCTCGAGATAGATCAAGATATTTAAAAGTTCCGAAGCCGCACCAACATAATAGAGATACAGAAACACGGTGGCCCTTTCTTTGAGATAACTCTGCACTATTGCGAGCTGGAAATGCCACTTCCAGTTTAGCTGTGCAGAAGAAGAACAACAAGAAGAAGAAATATCTCGAAATATGTCCGTCAGGCCCCTTCCCTTGAGATATATCTGCAAATATCTCGGAAACGAAGCGAGCTATGGCAAAATGTTAAGAGACCTTTTTTGTAGAGAATTAAGTTTCCTACTTTTTACGTTCTATGATATTTTTTGATCAGATGCGTAGTTCTCGAGATATATCAAGATATTTAAAAGTTCCGAAGCCGCACCAACATAATAGAGATACAGGAACACCGTGGCCCCTTTCTTTGAGATAACTCTGGACTATTGCGAGCTGCAAATGCCACTTCCAGCTTAGCTGTGCAGAAGAAGAACAACAAGAAGAAGAAATATCTCGAAATATGTCCGTCAGGCCCCTTCCCTTGATATAAATCTGCAAATATCTCGGAAACGAAGCGAGCTATGGTAAAATGTTAAGAGACCTTTTTTGTAGAGAATTAAGTTTCCTACTTTTTATGTGCTACGATATTTTTTGATCAGATGCGTAGTTCTCGAGATATATCAAGATATTTAGAAGTTCCGAAGCCGCACCAACATAATAGAGATACAGAACCACCGTGGCCCCTATCTTTGAGATAACTCTGCACTATTGCGAGCTGTAAATGCCACTTCCAGCTTAGCTGTGCAGAAGAAGAACAACAAGAAGAAGAAATATCTCGAAATATGTCCGTCAGGCCCCGTCCCTTGAGATAAATCTGCAAATATCTCGGAAACGAAGCGAGCTATGGCAAAATGTTAAGAGACCTTTTTTGTAGAGAATTAAGTTTCCTACTTTTTATGTTCTATGATATTTTTTGATCAGATGCGTAGTTCTAGAGATATATCAAGATATTTATAAGTTCCGAAGCCGCACCAACATAATAGAGATACAGAAACACCGTGGCCCCTTTCATTGAGGTAACTCTGCACTATTGCGAGCTGCAAATGCCACTTCCAGGTTAGCTGTGCAGAAGAAGAACAACAAGAAGAAGAAATATCTCGAAATATGTCCGTCAGGCCCCTTCCCTTGAGATATATCTGCAAATATCTCGGAAACGAAGCGAGCTATGGCAAAATGTTAAGAGACTTTATTTGTAGAGAATTTAGTTTCCTACTTTTTATGTTCTAGGATATTTTTTGATCAGATGCGTAGTTCTCGAGATAGATCAAGATATTTAAAAGTTCCGAAGCCGCACCAACATAATAGAGATACAGAAACACGGTGGCCCTTTCTTTGAGATAACTCTGCACTATTGCGAGCTGGAAATGCCACTTCCAGTTTAGCTGTGCAGAAGAAGAACAACAAGAAGAAGAAATATCTCGAAATATGTCCGTCAGGCCCCTTCCCTTGAGATATATCTGCAAATATCTCGGAAACGAAGCGAGCTATGGCAAAATGTTAAGAGACCTTTTTTTGTAGAGAATTAAGTTTCCTACTTTTTACGTTCTATGATATTTTTTGATCAGATGCGTAGTTCTCGAGATATATCAAGATATTTAAAAGTTCCGAAGCCGCACCAACATAATAGAGATACAGGAACACCGTGGCCCCTTTCTTTGAGATAACTCTGGACTATTGCGAGCTGCAAATGCCACTTCCAGCTTAGCTGTGCAGAAGAAGAACAACAAGAAGAAGAAATATCTCGAAATATGTCCGTCAGGCCCCTTCCCTTGATATAAATCTGCAAATATCTCGGAAACGAAGCGAGCTATGGTAAAATGTTAAGAGACCTTTTTTGTAGAGAATTAAGTTTCCTACTTTTTATGTGCTACGATATTTTTTGATCAGATGCGTAGTTCTCGAGATATATCAAGATATTTAAAAGTTCCGAAGCCGCACCAACATAATAGAGATACAGAACCACCGTGGCCCCTATCTTTGAGATAACTCTGCACTATTGCGAGCTGTAAATGCCACTTCCAGCTTAGCTGTGCAGAAGAAGAACAACAAGAAGAAGAAATATCTCGAAATATGTCCGTCAGGCCCCGTCCCTTGAGATAAATCTGCAAATATCTCGGAAACGAAGCGAGCTATGGCAAAATGTTAAGAGACCTTTTTTGTAGAGAATTAAGTTTCCTACTTTTTATGTTCTATGATATTTTTTGATCAGATGCGTAGTTCTCGAGATATATCAAGATATTTAAAAGTTCCGAAGCCGCACCAACATAATAGAGATACAGAAACACCGTGGCCCCTTTCTTTGAGATAACTCTGCACTATTGCGAGCTGGAAATGCCACTTCCAGCTTAGCTGTGCAGAAGAAGAACAACAAGAAGAAGAAATATCTCGAAATATGTCCGTCAGGCCCCTTCCCTTGAGATATATCTGCAAATATCTCGGAAACGAAGCGAGCTATGGCAAAATGTTAAGAGACTTTATTTGTAGAGAATTTAGTTTCCTACTTTTTATGTTCTATGATATTTTTTGATCAGATGCGTAGTTCTCGAGATATATCAAGATATTTAAAAGTTCCGAAGCCGCACCAACATAATAGAGATACAGAAACACCGTGGCCCCTTTCTCTGAGATATCTCTGCACATGTGCGAGCCGCAAATGCCACTTCCAGCTTAGCTGTGCGGAAGAAGAACAACAAGAAGAAGAAATATCTCGAAATATGTCCGTCAGGCCCCTTCCCTTGAGATATATCTGCAAATATCTCGGAAACGAAGCGAGCCATGGTAAAATGTTAAGAGACCTTTTTTGTAGAGAATTAAGTTTCCTACTTTTTATGTTCTATGATATTTTTTGATCAGATGCGTAGTTCTCGAGATATATCAAGATATTTAAAAGTTCCGAAGCCGCATCAACATAATAGAGATACAGAAACACCGTGGCCCCTTTCTTTGAGATAACTCTGCACTAGTGCGAGCCGCAAATGCCACTTCCAGCTTAGCTGTGCAGAAGAAGAACAACAAGAAGAAGAAATATCTCGAAATATGTCCGTCTGGCCCCTTCCCTTGAGATATATCTGCAAATATCTCGGAAACGAAGCGAGCTATGGCAAAATGTTAAGAGACCTTTTTTGTAGAGAATTATGTTTCCTACTTTTTATGTTCTATGATATTTTTTAATCAGATGCGTAGTTCTCGAGATATATCAAGATATTTAAAAGTTCCGAAGCCGCACCAACATAATAGAGATACAGAAACACCGTGGCCCCTTTCTTTGAGATAACTCTGCACTATTGCGAGCTGCAAATGCCACTTCCAGGTTAGCTGTGCAGAAGAAGAACAACAAGAAGAAGAAATATCTCGAAATATGTCCGTCAGGCCCCTTCCCTTGAGATATATCTGCAAATATCTCGGAAACGAAGCGAGCTATGGCAAAATGTTAAGAGACCTTTTTCGTAGAGAATTATGTTTCCTACAATTTACATTCTATGATATTTTTTGATCAGAAGCGTAGTTTTCGAGATACATCGAGATATTTAAAAGTTCCGAAGCCGCACCAACATAATAGAGATACAGAAACACCGTGGCCCCTTTCTTTGAGATAACTCTGCACTAGTGCGAGCCGCAAATGCCAGTTCCAGCTTAGCTGTGCAGAAGAAGAACAACAAGAAGAAGAAATATCTCGAAATATGTCCGTCAGGCCCCTTCCCTTGAGATAAATCTGCAAATATCTCGGAAAGGAAGCGAGCTATGGCAAAATGTTAAGAGACCTTTTTTGTAGAGAATTAAGTTTCCTACTTTTTATGTTCTATGATATTTTTTGATCAGATGCGTAGTTCTCGAGATATATCAAGATATTTAAAAGTTCCGAAGCCGCACCAACATAATAGAGATACAGAAACACGGTGGCCCTTTCTTTGAGATAACTCTGCACTATTGCGAGCTGCAAATGCCACTACCAGCTTAGCTGTGCAGAAGAAGAACAACAAGAAGAAGAAATATCTCGAAATATGTCCGTCAGGCCCCTTCCATTGAGATAAATCTGCAAATATCTCGGAAACGAAGCGAGCTATGGCGAAATGTTAAGAGACCTTTTTTGAAGAGAATTATGTTTCCTACAATTTATGTTCTATGATATTTTTTGATCAGAAGCGTAGTTTTCGAGATATATCGAGATATTGAAAAGTTCCGAAGCCGCACCAACATAATAGAGATACAGAAACACCGTGGCCCCTTTCTTTGAGATAACTCTGCACTATTGCGAGCTGCAAATGCCACTTCCTGGTTAGCTGTGCAGAAGAAGAACAACAAGAAGAAGAAATATCTCGAAATATGTCCGTCAGGCCCCTTCCCTTGAGATATATCTGCAAATATCTCGGAAACGAAGCGAGCTATGGCAAAATGTTATGAGACCTTTTTCGTAGAGAATTATGTTTCCTACAATTTACGTTCTATGATATTTTTTGATCAGAAGCGTAGTTTTCGAGATATATCGAGATATTTAAAAGTTCCGAAGCCGCACCAACATAATAGAGATACAGAAACACCGTGGCCCCTTTCTTTGAGATAACTCTGCACTAGTGCGAGCCGCAAATGCCAGTTCCAGCTTAGCTGTGCAGAAGAAGAACAACAAGAAGAAGAAATATCTCGAAATATGTCCGTCAGGCCCCTTCCCTTGAGATAAATCTGCAAATATCTCGGAAACGAAGCGAGCTATGGCAAAATGTTAAAAGACCTTTTTTGTAGAGAATTAAGTTTCCTACTTTTTATGTTCTATGATATTTTTTGATCAGATGCGTAGTTCTCGAGATATATCAAGATATTTAAAAGTTCCGATGCCGCACCAACATAATAGAGATACAGAAACACCGTGGCCCCTTTCTTTGAGATAACTCTGCACTATTGCGAGCTGCAAATGCCACTTCCAGCTTAGCTGTGCAGAAGAAGAACAACAAGAAGAAGAAATATCTCGAAATATGTCCATCAGGCCCCTTCCCTTGAGATATAGCTGCAAATATCTCGGAAACGAAGCGAGCTATGGCAAAATGTTAAGAGACCTTTTTTGTAGAGAATTAAGTTTCCTACTTTTTATGTTCTATGATATTTTTTGATCAGATGCGTAGTTCTCGAGATATATCAAGATATTTAAAAGTTCCGAAGCCGCACCAACATAATAGAGATACAGAAACACCGTGGCCCCTATCTTTGAGATAACTCTGCACTATTGCGAGCTGTAAATGCCACTTCCAGCTTAGCTGTGCAGAAGAAGAACAACAAGAAGAAGAAATATCTCGAAATATGTCCGTCAGGCCCCTTCCCTTGAGATAAATCTGCAAATATCTCAGAAACGAAGCGAGCTATGGCAAAATGTTAAGAGACCTTTTTTGTAGAGAATTAAGTTTCCTACTTTTTATGTTCTACGATATTTTTTGATCAGATGCGTAGTTCTCGAGATATATCAAGATATTTAAAAGTTCCGAAGCCGCACCAACATAGTAGAGATACAGAAACACCGTGGCCCCTTTCTTTGAGATAACTCTGCACTATTGCGAGCTGCAAATGCCACTTCCAGCTTAGCTGTGCAGAAGAAGAACAACAAGAAGAAGAAATATCTCGAAATATGTCCGTCAGGCCCCTTCCATTGGGATAAATCTGCAAATATCTCGGAAACGAAGCGAGCTATGGCGAAATGTTAAGAGACCTTTTTTGAAGAGAATTATGTTTCCTACAATTTATGTTCTATGATATTTTTTGATCAGAAGCGTAGTTTTCGAGATATATCGAGATATTGAAAAGTTCCGAAGCCGCACCAACATAATAGAGATACAGAAACACCGTGGCCCCTTTCTTTGAGATAACTCTGCACTATTGCGAGCTGCAAATGCCACTTCCTGGTTAGCTGTGCAGAAGAAGAACAACAAGAAGAAGAAATATCTCGAAATATGTCCGTCAGGCCCCTTCCCTTGAGATATATCTGCAAATATCTCGGAAACGAAGCGAGCTATGGCAAAATGTTAAGAGACCTTTTTCGTAGAGAATTATGTTTCCTACAATTTACGTTCTATGATATTTTTTGATCAGAAGCGTAGTTTTCGAGATATATCGAGATATTTAAAAGTTCCGAAGCCGCACCAACATAATAGAGATACAGAAACACCGTGGCCCCTTTCTTTGAGATAACTCTGCACTAGTGCAAGCCGCAAATGCCAGTTCCAGCTTAGCTGTGCAGAAGAAGAACAACAAGAAGAAGAAATATCTCGAAATATGTCCGTCAGGCCCCTTCCCTTGAGATAAATCTGCAAATATCTCGGAAACGAAGCGAGCTATGGCAAAATGTTAAAAGACCTTTTTTGTAGAGAATTAAGTTTCCTACTTTTTATGTTCTATGATATTTTTTGATCAGATGCGTAGTTCTCGAGATATATCAAGATATTTAAAAGTTCCGATGCCGCACCAACATAATAGAGATACAGAAACACCGTGGCCCCTTTCTTTGAGATAACTCTGCACTATTGCGAGCTGCAAATGCCACTTCCAGCTTAGCTGTGCAGAAGAAGAACAACAAGAAGAAGAAATATCTCGAAATATGTCCATCAGGCCCCTTCCCTTGAGATATAGCTGCAAATATCTCGGAAACGAAGCGAGCTATGGCAAAATGTTAAGAGACCTTTTTTGTAGAGAATTAAGTTTCCTACTTTTTATGTTCTATGATATTTTTTGATCAGATGCGTAGTTCTCGAGATATATCAAGATATTTAAAAGTTCCGAAGCCGCACCAACATAATAGAGATACAGAAACACCGTGGCCCCTATCTTTGAGATAACTCTGCACTATTGCGAGCTGTAAATGCCACTTCCAGCTTAGCTGTGCAGAAGAAGAACAACAAGAAGAAGAAATATCTCGAAATATGTCCGTCAGGCCCCTTCCCTTGAGATATATCTGCAAATATCTCGGAAACGAAGCGAGCTATGGCAAAATGTTATGAGACCTTTTTTGAAGAGAATTATGTTTCCTACAATTTATGTTCTATGATATTTGTTGATCAGAAGCGTAGCTTTCGAGATATATCGAGATATTGAAAAGTTCCGAAGCCGCACCAACATAATAGAGATACAGAAACACCGAGGCCCCTTTCTTTGAGATAACTCTGCACTAGTGCGAGCCGCAAATGCCACTTCCAGCTTAGCTGTGCAGAAGAAGAACAACAAGAAGAAGAAATATCTCGAAATATGTCCGTCAGGCCCCTTCCCTTGAGATATATCTGCAAATATCTCGGAAACGAAGCGAGCTATGGCAAAATGTTAACAGACCTTTTTTGTAGAGAATTATGTTTCCTACAATTTATGTTCTATGATATTTTTTGATCAGAAGCGTAGTTTTCGAGATATATCGAGATATTTAAAAGTTCCGAAGCCGCACCAACATAATAGAGATACAGAAACACCGTGGCCCCGTTCTTTGAGATAACTCTGCACTATTGCGAGCTGCAAATGCCACTTCCAGCTTAGCTGTGCAGAAGAAGAACAACAAGAAGAAGAAATATCTCGAAATATGTCCGTCAGGCCCCTTCCCTTGAGATAAATCTGCGAGTATCTCAGAAACGAAGCGAGCTATGGCAAAATGTTAAGAGACCTTTTTTGTAGAGAATTAAGTTCGTACTTTTTATGTTCTATGATATTTTTCGATCAGATGCGTAGTTCTCGAGATATATCAAGATATTTAAAAGTTCCGATGCCGCACCAACATAATAGAGATACAGAAACACCGTGGCCCCTTTCTTTGAGATAACTCTGCACTATTGCGAGCTGCAAATGCCACTTCGAGCTTAGCTGTGCAGAAGAAGAACAACAAGAAGAAGAAATATCTCGAAATATGTCCGTCAGTCCCCTTCCCTTGAGATAAATCTGCAAATATCTCGGAAACGCAGCGAGCTATGGCAAAATGTTAAGAGACCTTTTTTGTAGAGAATTAAGTTTCCCACTTTTTATGTTCTATGATATTTTTTGATCAGATGCGTAGTTCTCGAGATATATCAAGATATTTAAAAGTTCCGATGCCGCACCAACATAATAGAGATACAGAAACACCGTGGCCCCTTTCTTTGAGATAACTCTGCACTATTGCGAGCTGCAAATGCCACTTCGAGCTTAGCTGTGCAGAAGAAGAACAACAAGAAGAAGAAATATCTCGAAATATGTCCGTCAGTCCCCTTCCCTTGAGATAAATCTGCAAATATCTCGGAAACGAAACGAGCTATGGCAAAATGTTAAGAGACCTTTTTTGTAGAGAATTAAGTTTCCCACTTTTTATGTTCTATGATATTTTTTGATCAGATGCGTAGTTCTCGAGATATATGAAGATATTTAAAAGTTCCGAAGCCGCACCAACATAATAGAGATACAGAAACACCGTGGCCCCTTTCTTTGAGATAACTCTGCACTAGTGCGAGCCGCAAATGCCACTTCCAGCTTAGCTGTGCAGAAGAAGAACAACAAGAAGAAGAAATATCTCGAAATATGTCCGTCAGGCCCCTTCCCTTGAGATAAATCTGCAAATATCTCGGAAACGAAGCGAGCTATGGCAAAATGTTAAGAGACCTTTTTTGTAGAGAATTAAGTTTCCTACTTTTTATGTTCTATGATATTTTTTGATCAGATGCGTAGTTCTCGAGATATATCAAGATATTTAAAAGTTCCGAAGCCGCACCAACATAATAGAGATACAGAAACACCGTGGCCCCTTTCTTTGAGATAACTCTGCACTATTGCGAGCTGCAAATGCCACTTCCAGCTTAGCTGTGCAGAAGAAGAACAACAAGAAGAAGAAATATCTCGAAATATGTCCGTCAGGCCCCTTCCCTTGAGATATATCTGCAAATATCTCGGAAACGAAGAGAGCTATGGCAAAATGTTAAGAGATGTTTTTTGTAGAGAATTAAGTTTCCTACTTTTTATTTTCTATGATATTTTTTGATCAGATGCGTAGTTCTCGACATATATCATGATACTTAAAAGTTCCGAAGCCGCACCAACATAATAGAGATACAGAAACACCGTGGCCCCTCTCTTTGAGATAACTCTGCACTATTGCGAGCTGGAAATGCCACTTCCAGTTTAGCTGTGCAGAAGAAGAACAACAAGAAGAAGAAATATCTCGAAATATGTCCGTCAGGCCCCTTCCCTTGAGATAAATCTGCAAATGTCTCGGAAACGAAGAGAGCTATGGCAAAATGTTAAGAGACGTTTTTTGTAGAGAATTATGTTTCCTACAATTTATGTTCTATGATATTTTTTGATCAGAAGCGTAGTTTTCGAGATATATCGAGATATTTAAAAGTTCCGAAGCCGCACCAACATAATTGAGATACAGAAACACCGTGGCCCCTTTCTTTGAGATATCTCTGCACTAGTGCGAGCCGCAAATGCCACTTCCAGCTTAGCTGTGCAGAAGAAGAACAACAAGAAGAAGAAATATCTCGAAATATGTCCGTCAGGCCCCTTCCCTTGAGATAAATCTGCAAATATCTCGGAAACGAAGCGAGCTATGGCAAAATGTTAAGAGACCTTTTTTGTAGAGAATTAATTTTCCTACTTTTTATGTTCTATGATATTTTTTGATCAGATGCGTAGTTCTCGAGATATATCAAGATATTTAAAAGTTCCGAAGCCGCACCAACATAATAGAGATACAGAAACACCGTGGCCCCTTTCTTTGAGATAACTCTGCACTATTGCGAGCTGCAAATGCCACTTCCAGCTTAGCTGTGCAGAAGAAGAACAACAAGAAGAAGAAATATCTCGAAATATGTCCGTCAGGCCCCTTCCCTTGAGATAAATCTGCAAATATCTCGGAAACGAAGAGAGCTATGGCACAATGTTAAGAGACGTTTTTTGAAGAGAATTAAGTTTCCTACTTTTTATTTTCTATGATATTTTTTGATCAGATGCGTAGTTCTCGACATATATCATGATACTTAAAAGTTCCGAAGCCGCACCAACATAATAGAGATACAGAAACACCGTGGCCCCTCTCTTTGAGATAACTCTGCACTATTGCGAGCTGGAAATGCCACTTCCAGTTTAGCTGTGCAGAAGAAGAACAACAAGAAGAAGAAATATCTCGAAATATGTCCGTCAGGCCCCTTCCCTTGAGATAAATCTGCAAATGTCTCGGAAACGAAGAGAGCTATGGCAAAATCTTAAGAGACGTTTTTTGTAGAGAATTATGTTTCCTACAATTTATGTTCTATGATATTTTTTGATCAGAAGCGTAGTTTTCGAGATATATCGAGATATTTAAAAGTTCCGAAGCCGCACCAACATAATTGAGATACAGAAACACCGTGGCCACTTTCTTTGAGATAACTCTGCACTATTGCGAGCTGTAAATGCCACTTCCAGCTTAGCTGCGCAGAAGAAGAACAACAAGAAGAAGAAATATCTCGAAATATGTCCGTCAGGCCAGTTCCTTTGAGCTGAATCTGCAAATATCTCGGAAACGAAGCGAGCTATGGCAAAATGTTAAGAGACCTTTTTTGTAGAGAATTAACTTTCCTACTTTTTATCTTCTATGATATTTTTTGATCAGATGCGTAGTTCTCGAGATATATCAAGATATTTAAAAGTTCCGAAGCCGCACCAACATAATAGAGATACAGAATCACCGTGGCCCCTTTCTTTGAGATAACTCTGCACTAGTGCGAGCCGCAAATGCCACTTCCAGCTTAGCTGTGCGGAAGAAGAACAACAAGAAGAAGAAATATCTCGAAATATGTCCGTCAAGCCCCTTCCCTTGAGATAAATCTGCAAATATCTCGGAAACGAAGAGAGCTATGGCAAAATGTTAGGAGACGTTTTTTGTAGAGAATTATGTTTCCTACCATTTATGTTCTATGATATTTTTTGATCAGAAGCGTAGTTTTCGAGATATATCGAGATATTTAAAAGTGCCGAAGCCGCACCAACATAATAGAGATACAGAAACACCGTGGCCCCTTTCTTTGAGATAACTCTGCACTATTGCGAGCTGTAAATGCCACTTCCAGCTTAGCTGTGCAGAAGAAGAACAACAAGAAGAAGAAATATCTCGAAATATGTCCGTTAGGCCCCTTCCCTTGAGATAAATCTGCAAATATCTCGGAAACGAAGCGAGCTATGGCAAAATGTTAAGAGACCTTTTCTGTAGAGAATTAAGTTTCCTACTTTTTACGTTCTATGATATTTTTTGATCAGATGCGTAGTTCTCGAGATATATCAAGATATTTAAAAGTTCCGAAGCCGCACCAACATAATAGAGATACAGAAACACTGTGGCCCCTTTCTTTGAGATAACTCTGCACTATTGCGAGCTGCAAATGCCACTTCCAGCTTAGCTGTGCAGAAGAAGAACAACAAGAAGAAGAAATATCTCGAAATATGTCCGTCAGGCCCCTTCCCTTGAGATAAATCTGCAAATATCTCGGATACGAAGCGAGCTATGGCAAAATGTTAAGAGACCTTTTTTGTAGAGAATTATGTTTCCTACTTTTTATGTTCTATGATATTTTTTGATCATACGCGTAGTTCTCGAGATATATCAAGATATTTAAAAGTTCCGAAGCCGCACCAACATAATAGAGATACAGAAACACCGTGGCCCCTTTCTTTGAGATATCTCTGCACTATTGCGAGCTGCAAATGCCACTTCCAGCTTAGCTGTGCAGAAGAAGAACAACAAGAAGAAGAAATATCTCGAAATATGTCCGTCAGGCCCCTTCCCTTGAGATAAATCTGCAAATATCTCGGAAACGAAGAGAGCTATGGCAAAATGTTAAGAGACGTTTTTTGAAGAGAATTAAGTTTCCTACTTTTTATTTTCTATGATATTTTTTGATCAGATGCGTAGTTCTCGACATATATCATGATACTTAAAAGTTCCGAAGCCGCACCAACATAATAGAGATACAGAAACACCGTGGCCCCTCTCTTTGAGATAACTCTGCACTATTGCGAGCTGGAAATGCCACTTCCAGTTTAGCTGTGCAGAAGAAGAACAACAAGAAGAAGAAATATCTCGAAATATGTCCGTCAGGCCCCTTCCCTTGAGATAAATCTGCAAATGTCTCGGAAACGAAGAGAGCTATGGCAAAATCTTGAGAGACGTTTTTTGTAGAGAATTATGTTTCCTACAATTTATGTTCTATGATATTTTTTGATCAGAAGCGTAGTTTTCGAGATATATCGAGATATTTAAAAGTTCCGAAGCCGCACCAACATAATTGAGATACAGAAACACCGTGGCCCCTTTCTTTGAGATAACTCTGCACTAGTGCGAGCCGCAAATGCCACTTCCAGCTTAGCTGTGCGGAAGAAGAACAACAAGAAGAAGAAATATCTCGAAATATGTCCGTCAGGCCCCTTCCCTTGAGATAAATCTGCAAATATCTCGGAAACGAAGAGAGCTATGGCAAAATGTTAGGAGACGTTTTTTGTAGAGAATTATGTTTCCTACCATTTATGCTCTATGATATTTTTTGATCAGAAGCGTAGTTTTCGAGATATATCGAGATATTTAAAAGTGCCGAAGCCGCACCAACATAATAGAGATACAGAAACACCGTGGCCCCTTTCTTTGAGATAACTCTGCACTATTGCGAGCTGTAAATGCCACTTCCAGCTTAGCTGTGCAGAAGAAGAACAACAAGAAGAAGAAATATCTCGAAATATGTCCGTTAGGCCCCTTCCCTTGAGATAAATCTGCAAATATCTCGGAAACGAAGCGAGCTATGGCAAAATGTTAAGAGACCTTTTCTGTAGAGAATTAAGTTTCCTACTTTTTACGTTCTATGATATTTTTTGATCAGATGCGTAGTTCTCGAGATATATCAAGATATTTAAAAGTTCCGAAGCCGCACCAACATAATAGAGATACAGAAACACTGTGGCCCCTTTCTTTGAGATAACTCTGCACTATTGCGAGCTGCAAATGCCACTTCCAGCTTAGCTGTGCAGAAGAAGAACAACAAGAAGAAGAAATATCTCGAAATATGTCCGTCAGGCCCCTTCCCTTGAGATAAATCTGCAAATATCTCGGATACGAAGCGAGCTATGGCAAAATGTTAAGAGACCTTTTTTGTAGAGAATTATGTTTCCTACTTTTTATGTTCTATGATATTTTTTGATCATACGCGTAGTTCTCGAGATATATCAAGATATTTAAAAGTTCCGAAGCCGCACCAACATAATAGAGATACAGAAACACCGTGGCCCCTTTCTTTGAGATATCTCTGCACTATTGCGAGCTGCAAATGCCACTTCCAGCTTAGCTGTGCAGAAGAAGAACAACAAGAAGAAGAAATATCTCGAAATATGTCCGTCAGGCCCCTTCCCTTGAGATAAATCTGCAAATATCTCGGAAACGAAGAGAGCTATGGCAAAATGTTAAGACACCTTTTTTGTAGAGAATTAAGTTTCCTACTATTTATGTTCTATGATATTTTTTGATCAGATGCGTAGTTCTCGAGATATATGAAGATATTTAAAAGTTCCGAAGCCGCACCAACATAATAGAGATACAGAAACACCGTGGCCCCTTTCTTTGAGATAACTCTGCACTAGTGCGAGCCGCAAATGCCACTTCCAGCTTAGCTGTGCAGAAGAAGAACAACAAGAAGAAGAAATATCTCGAAATATGTCCGTCAGGCCCCTTCCCTTGAGATAAATCTGCATATATCTCGGAAACGAAGCGAGCTATGGCAAAATGTTAAGCGACCTTTTTTGTAGAGAATTAAGTTTTCTACTTTTTATGTTCTATGATATTTTTTGATCATATGCGTAGTTCTCGAGATATATCAAGATATTTAAAAGTTCCGAAGCCGCACCAACATAATAGAGATACAGAAACACCGTGGCCCCTTTCTTTGAGATAACTCTGCACTATTGCGAGCTGTAAATGCCACTTCCAGCTTAGCTGCGCAGAAGAAGAACAACAAGAAGAAGAAATATCTCGAAATATGTCCGTCAGGCCAGTTCCTTTGAGCTGAATCTGCAAATATCTCGGAAACGAAGCGAGCTATGGCAAAATGTTAAGAGACCTTTTTTGTAGAGAATTATGTTTCCTACAATTTATGTTCTATGATATTTTTTGATCAGATGCGTAGTTCTCGAGATATATCAAGATATTTAAAAGTTCCGAAGCCGCACCAACATAATAGAGATACAGAAACACTGTGGCCCCTTTCTTTGAGATAACTCTGCACTATTGCGAGCTGCAAATGCCACTTCCAGCTTAGCTGTGCAGAAGAAGAACAACAAGAAGAAGAAATATCTCGAAATATGTCCGTCAGGCCCCTTCCCTTGAGATAAATCTGCAAATATCTCGGAAACGAAGCGAGCTATGGCAAAATGTTAAGAGACCTTTTTTGTAGAGAATTATGTTTCCTACTTTTTATGTTCTATGATATTTTTTGATCATACGCGTAGTTCTCGAGATATATCAAGATATTTAAAAGTTCCGAAGCCGCACCAACATAATAGAGATACAGAAACACCGTGGCCCCTTTCTTTGAGATAACTCTGCACTAGTGCGAGCCGCAAATGCCACTTCCAGCTTAGCTGTGCAGAAGAAGAACAACAAGAAGAAGAAATATCTCGAAATATGTCCGTCAGGCCCCTTCCCTTGAGATAAATCTGCAAATATCTCGGAAACGAAGCGAGCTATGGCAAAATGTTAAGAGACCTTTTTTGTAGAGAATTATGTTTCCTACAATTTATGTTCTATGATATTTTTTGATCAGAAGCGTAGTTTTCGAGATATATCGAGATATTTAAAAGTTCCGAAGCCGCTCCAACATAATAGAGATACAGAAACACCGTAGCCCCTTTCTTTGAGATAACTCTGCACTAGCGCGAGCTGCAAATTCCACTTCCAGCTTAGCTGTGCAGAAGAAGAACAACAAGAAGAAGAAATATCTCGAAATATGTCCGTCAGGCCCCTTCCCTTGAGATAAATCTGCAAATATCTCAGAAACGAAGCGAGCTATCTCAAAATGTTAAGAGACCTTTTTTGTAGAGAATTAAGTTTCCTACTTTTTATGTTCTATGATATTTTTTGATCAGATGCGTAGTTCTCGAGATATATCAAGATATTTAAAAGTTCCGAAGCCGCACCAACATAATAGAGATACAGAAACACCGTGGCCCCTTTCTGTGAGATAACTCTGCACTATTCCGAGCTGCAAATGTAACTTCCACTTTAGCTGTGCAGAAGAAGAACAACAAGAAGAAGAAATATCTCGAAATATGTCCGTCAGGCCCCTTCCCTTGAGATAAATCTGCCAATATCTCGGAAACGAAGCGAGCTATGGCAAAATGTTAAGAGACCTTTCTTGTAGAGAATTAAGTTTCTTACTTTTTATGTTCTATGATATTTTTTGATCAGATGCGTAGATCTCGAGATATATCAAGATATTTAAAAGTTCCGAAGCTGCACCAACATAATAGAGGTACAGAAACACCGTGGCCTCTTTCTTTGAGATAACTCTGCACTATTGCGAGCTGCAAATGCCACTTCCAGCTTAGCTGTGCAGAAGAAGAACAACAAGAAGAAGAAATATCTCGAAATATGTCCGTCAGGCCCCATCCCTTGAGATAAATCTGCAAATATCTCGGAAACGAAGCGAGCTATGGCAAAATGTTAAGAGACCTTTTTTGTAGAGAATTATGTTTCCTACTTTTTATGTTCGATGATATTTCTGGATCAGACGCGTAGATCTCGAGATATATCAAGATATTTAAAAGTTCCGAAGCCGCACCAACATAATAGAGATACAGAAACACCGTGGCCCCTTTCTTTGAGATAACTCTGCACTATTGCGAGCCGCAAATGCCACTTCCAGCTTAGCTGTGCAGAAGGAGAACAACAAGAAGAAGAAATATCTTGAATATGTCCGTCAGGCCCCTTCCCTTGAGATAAATCTGCAAATATCTCGGAACCGAAGCGAGCTATGGCAAAATGTTAAGAGACCTTATTTGTAGAGAATTAAGTTTCCTACTTTTTACGTAGTATGATATTTTTTGATCAGATGCGTAGTTCTCGAGATATATCAAGATATTTAAAAGTTCCGAAGCCGCACCAACATAATAGAGATACAGAAACACCGTGGCCCCTTTCTTTGAGATAACTCTGCACTAGTGCGAGCCGCAAATGCCACTTCCCGCTACGCTGTGCAGAAGAAGAACAACAAGAAGAAGAAATATCTCGAAATATGTCCGTCAGGACCCTTCCCTTGAGATAAATCTGCAAATATCTCGGAAACGAAGCGAGCTATGGCAAAACGTTAAGAGACCTTTTTTGTAGAGAATTATGTTTCCTACAATTTATGTTCTATGATATTTTTTGATCAGAAGCGTAGTTTTCGAGATATATCGAGATATTTAAAAGTTCCAAAGCCGCACCAACATAATAGAGATACAGAAACACCGTGGCCCCTTTCTTTGAGATAACTCTGCACTATTGCGAGCTGCAAACGCCACTTCCAGCTTAGCTGTGCAGAAGAAGAACAACAAGAATAAGAAATATTTCGAAATATGTCCGTCAGGCCCCTTCCCTTGAGATAAATCTGCAAATATCTCGGAAACGAAGCGAGCTACGGCAAAATGTTAACAGACCTTTTTTGTAGAAAATTAGGTTTCCTACTTTTTATGTTCTATGATATTTTTTTATCAGATGCGTAGTTCTCGAGATATATCAAGATATTGAAAAGTTCCGAAGCTGCACCTACATAATAGAGGTACAGAAACACCGTGGCCTCTTTCTTTGAGATAACTCTGCACTATTGCGAGCTGCAAATGCCACTTCCAGCTTAGCTGTGCAGAAGAGGAACAACAAGAAGAAGAAATATCTCGGAATATGTCCGTCAGGCCCCTTCCCTTGAGCTAAATCTGCAAATATCTCGGAAACAATGCCAGCTATGGGAAAATGTTAAGAGACCTTTTTTGTAGAGAATTAAGTTTCCTACTTTTTATGTTCTATGATATTTGTTGATCAGATGCGTAGTTCTCGAGATATATCAAGATATTTAAAAGTTCCGAAGCCGCACCAACATAATAGAGATACAGAAACACCGTGGCCCCTTTCTTTGAGATAACTCTGCACTATTGGGCGCTGCAAATGCCACTTCCAGCTTAGCTGTGCAGAAGAAGAACAACAAGAAGAAGAAATATCTCGAAATATGTCCGTCAGGCCCCTTCCCTTGAGATAAATCTGCAAATATCTCGGAAACGAAGCGAGCTATGGCAAAATGTTAGGAGACCTTATTTGTAGAGAATTAAGTTTCCTACTTTTTATGTTCTATGATATTTTTTGATCAGATGCGTAGTTCTCGAGATATATCGGGATATTTAAAAGTTCCGAAGCCGCACCAACATAATAGAGATACAGAAACACCGTGGCCCCTTTCTTTGAGATAACTCTGCACTATTGCGAGCTGCAAATGCCACTTCCAGCTTAGCTGTGCAGAAGAAGAACAACAAGAAGAAGAAATATCTCGAAATATGTCCGTCAGGCCCCTTCCCTTGAGATAAATCTGCAAATATCTCGGAAACGAAGAGAGCTATGGCAAAATGTTAAGAGACCTTTTTTGTAGAGAATTATGTTTCCTACAATTTACGTTCTCTGATATTTTTTGATCAGAAGCGCAGTTTTCGAGATATATCGAGATATTTAAAAGTTCCGAAGCCGCACCAACATAATAGAGATACAGAAACACCGTGGCCCCTTTCTTTGAGATAACTCTGCACTATTGCGCGCTGCAAATGCCACTTCCAGCTTAGCTGTGCAGAAGAAGAACAACAAGAAGAAGAAATATCTCGAAATATGTCCGTCAGGCCCCTTCCCTTGAGATAAATCTGCAAATATCTCAGAAACGAAGCGAGCTATGGCAAAATGTTAAGCGACCTTTTTTGTAGAGAATTAAGTTTCCTACTTTTTATGTTCTATGATATTTTTCGATCAGATGCGTAGTTCTCGAGATATATCAAGATATTTAAAAGTTCCGATGCCGCACCAACATAATAGAGATACAGAAACACCGTGGCCCCTTTCTTTGAGATAACTCTGCACTATTGCGAGCTGCAAATGCCACTTCGAGCTTAGCTGTGCAGAAGAAGAACAACAAGAAGAAGAAATATCTCGAAATATGTCCGTCAGTCCCCTTCCCTTGAGATAAATCTGCAAATATCTCGGAAACGAAGCGAGCTATGGCAAAATGTTAAGAGACCTTTTTTGTAGAGAATTAAGTTTCCCACTTTTTATGTTCTATGATATTTTTTGATCAGATGCGTAGTCCTCGAGATATATCAAGATATTTAAAAGTTCCGAAGCCGCACCAACATAATAGAGATACAGAAACACTGTGGCCCCTTTCTTTGAGATAACTCTGCACTACTGCGAGCTGCAAATGCCACTTCCAGCTTAGCTGTGCAGAAGAAGAACAACAAGAAGAAGAAATATCTCGAAATATGTCCGTCAGTCCCCTTCCCTTGAGATAAATCTGCAAATATCTCAGAAACGAAACGAGCTATGGCAAAATGTTAAGAGACCTTTTTTGTAGAGAATTAAGTTTCCCACTTTTTATGTTCTATGATATTTTTTGATCAGATGCGTAGTTCTCGAGATATATCAAGATATTTAAAAGTTCCGAAGCCGCACCAACATAATAGAGATACAGAAACACTGTGGCCCCTTTCTTTGAGATAACTCTGCACTACTGCGAGCTGCAAATGCCACTTCCAGCTTAGCTGTGCAGAAGAAGAACAACAAGAAGAAGAAATATCTCGAAATATGTCCGTCAGTCCCCTTCCCTTGAGATAAATCTGCAAATATCTCGGAAACGAAGCGAGCTATGGCAAAATGTTAAGAGACCTTTTTTGTAGAGAATTAAGTTTCCTACTTTTTATGTTCTATGATATTTTTCGATCAGATGCGGAGTTCTCGAGATATATCAAGATATTTAAAAGTTCCGAAGCCGCACCAACATAATAGAGATACAGAAACACCGTGGCCCCTTTCTTTGAGATAACTCTGCACTATTGCGAGCTGGAAATGCCACTTCCAGTTTAGCTGTGCAGAAGAAGAACAACAAGAAGAAGAAATATCTCGAAATATGTCCGTCAGGCCCCTTCCCTTGAGATAAATCTGCAAATGTCTCGGAAACGAAGAGAGCTATGGCAAAATCTTAAGAGACGTTTTTTGTAGAGAATTATGTTTCCTACAATTTATGTTCTATGATATTTTTTGATCAGAAGCGTAGTTTTCGAGATATATCGAGATATTTAAAAGTTCCGAAGCCGCACCAACATAATTGAGATACAGAAACACCGTGGCCACTTTCTTTGAGATAACTCTGCACTATTGCGAGCTGTAAATGCCACTTCCAGCTTAGCTGCGCAGAAGAAGAACAACAAGAAGAAGAAATATCTCGAAATATGTCCGTCAGGCCAGTTCCTTTGAGCTGAATCTGCAAATATCTCGGAAACGAAGCGAGCTATGGCAAAATGTTAAGAGACCTTTTTTGTAGAGAATTAACTTTCCTACTTTTTATCTTCTATGATATTTTTTGATCAGATGCGTAGTTCTCGAGATATATCAAGATATTTAAAAGTTCCGAAGCCGCACCAACATAATAGAGATACAGAATCACCGTGGCCCCTTTCTTTGAGATAACTCTGCACTAGTGCGAGCCGCAAATGCCACTTCCAGCTTAGCTGTGCGGAAGAAGAACAACAAGAAGAAGAAATATCTCGAAATATGTCCGTCAAGCCCCTTCCCTTGAGATAAATCTGCAAATATCTCGGAAACGAAGAGAGCTATGGCAAAATGTTAGGAGACGTTTTTTGTAGAGAATTATGTTTCCTACCATTTATGTTCTATGATATTTTTTGATCAGAAGCGTAGTTTTCGAGATATATCGAGATATTTAAAAGTGCCGAAGCCGCACCAACATAATAGAGATACAGAAACACCGTGGCCCCTTTCTTTGAGATAACTCTGCACTATTGCGAGCTGTAAATGCCACTTCCAGCTTAGCTGTGCAGAAGAAGAACAACAAGAAGAAGAAATATCTCGAAATATGTCCGTTAGGCCCCTTCCCTTGAGATAAATCTGCAAATATCTCGGAAACGAAGCGAGCTATGGCAAAATGTTAAGAGACCTTTTCTGTAGAGAATTAAGTTTCCTACTTTTTACGTTCTATGATATTTTTTGATCAGATGCGTAGTTCTCGAGATATATCAAGATATTTAAAAGTTCCGAAGCCGCACCAACATAATAGAGATACAGAAACACTGTGGCCCCTTTCTTTGAGATAACTCTGCACTATTGCGAGCTGCAAATGCCACTTCCAGCTTAGCTGTGCAGAAGAAGAACAACAAGAAGAAGAAATATCTCGAAATATGTCCGTCAGGCCCCTTCCCTTGAGATAAATCTGCAAATATCTCGGATACGAAGCGAGCTATGGCAAAATGTTAAGAGACCTTTTTTGTAGAGAATTATGTTTCCTACTTTTTATGTTCTATGATATTTTTTGATCATACGCGTAGTTCTCGAGATATATCAAGATATTTAAAAGTTCCGAAGCCGCACCAACATAATAGAGATACAGAAACACCGTGGCCCCTTTCTTTGAGATATCTCTGCACTATTGCGAGCTGCAAATGCCACTTCCAGCTTAGCTGTGCAGAAGAAGAACAACAAGAAGAAGAAATATCTCGAAATATGTCCGTCAGGCCCCTTCCCTTGAGATAAATCTGCAAATATCTCGGAAACGAAGAGAGCTATGGCAAAATGTTAAGAGACGTTTTTTGAAGAGAATTAAGTTTCCTACTTTTTATTTTCTATGATATTTTTTGATCAGATGCGTAGTTCTCGACATATATCATGATACTTAAAAGTTCCGAAGCCGCACCAACATAATAGAGATACAGAAACACCGTGGCCCCTCTCTTTGAGATAACTCTGCACTATTGCGAGCTGGAAATGCCACTTCCAGTTTAGCTGTGCAGAAGAAGAACAACAAGAAGAAGAAATATCTCGAAATATGTCCGTCAGGCCCCTTCCCTTGAGATAAATCTGCAAATGTCTCGGAAACGAAGAGAGCTATGGCAAAATCTTGAGAGACGTTTTTTGTAGAGAATTATGTTTCCTACAATTTATGTTCTATGATATTTTTTGATCAGAAGCGTAGTTTTCGAGATATATCGAGATATTTAAAAGTTCCGAAGCCGCACCAACATAATTGAGATACAGAAACACCGTGGCCCCTTTCTTTGAGATAACTCTGCACTAGTGCGAGCCGCAAATGCCACTTCCAGCTTAGCTGTGCGGAAGAAGAACAACAAGAAGAAGAAATATCTCGAAATATGTCCGTCAGGCCCCTTCCCTTGAGATAAATCTGCAAATATCTCGGAAACGAAGAGAGCTATGGCAAAATGTTAGGAGACGTTTTTTGTAGAGAATTATGTTTCCTACCATTTATGCTCTATGATATTTTTTGATCAGAAGCGTAGTTTTCGAGATATATCGAGATATTTAAAAGTGCCGAAGCCGCACCAACATAATAGAGATACAGAAACACCGTGGCCCCTTTCTTTGAGATAACTCTGCACTATTGCGAGCTGTAAATGCCACTTCCAGCTTAGCTGTGCAGAAGAAGAACAACAAGAAGAAGAAATATCTCGAAATATGTCCGTTAGGCCCCTTCCCTTGAGATAAATCTGCAAATATCTCGGAAACGAAGCGAGCTATGGCAAAATGTTAAGAGACCTTTTCTGTAGAGAATTAAGTTTCCTACTTTTTACGTTCTATGATATTTTTTGATCAGATGCGTAGTTCTCGAGATATATCAAGATATTTAAAAGTTCCGAAGCCGCACCAACATAATAGAGATACAGAAACACTGTGGCCCCTTTCTTTGAGATAACTCTGCACTATTGCGAGCTGCAAATGCCACTTCCAGCTTAGCTGTGCAGAAGAAGAACAACAAGAAGAAGAAATATCTCGAAATATGTCCGTCAGGCCCCTTCCCTTGAGATAAATCTGCAAATATCTCGGATACGAAGCGAGCTATGGCAAAATGTTAAGAGACCTTTTTTGTAGAGAATTATGTTTCCTACTTTTTATGTTCTATGATATTTTTTGATCATACGCGTAGTTCTCGAGATATATCAAGATATTTAAAAGTTCCGAAGCCGCACCAACATAATAGAGATACAGAAACACCGTGGCCCCTTTCTTTGAGATATCTCTGCACTATTGCGAGCTGCAAATGCCACTTCCAGCTTAGCTGTGCAGAAGAAGAACAACAAGAAGAAGAAATATCTCGAAATATGTCCGTCAGGCCCCTTCCCTTGAGATAAATCTGCAAATATCTCGGAAACGAAGAGAGCTATGGCAAAATGTTAAGACACCTTTTTTGTAGAGAATTAAGTTTCCTACTATTTATGTTCTATGATATTTTTTGATCAGATGCGTAGTTCTCGAGATATATGAAGATATTTAAAAGTTCCGAAGCCGCACCAACATAATAGAGATACAGAAACACCGTGGCCCCTTTCTTTGAGATAACTCTGCACTAGTGCGAGCCGCAAATGCCACTTCCAGCTTAGCTGTGCAGAAGAAGAACAACAAGAAGAAGAAATATCTCGAAATATGTCCGTCAGGCCCCTTCCCTTGAGATAAATCTGCATATATCTCGGAAACGAAGCGAGCTATGGCAAAATGTTAAGCGACCTTTTTTGTAGAGAATTAAGTTTTCTACTTTTTATGTTCTATGATATTTTTTGATCATATGCGTAGTTCTCGAGATATATCAAGATATTTAAAAGTTCCGAAGCCGCACCAACATAATAGAGATACAGAAACACCGTGGCCCCTTTCTTTGAGATAACTCTGCACTATTGCGAGCTGTAAATGCCACTTCCAGCTTAGCTGCGCAGAAGAAGAACAACAAGAAGAAGAAATATCTCGAAATATGTCCGTCAGGCCAGTTCCTTTGAGCTGAATCTGCAAATATCTCGGAAACGAAGCGAGCTATGGCAAAATGTTAAGAGACCTTTTTTGTAGAGAATTATGTTTCCTACAATTTATGTTCTATGATATTTTTTGATCAGATGCGTAGTTCTCGAGATATATCAAGATATTTAAAAGTTCCGAAGCCGCACCAACATAATAGAGATACAGAAACACTGTGGCCCCTTTCTTTGAGATAACTCTGCACTATTGCGAGCTGCAAATGCCACTTCCAGCTTAGCTGTGCAGAAGAAGAACAACAAGAAGAAGAAATATCTCGAAATATGTCCGTCAGGCCCCTTCCCTTGAGATAAATCTGCAAATATCTCGGAAACGAAGCGAGCTATGGCAAAATGTTAAGAGACCTTTTTTGTAGAGAATTATGTTTCCTACTTTTTATGTTCTATGATATTTTTTGATCATACGCGTAGTTCTCGAGATATATCAAGATATTTAAAAGTTCCGAAGCCGCACCAACATAATAGAGATACAGAAACACCGTGGCCCCTTTCTTTGAGATAACTCTGCACTAGTGCGAGCCGCAAATGCCACTTCCAGCTTAGCTGTGCAGAAGAAGAACAACAAGAAGAAGAAATATCTCGAAATATGTCCGTCAGGCCCCTTCCCTTGAGATAAATCTGCAAATATCTCGGAAACGAAGCGAGCTATGGCAAAATGTTAAGAGACCTTTTTTGTAGAGAATTATGTTTCCTACTTTTTATGTTCTATGATATTTTTTGATCATACGCGTAGTTCTCGAGATATATCAAGATATTTAAAAGTTCCGAAGCCGCACCAACATAATAGAGATACAGAAACACCGTGGCCCCTTTCTTTGAGATATCTCTGCACTATTGCGAGCTGCAAATGCCACTTCCAGCTTAGCTGTGCAGAAGAAGAACAACAAGAAGAAGAAATATCTCGAAATATGTCCGTCAGGCCCCTTCCCTTGAGATAAATCTGCAAATATCTCGGAAACGAAGCGAGCTATGGCAAAATGTTCAGAGACCTTATTTGTAGAGAATTAAGTTTCCTACTTTTTATGTTCTATGATATTTTTTGATCATATGCGTAGTTCTCGAGATATATCAAGATATTTAAAAGTTCCGAAGCCGCACCAACATAATAGAGATACAGAAACACCGTGGCCCCTTTCTTTGAGATATCTCTGCACTATTGCGAGCTGCAAATGCCACTTCCAGCTTAGCTGTGCAGAAGAAGAACAACAAGAAGAAGAAATATCTCGAAATATGTCCGTCAGGCCCCTTCCCTTGAGATAAATCTGCAAATATCTCGGAAACGAAGCGAGCTATGGCAAAATGTTAAGAGACCTTATTTGTAGAGAATTAAGTTTCCTACTTTTTATGTTCTATGATATTTTTTGATCAGATGCGTAGTTCTCGAGATATATCAAGATATTTAAAAGTTCCGAAGCCGCACCAACATAATAGAGATACAGAAACACCGTGGCCCCTTTCTTTGAGATAACTCTGCACTATTGCGAGCTGCAAATGCCACTTCCAGCTTAGCTGTGCAGAAGAAGAACAACAAGAAGAAGAAATATCTCGAAATATGTCCGTCAGGCCCCTTCCCTTGATATAAATCTGCATATATCTCGGAAACGAAGCGAGCTATGGCAAAATGTTAAGAGACCTTTTTTGTAGAGAATTAAGTTTTCTACTTTTTATGTTCTATGATATTTTTTGATCAGATGCGTAGTTCTCGAGATATATCAAGATATTTAAAAGTTCCGAAGCCGCACCAACATAATAGAGATACAGAAACACCGTGGCCCCTTTCTTTGAGATAACTCTGCACTAGTGCGAGCCGCAAATGCCACTTCCAGCTTAGCTGTGCAGAAGAAGAACAACAAGAAGAAGAAATATCTCGAAATATGTCCGTCAGGCCCCTTCCCTTGAGATAAATCTGCAAATATCTCGGAAACGAAGCGAGCTATGGCAAAATGTTAAGAGACCTTTTTTGTAGAGAATTATGTTTCCTACAATTTATGTTCTATGATATTTTTTGATCAGAAGCGTAGTTTTCGAGATATATCGAGATATTTAAAAGTTCCGAAGCCGCTCCAACATAATAGAGATACAGAAACACCGTGGCCCCTTTCTTTGAGATAACTCTGCACTAGCGCGAGCTGCAAATTCCACTTCCAGCTTAGCTGTGCAGAAGAAGAACAACAAAAAGAAGAAATATCTCGAAATATGTCCGTCAGGCCCCTTCCCTTGAGATAAATCTGCAAATATCTCAGAAACGAAGCGAGCTATCTCAAAATGTTAAGAGACCTTTTTTGTAGAGAATTAAGTTTCCTACTTTTTATGTTCTATGATATTTTTTGATCAGATGCGTAGTTCTCGAGATATATCAAGATATTTAAAAGTTCCGAAGCCGCACCAACATAATAGAGATACAGAAACACCGTGGCCCCTTTCTGTGAGATAACTCTGCACTATTCCGAGCTGCAAATGTAACTTCCACTTTAGCTGTGCAGAAGAAGAACAACAAGAAGAAGAAATATCTCGAAATATGTCCGTCAGGCCCCTTCCCTTGAGATAAATCTGCCAATATCTCGGAAACGAAGCGAGCTATGGCAAAATGTTAAGAGACCTTTCTTGTAGAGAATTAAGTTTCTTACTTTTTATGTTCTATGATATTTTTTGATCAGATGCGTAGATCTCGAGATATATCAAGATATTTAAAAGTTCCGAAGCTGCACCAACATAATAGAGGTACAGAAACACCGTGGCCTCTTTCTTTGAGATAACTCTGCACTATTGCGAGCTGCAAATGCCACTTCCAGCTTAGCTGTGCAGAAGAAGAACAACAAGAAGAAGAAATATCTCGAAATATGTCCGTCAGGCCCCATCCCTTGAGATAAATCTGCAAATATCTCGGAAACGAAGCGAGCTATGGCAAAATGTTAAGAGACCTTTTTTGTAGAGAATTATGTTTCCTACTTTTTATGTTCGATGATATTTCTGGATCAGACGCGTAGATCTCGAGATATATCAAGATATTTAAAAGTTCCGAAGCCGCACCAACATAATAGAGATACAGAAACACCGTGGCCCCTTTCTTTGAGATAACTCTGCACTATTGCGAGCCGCAAATGCCACTTCCAGCTTAGCTGTGCAGAAGGAGAACAACAAGAAGAAGAAATATCTTGAATATGTCCGTCAGGCCCCTTCCCTTGAGATAAATCTGCAAATATCTCGGAACCGAAGCGAGCTATGGCAAAATGTTAAGAGACCTTATTTGTAGAGAATTAAGTTTCCTACTTTTTACGTAGTATGATATTTTTTGATCAGATGCGTAGTTCTCGAGATATATCAAGATATTTAAAAGTTCCGAAGCCGCACCAACATAATAGAGATACAGAAACACCGTGGCCCCTTTCTTTGAGATAACTCTGCACTAGTGCGAGCCGCAAATGCCACTTCCCGCTACGCTGTGCAGAAGAAGAACAACAAGAAGAAGAAATATCTCGAAATATGTCCGTCAGGACCCTTCCCTTGAGATAAATCTGCAAATATCTCGGAAACGAAGCGAGCTATGGCAAAACGTTAAGAGACCTTTTTTGTAGAGAATTATGTTTCCTACAATTTATGTTCTATGATATTTTTTGATCAGAAGCGTAGTTTTCGAGATATATCGAGATATTTAAAAGTTCCAAAGCCGCACCAACATAATAGAGATACAGAAACACCGTGGCCCCTTTCTTTGAGATAACTCTGCACTATTGCGAGCTGCAAACGCCACTTCCAGCTTAGCTGTGCAGAAGAAGAACAACAAGAATAAGAAATATTTCGAAATATGTCCGTCAGGCCCCTTCCCTTGAGATAAATCTGCAAATATCTCGGAAACGAAGCGAGCTACGGCAAAATGTTAACAGACCTTTTTTGTAGAAAATTAGGTTTCCTACTTTTTATGTTCTATGATATTTTTTTATCAGATGCGTAGTTCTCGAGATATATCAAGATATTGAAAAGTTCCGAAGCTGCACCTACATAATAGAGGTACAGAAACACCGTGGCCTCTTTCTTTGAGATAACTCTGCACTATTGCGAGCTGCAAATGCCACTTCCAGCTTAGCTGTGCAGAAGAGGAACAACAAGAAGAAGAAATATCTCGGAATATGTCCGTCAGGCCCCTTCCCTTGAGCTAAATCTGCAAATATCTCGGAAACGAAGCGAGCTATGGCAAAACGTTAAGAGACCTTTTTTGTAGAGAATTATGTTTCCTACAATTTATGTTCTATGATATTTTTTGATCAGAAGCGTAGTTTTCGAGATATATCGAGATATTTAAAAGTTCCAAAGCCGCACCAACATAATAGAGATACAGAAACACCGTGGCCCCTTTCTTTGAGATAACTCTGCACTATTGCGAGCTGCAAACGCCACTTCCAGCTTAGCTGTGCAGAAGAAGAACAACAAGAATAAGAAATATTTCGAAATATGTCCGTCAGGCCCCTTCCCTTGAGATAAATCTGCAAATATCTCGGAAACGAAGCGAGCTACGGCAAAATGTTAACAGACCTTTTTTGTAGAAAATTAGGTTTCCTACTTTTTATGTTCTATGATATTTTTTTATCAGATGCGTAGTTCTCGAGATATATCAAGATATTGAAAAGTTCCGAAGCCGCTCCAACATAATAGAGATACAGAAACACCGTGGCCCCTTTCTTTGAGATAACTCTGCACTAGCGCGAGCTGCAAATTCCACTTCCAGCTTAGCTGTGCAGAAGAAGAACAACAAAAAGAAGAAATATCTCGAAATATGTCCGTCAGGCCCCTTCCCTTGAGATAAATCTGCAAATATCTCAGAAACGAAGCGAGCTATCTCAAAATGTTAAGAGACCTTTTTTGTAGAGAATTAAGTTTCCTACTTTTTATGTTCTATGATATTTTTTGATCAGATGCGTAGTTCTCGAGATATATCAAGATATTTAAAAGTTCCGAAGCCGCACCAACATAATAGAGATACAGAAACACCGTGGCCCCTTTCTGTGAGATAACTCTGCACTATTCCGAGCTGCAAATGTAACTTCCACTTTAGCTGTGCAGAAGAAGAACAACAAGAAGAAGAAATATCTCGAAATATGTCCGTCAGGCCCCTTCCCTTGAGATAAATCTGCCAATATCTCGGAAACGAAGCGAGCTATGGCAAAATGTTAAGAGACCTTTCTTGTAGAGAATTAAGTTTCTTACTTTTTATGTTCTATGATATTTTTTGATCAGATGCGTAGATCTCGAGATATATCAAGATATTTAAAAGTTCCGAAGCTGCACCAACATAATAGAGGTACAGAAACACCGTGGCCTCTTTCTTTGAGATAACTCTGCACTATTGCGAGCTGCAAATGCCACTTCCAGCTTAGCTGTGCAGAAGAAGAACAACAAGAAGAAGAAATATCTCGAAATATGTCCGTCAGGCCCCATCCCTTGAGATAAATCTGCAAATATCTCGGAAACGAAGCGAGCTATGGCAAAATGTTAAGAGACCTTTTTTGTAGAGAATTATGTTTCCTACTTTTTATGTTCGATGATATTTCTGGATCAGACGCGTAGATCTCGAGATATATCAAGATATTTAAAAGTTCCGAAGCCGCACCAACATAATAGAGATACAGAAACACCGTGGCCCCTTTCTTTGAGATAACTCTGCACTATTGCGAGCCGCAAATGCCACTTCCAGCTTAGCTGTGCAGAAGGAGAACAACAAGAAGAAGAAATATCTTGAATATGTCCGTCAGGCCCCTTCCCTTGAGATAAATCTGCAAATATCTCGGAACCGAAGCGAGCTATGGCAAAATGTTAAGAGACCTTATTTGTAGAGAATTAAGTTTCCTACTTTTTACGTAGTATGATATTTTTTGATCAGATGCGTAGTTCTCGAGATATATCAAGATATTTAAAAGTTCCGAAGCCGCACCAACATAATAGAGATACAGAAACACCGTGGCCCCTTTCTTTGAGATAACTCTGCACTAGTGCGAGCCGCAAATGCCACTTCCCGCTACGCTGTGCAGAAGAAGAACAACAAGAAGAAGAAATATCTCGAAATATGTCCGTCAGGACCCTTCCCTTGAGATAAATCTGCAAATATCTCGGAAACGAAGCGAGCTATGGCAAAACGTTAAGAGACCTTTTTTGTAGAGAATTATGTTTCCTACAATTTATGTTCTATGATATTTTTTGATCAGAAGCGTAGTTTTCGAGATATATCGAGATATTTAAAAGTTCCAAAGCCGCACCAACATAATAGAGATACAGAAACACCGTGGCCCCTTTCTTTGAGATAACTCTGCACTATTGCGAGCTGCAAACGCCACTTCCAGCTTAGCTGTGCAGAAGAAGAACAACAAGAATAAGAAATATTTCGAAATATGTCCGTCAGGCCCCTTCCCTTGAGATAAATCTGCAAATATCTCGGAAACGAAGCGAGCTACGGCAAAATGTTAACAGACCTTTTTTGTAGAAAATTAGGTTTCCTACTTTTTATGTTCTATGATATTTTTTTATCAGATGCGTAGTTCTCGAGATATATCAAGATATTGAAAAGTTCCGAAGCTGCACCTACATAATAGAGGTACAGAAACACCGTGGCCTCTTTCTTTGAGATAACTCTGCACTATTGCGAGCTGCAAATGCCACTTCCAGCTTAGCTGTGCAGAAGAGGAACAACAAGAAGAAGAAATATCTCGGAATATGTCCGTCAGGCCCCTTCCCTTGAGCTAAATCTGCAAATATCTCGGAAACAATGCCAGCTATGGGAAAATGTTAAGAGACCTTTTTTGTAGAGAATTAAGTTTCCTACTTTTTATGTTCTATGATATTTGTTGATCAGATGCGTAGTTCTCGAGATATATCAAGATATTTAAAAGTTCCGAAGCCGCACCAACATAATAGAGATACAGAAACACCGTGGCCCCTTTCTTTGAGATAACTCTGCACTATTGGGCGCTGCAAATGCCACTTCCAGCTTAGCTGTGCAGAAGAAGAACAACAAGAAGAAGAAATATCTCGAAATATGTCCGTCAGGCCCCTTCCCTTGAGATAAATCTGCAAATATCTCGGAAACGAAGCGAGCTATGGCAAAATGTTAGGAGACCTTATTTGTAGAGAATTAAGTTTCCTACTTTTTATGTTCTATGATATTTTTTGATCAGATGCGTAGTTCTCGAGATATATCGGGATATTTAAAAGTTCCGAAGCCGCACCAACATAATAGAGATACAGAAACACCGTGGCCCCTTTCTTTGAGATAACTCTGCACTATTGCGAGCTGCAAATGCCACTTCCAGCTTAGCTGTGCAGAAGAAGAACAACAAGAAGAAGAAATATCTCGAAATATGTCCGTCAGGCCCCTTCCCTTGAGATAAATCTGCAAATATCTCGGAAACGAAGAGAGCTATGGCAAAATGTTAAGAGACCTTTTTTGTAGAGAATTATGTTTCCTACAATTTACGTTCTCTGATATTTTTTGATCAGAAGCGCAGTTTTCGAGATATATCGAGATATTTAAAAGTTCCGAAGCCGCACCAACATAATAGAGATACAGAAACACCGTGGCCCCTTTCTTTGAGATAACTCTGCACTATTGCGCGCTGCAAATGCCACTTCCAGCTTAGCTGTGCAGAAGAAGAACAACAAGAAGAAGAAATATCTCGAAATATGTCCGTCAGGCCCCTTCCCTTCAGATAAATCTGCAAATATCTCGGAAACGAACCAAGCTATGGCAAAATGTTAAGAGACCTTATTTGTAGAGAATTATGTTTCCTACTTTTTATGTTCTATGATATTTTTTGATCAGATGCGTAGTTCTCGAGATATATCAAGATATTTAAAAGTTCCGAAGCCGCACCAACATAATAGAGATACAGAAACACCGTGGCCCCTTTCTTTGAGATAACTCTGCACTATTGCGAGCTGCAAATGCCACTTCCAGCTTAGCTGTGCAGAAGAAGAACAACAAGAAGAAGAAATATCTCGAAATATGTCCGTTAGGCCCCATCCCTTGAGATAAATCTGCAAATATCTCGGAAACGAAGCGAGCTATGGCAAAATGTTAAGAGACCTTTTTTGTAGAGAATTATGTTTCCTACAATTTACGTTCTATGAAATTTTTTGATCAGAAGCGTAGTTTTCGAGATATATCGAGATATTTAAAAGTTCCGAAGCCGCACCAACATAATAGAGATACAGAAACACCGTGGCCCCGTTCTTTGAGATAACTCTGCACTATTGCGAGCTGCAAATGCCACTTCCAGCTTAGCTGTGCAGAAGAAGAACAACAAGAAGAAGAAATATCTCGAAATATGTCCGTCAGGCCCCTTCCCTTGAGATAAATCTGCAAATATCTCAGAAACGAAGCGAGCTATGGCAAAATGTTAAGCGACCTTTTTTGTAGAGAATTAAGTTTCCTACTTTTTATGTTCTATGATATTTTTCGATCAGATGCGTAGTTCTCGAGATATATCAAGATATTTAAAAGTTCCGATGCCGCACCAACATAATAGAGATACAGAAACACCGTGGCCCCTTTCTTTGAGATAACTCTGCACTATTGCGAGCTGCAAATGCCACTTCGAGCTTAGCTGTGCAGAAGAAGAACAACAAGAAGAAGAAATATCTCGAAATATGTCCGTCAGTCCCCTTCCCTTGAGATAAATCTGCAAATATCTCGGAAACGAAGCGAGCTATGGCAAAATGTTAAGAGACCTTTTTTGTAGAGAATTAAGTTTCCCACTTTTTATGTTCTATGATATTTTTTGATCAGATGCGTAGTCCTCGAGATATATCAAGATATTTAAAAGTTCCGAAGCCGCACCAACATAATAGAGATACAGAAACACTGTGGCCCCTTTCTTTGAGATAACTCTGCACTACTGCGAGCTGCAAATGCCACTTCCAGCTTAGCTGTGCAGAAGAAGAACAACAAGAAGAAGAAATATCTCGAAATATGTCCGTCAGTCCCCTTCCCTTGAGATAAATCTGCAAATATCTCAGAAACGAAACGAGCTATGGCAAAATGTTAAGAGACCTTTTTTGTAGAGAATTAAGTTTCCCACTTTTTATGTTCTATGATATTTTTTGATCAGATGCGTAGTTCTCGAGATATATCAAGATATTTAAAAGTTCCGAAGCCGCACCAACATAATAGAGATACAGAAACACTGTGGCCCCTTTCTTTGAGATAACTCTGCACTACTGCGAGCTGCAAATGCCACTTCCAGCTTAGCTGTGCAGAAGAAGAACAACAAGAAGAAGAAATATCTCGAAATATGTCCGTCAGTCCCCTTCCCTTGAGATAAATCTGCAAATATCTCGGAAACGAAGCGAGCTATGGCAAAATGTTAAGAGACCTTTTTTGTAGAGAATTAAGTTTCCTACTTTTTATGTTCTATGATATTTTTCGATCAGATGCGGAGTTCTCGAGATATATCAAGATATTTAAAAGTTCCGAAGCCGCACCAACATAATAGAGATACAGAAACACCGTGGCCCCTTTCTTTGAGATAACTCTGCACTATTGCGAGCTGCAAATGCCACTTCCAGCTTAGCTGTGCAGAAGAAGAACAACAAGAAGAAGAAATATCTCGAAATATGTCCGTTAGGCCCCATCCCTTGAGATAAATCTGCAAATATCTCGGAAACGAAGCGAGCTATGGCAAAATGTTAAGAGACCTTTTTTGTAGAGAATTATGTTTCCTACAATTTACGTTCTATGAAATTTTTTGATCAGAAGCGTAGTTTTCGAGATATATCGAGATATTTAAAAGTTCCGAAGCCGCACCAACATAATAGAGATACAGAAACACCGTGGCCCCGTTCTTTGAGATAACTCTGCACTATTGCGAGCTGCAAATGCCACTTCCAGCTTAGCTGTGCAGAAGAAGAACAACAAGAAGAAGAAATATCTCGAAATATGTCCGTCAGGCCCCTTCCCTTGAGATAAATCTGCAAATATCTCAGAAACGAAGCGAGCTATGGCAAAATGTTAAGAGACCTTTTTTGTAGAGAATTAAGTTTCCTACTTTTTATGTTCTATGATATTTTTCGATCAGATGCGTAGTTCTCGAGATATATCAAGATATTTAAAAGTTCCGATGCCGCACCAACATAATAGAGATACAGAAACACCGTGGCCCCTTTCTTTGAGATAACTCTGCACTATTGCGAGCTGCAAATGCCACTTCGAGCTTAGCTGTGCAGAAGAAGAACAACAAGAAGAAGAAATATCTCGAAATATGTCCGTCAGTCCCCTTCCCTTGAGATAAATCTGCAAATATCTCGGAAACGAAGCGAGCTATGGCAAAATGTTAAGAGACCTTTTTTGTAGAGAATTAAGTTTCCCACTTTTTATGTTCTATGATATTTTTTGATCAGATGCGTAGTCCTCGAGATATATCAAGATATTTAAAAGTTCCGAAGCCGCACCAACATAATAGAGATACAGAAACACTGTGGCCCCTTTCTTTGAGATAACTCTGCACTACTGCGAGCTGCAAATGCCACTTCCAGCTTAGCTGTGCAGAAGAAGAACAACAAGAAGAAGAAATATCTCGAAATATGTCCGTCAGTCCCCTTCCCTTGAGATAAATCTGCAAATATCTCAGAAACGAAACGAGCTATGGCAAAATGTTAAGAGACCTTTTTTGTAGAGAATTAAGTTTCCCACTTTTTATGTTCTATGATATTTTTTGATCAGATGCGTAGTTCTCGAGATATATCAAGATATTTAAAAGTTCCGAAGCCGCACCAACATAATAGAGATACAGAAACACTGTGGCCCCTTTCTTTGAGATAACTCTGCACTACTGCGAGCTGCAAATGCCACTTCCAGCTTAGCTGTGCAGAAGAAGAACAACAAGAAGAAGAAATATCTCGAAATATGTCCGTCAGTCCCCTTCCCTTGAGATAAATCTGCAAATATCTCGGAAACGAAGCGAGCTATGGCAAAATGTTAAGAGACCTTTTTTGTAGAGAATTAAGTTTCCTACTTTTTATGTTCTATGATATTTTTCGATCAGATGCGTAGTTCTCGAGATATATCAAGATATTTAAAAGTTCCGAAGCCGCACCAACATAATAGAGATACAGAAACACCGTGGCCCCTTTCTTTGAGATAACTCTGCACTATTGCGAGCTGCAAATGCCACTTCCAGCTTAGCTGTGCAGAAGAAGAACAACAAGAAGAAGAAATATCTCGAAATATGTCCGTTAGGCCCCATCCCTTGAGATAAATCTGCAAATATCTCGGAAACGAAGCGAGCTATGGCAAAATCTTAAGAGACCTTTTTTGTAGAGAATTATGTTTCCTACAATTTACGTTCTATGAAATTTTTTGATCAGAAGCGTAGTTTTCGAGATATATCGAGATATTTAAAAGTTCCGAAGCCGCACCAACATAATAGAGATACAGAAACACCGTGGCCCCGTTCTTTGAGATAACTCTGCACTATTGCGAGCTGCAAATGCCACTTCCAGCTTAGCTGTGCAGAAGAAGAACAACAAGAAGAAGAAATATCTCGAAATATGTCCGTCAGGCCCCTTCCCTTGAGATAAATCTGCAAATATCTCAGAAACGAAGCGAGCTATGGCAAAATGTTAAGAGACCTTTTTTGTAGAGAATTAAGTTTCCTACTTTTTATGTTCTATGATATTTTTCGATCAGATGCGTAGTTCTCGAGATATATCAAGATATTTAAAAGTTCCGATGCCGCACCAACATAATAGAGATACAGAAACACCGTGGCCCCTTTCTTTGAGATAACTCTGCACTATTGCGAGCTGCAAATGCCACTTCGAGCTTAGCTGTGCAGAAGAAGAACAACAAGAAGAAGAAATATCTCGAAATATGTCCGTCAGTCCCCTTCCCTTGAGATAAATCTGCAAATATCTCGGAAACGAAGCGAGCTATGGCAAAATGTTAAGAGACCTTTTTTGTAGAGAATTAAGTTTCCCACTTTTTATGTTCTATGATATTTTTTGATCAGATGCGTAGTCCTCGAGATATATCAAGATATTTAAAAGTTCCGAAGCCGCACCAACATAATAGAGATACAGAAACACTGTGGCCCCTTTCTTTGAGATAACTCTGCACTACTGCGAGCTGCAAATGCCACTTCCAGCTTAGCTGTGCAGAAGAAGAACAACAAGAAGAAGAAATATCTCGAAATATGTCCGTCAGGACCCTTCCCTTGAGATAAATCTGCAAATATCTCGGAAACGAAGCGAGCTATGGCAAAACGTTAAGAAACCTTTTTTGTAGAGAATTATGTTTCCTACAATTTATGTTCTATGATATTTTTTGATCAGAAGCGTAGTTTTCGAGATATATCGAGATATTTAAAAGTTCCGAAGCCGCACCAACATAATAGAGATACAGAAACACCGTCGCCCCTTTCTTTGAGATAACTCTGCACTATTGCGAGCTGCAAATGCCACTTCCAGCTTAGCTGTGCAGAAGAAGAACAACACGAAGAAGAAATATCTCGAAATATGTCCGTCAGGCCCCTTCCCTTGAGATATATCTGCAAATACCTCGGAAACGAAGCGAGCTATGGTAAAATGTTAAGAGACCTTTTTTGTAGAGAATTAAGTTTCCTACTTTTTATGTTCTATGATATTTTTTGATCAGATGCGTAGTTCTCGAGATATATCAAGATATTTAAAAGTTCCGAAGCCGCACCAACATAATATAGATACAGAAACACCGTGGCCCCTTTTTTTGAGATAACTCTGCACTATTGCGAGCTGCAAATGCCACTTCCAGCTTAGCTGTGCAGAAGAAGAACAACAAGAAGAAGAAATATCTCGAAATATGTCCATCAGGCCCCTTCCCTTGAGATATATCTGCAAATATCTCGGAAACGAAGCGAGCTATGGCAAAATGTTAAGAGACCTTTTTTGTAGAGAATTAAGTTTCCTACTTTTTATGTTCTATGATATTTTTTGATCAGATGCGTAGTTCTCGAGATATATCAAGATATTTAAAAGTTCCGAAGCCGCACCAACATAATAGAGATACAGAAACACCGTGGCCCCTATCTTTGAGATAACTCTGCACTATTGCGAGCTGTAAATGCCACTTCCAGCTTAGCTGTGCAGAAGAAGAACAACAAGAAGAAGAAATATCTCGAAATATGTCCGTCAGGCCCCTTCCCTTGAGATAAATCTGCAAATATCTCGGAAACGAAGCGAGCTATGGCAAAATGTTAAGAGACCTTTTTTGTAGAGAATTAAGCTTCCTACTTTTTATGTTCTATGATATTTTTTGATCAGATGCGTAGTTCTCGAGATATATCAAGATATTTAAAAGTTCCGAAGCCGCACCAACATAATAGAGATACAGAAACACCGTGGCCCCTTTCTTTGAGATAACTCTGCACTATTGCGAGCTGCAAATGCCACTTCCAGCTTAGCTGTGCAGAAGAAGAACAACAAGAAGAAGAAATATCTCGAAATGTGTCCGTCAGGCCCCTTCCCCTGAGATATATCTGCAAATATCTCGGAAACGAAGCGAGCTATGGCAAAATGTTCAGAGACCTTTTTTGTAGAGAATTAAGTTTCCTACTTTTAATGTTCTATGATATTTTTTGATCAGATGCGTAGTTCTCGAGATATATCAAGATATTTAAAAGTTCCGAAGCCGCACCCACATAATAGAGATACAGAAACACCGTGGCCCCTTTCTTTGAGATAACTCTGCACTATTGCGAGCTGTAAATGACACTTCCAGCTTAGCTGTGCAGAAGAAGAACAACACGAAGAAGAAATATCTCGAAATATGTCCGTCAGGCCCCTTCCCTTGAGATAAATCTGCAAATATCTCGGAAACGAAGCGAGCTATGGCAAAATGTTAAGAGACCTTTTTTGTAGAGAATTAAGCTTCCTACTTTTTATGTTCTATGATATTTTTTGATCAGATGCGTAGTTCTCGAGATATATCAAGATATTTAAAAGTTCCGAAGCCGCACCAACATAATAGAGATACAGAAACACCGTGGCCCCTTTCTTTGAGATAACTCTGCACTATTGCGAGCTGCAAATGCCACTTCCAGCTTAGCTGTGCAGAAGAAGAACAACAAGAAGAAGAAATATCTCGAAATATGTCCATCAGGCCCCTTCCCTTGAGATATATCTGCAAATATCTCGGAAACGAAGCGAGCTATGGCAAAATGTTAAGAGACCTTTTTTGTAGAGAATTAAGCTTCCTACTTTTTATGTTCTATGATATTTTTTGATCAGATGCGTAGTTCTCGAGATATATCAAGATATTTAAAAGTTCCGAAGCCGCACCAACATAATAGAGATACAGAAACACCGTGGCCCCTTTCTTTGAGATAACTCTGCACTATTGCGAGCTGCAAATGCCACTTCCAGCTTAGCTGTGCAGAAGAAGAACAACAAGAAGAAGAAATATCTCGAAATGTGTCCGTCAGGCCCCTTCCCTTGAGATATATCTGCAAATATCTCGGAAACGAAGCGAGCTATGGCAAAATGTTCAGAGACCTTTTTTGTAGAGAATTAAGTTTCCTACTTTTAATGTTCTATGATATTTTTTGATCAGATGCGTAGTTCTCTAGATATATCAAGATATTTAAAAGTTCCGAAGCCGCACCCACATAATAGAGATACAGAAACACCGTGGCCCCTTTCTTTGAGATAACTCTGCACTATTGCGAGCTGTAAATGACACTTCCAGCTTAGCTGTGCAGAAGAAGAACAACACGAAGAAGAAATATCTCGAAATATGTCCGTCAGGCCCCTTCCCTTGAGATAAATCTGCAAATATCTCGGAAACGAAGCGAGCTATGGCAAAATGTTAAGAGACCTTTTTTGTAGAGAATTAAGCTTCCTACTTTTTATGTTCTATGATATTTTTTGATCAGATGCGTAGTTCTCGAGATATATCAAGATATTTAAAAGTTCCGAAGCCGCACCAACATAATAGAGATACAGAAACACCGTGGCCCCTTTCTTTGAGATAACTCTGCACTATTGCGAGCTGCAAATGCCACTTCCAGCTTAGCTGTGCAGAAGAAGAACAACAAGAAGAAGAAATATCTCGAAATATGTCCATCAGGCCCCTTCCCTTGAGATATATCTGCAAATATCTCGGAAACGAAGCGAGCTATGGCAAAATGTTAAGAGACCTTTTTTGTAGAGAATTAAGCTTCCTACTTTTTATGTTCTATGATATTTTTTGATCAGATGCGTAGTTCTCGAGATATATCAAGATATTTAAAAGTTCCGAAGCCGCACCAACATAATAGAGATACAGAAACACCGTGGCCCCTTTCTTTGAGATAACTCTGCACTATTGCGAGCTGCAAATGCCACTTCCAGCTTAGCTGTGCAGAAGAAGAACAACAAGAAGAAGAAATATCTCGAAATGTGTCCGTCAGGCCCCTCCCCTTGAGATATATCTGCAAATATCTCGGAAACGAAGCGAGCTATGGCAAAATGTTCAGAGACCTTTTTTGTAGAGAATTAAGTTTCCTACTTTTTATGTTCTATGATATTTTTTGATCAGATGCGTAGTTCTCGAGATATATCAAGATATTTAAAAGTTCCGAAGCCGCACCAACATAATAGAGATACAGAAACACCGTGGCCCCTATCTTTGAGATAACTCTGCACTATTGCGAGCTGTAAATGCCACTTCCAGCTTAGCTGTGCAGAAGAAGAACAACAAGAAGAAGAAATATCTCGAAATGTGTCCGTCAGGCCCCTTCCCTTGAGATATATCTGCAAATATCTCGGAAACGAAGCGAGCTATGGCAAAATGTTCAGAGACCTTTTTTGTAGAGAATTAAGTTTCCTACTTTTAATGCTCTATGATATTTTTTGATCAGATGCGTAGTTCTCGAGATATATCAAGATATTTAAAAGTTCCGAAGCCGCACCCACATAATAGAGATACAGAAACACCGTGGCCCCTTTCTTTGAGATAACTCTGCACTATTGCGAGCTGTAAATGACACTTCCAGTTTAGCTGTGCAGAAGAAGAACAACCTGAAGAAGAAATATCTCGAAATATGTCCGTCAGGCCCCTTCCCTTGAGATATATCTGCAAATATCTCGGAAACGAAGCGAGCTATGGCAACATGTTAAGAGACCATTTTTGTAGAGAATTATGTTTCCTACAATTTATGTTCTATGATATTTTTTGATCAGAAGCGTAGTTTTCGAGATATATCGAGATATTTAAAAGTTCCGAAGCCGCACCAACATAATAGAGATACAGAAACACCGTGGCCCCTTTCTTTGAGATAACTCTGCACTAGTGCGAGCCGCAAATGCCACTTGCAGCTTAGCTGTGCAGAAGAAGAACAACAAGAAGAAGAAATATCTCGAAATATGTCCGTCAGGCCCCTTCCCTTGAGATAAATCTGCAAATATCTCGGAAACGAAGCGAACTATGGCAAAATGTTAAGAGACCTTTTTTGTAGAGAATTAAGTTTCCTACTTTTTATGTTGTATGATATTTTTTGATCAGATGCGTAGTTCTCGAGATATATCAAGATATTTAAAAGTTCCGAAGCCGCACCAACATAATAGAGATACAGAAACACCGTGGCCCCTTGCTTTGAGATAACTCTGCACTATTGCGAGCTGCAAATGCACTTCCAGCTTAGCTGTGCAGAAGAAGAACAACAAGAAGAAGAAATATCTCGAAATATGTCCGTCAGGCCCCTTCCCTTGAGATAAATCTGCAAATATCTCGGAAACGAAGCGTGCTATGGGAAAATGTTAAGAGACCTTTTTTGTAGAGAATTAAGTTTCCTACTTTTTATGTTCTATGATATTTTTTGATCAGATGCGTAGTTCTCGAGATATATCAAGATATTTAAAAGTTCCGAAGCCGCACCAACATAATAGAGATACAGAAACACCGTGGCCCCTTTCTTTGAGATAACTCTGCACTATTGCGAGCTGTAAATGCCACTTCCAGCTTAGCTGTGCAGAAGAAGAACAGCAAGAAGAAGAAATATCTCGAAATATGTCCGTCAGGCCCCTTCCCTTGAGATATATCTGCAAATATCTCGGAAACGAAGCGAGCTATGGCGAAATGTTAAGAGACCTTTTTTGAAGAGAATTATGTTTCCTACAATTTATGTTCTATGATATTTTTTGATCAGAAGCGTAGTTTTCGAGATATATCGAGATATTTAAAAGTTCCGAAGCCGCACCAACATAATAGAGATACAGAAACACCGTGGCCCCTTTCTTTGAGATAACTCTGCACCATTGCGAGCTGGAAATGCCACTTCCAGTTTAGCTGTGCAGAAGAAGAACAACAAGAAGAAGAAATATCTCGAAATGTGTCCGTCAGGCACCTTCCCTTGAGATATATCTGCAAATATCTCGGAAACGAAGCGAGCTATGGCAACATGTTAAGAGACCTTTTTTGTAGAGAATTATGTTTCCTATAATTTATGTTCTATGATATTTTTTGATCAGATGCGTAGTTCTCGAGATATATCAAGATATTTAAAAGTTCCGAAGCCGCACCAACATAGTAGAGATACAGAAACACCGTGGCCCCTTTCTTTGAGATAACTCTGCACTATTGCGAGCTGCAAATGCCACTTCCAGCTTAGCTGTGCAGAAGAAGAACAACAAGAAGAAGAAATATCTCGAAATATGTCCGTCAGGCCCGTTCCCTTGAGATATATCTGCAAATATCTCGGAAACGAAGCGAGCTATGGCAAAATGTTAAGAGACCTTTTTTGTAGAGAATTAAGCTTCCTACTTTTTATGTTCTATGATATTTTTTGATCAGATGCGTAGTTCTCGAGATATATCAAGATATTTAAAAGTTCCGAAGCCGCACCAACATAATAGAGATACAGAAACACCGTGGCCCCTTTCTTTGAGATAACTCTGCACTATTGCGAGCTGCAAATGCCACTTCCAGCTTAGCTGTGCAGAAGAAGAACAACAAGAAGAAGAAATATCTCGAAATATGTCCGTCAGGCCCCTTCCCTTGAGATATATCTGCAAATATCTCGGAAACGAAGGGAGCTATGGCAAAATGTTCCGAGACCTTTTTTGTAGAGAATTAAGTTTTCTGCTTTTTATGTTACATGATATTTTTTGATCAGATGCGTAGTTCTCGAGATATATCAAGATATTTAAAAGTTCCGAAGCCGCACCAACATAATAGAGATACAGAAACACCGTGGCCCCTTTCTTTGAGATAACTCTGCACTATTGCGAGCTGGAAATGCCACTTCGAGTTTAGCTGTGCAGTAGAAGAACAACAAGAAGAAGAAATATCTCGAAATATGTCCGTCAGGCCCGTTCCTTTGAGCTGAATCTGCAAATATCTCGGAAACGAAGCGAGCTATGGCAAAATGTTAAGAGACCTTTTTTGTAGAGAATTAAGTTTCCTACTTTTTATGTTCTATGATATTTTTTGATCAGATGCGTAGTTCTCGAGATATATCAAGATATTTAAAAGTTCCGAAGCCGCACCAACATAGTAGAGATACAGAAACACCGTGGCCCCTTTCTTTGAGATAACTCTGCACTATTGCGAGCTGCAAATGCCACTTCCAGCTTAGCTGTGCAGAAGAAGAACAACAAGAAGAAGAAATATCTCGAAATATGTCCGTCAGGCCCGTTCCCTTGAGATATATCTGCAAATATCTCGGAAACGTAGCGAGCTATGGCAAAATGTTAAGAGACCTTTTTTGTAGAGAATTAAGCTTCCTACTTTTTATGTTCTATGATATTTTTTGATCAGATGCGTAGTTCTCGAGATATATCAAGATATTTAAAAGTTCCGAAGCCGCACCAACATAATAGAGATACAGAAACACCGTGGCCCCTTTCTTTGAGATAACTCTGCACTATTGCGAGCTGCAAATGCCACTTCCAGCTTAGCTGTGCAGAAGAAGAACAACAAGAAGAAGAAATATCTCGAAATATGTCCGTCAGGCCCCTTCCCTTGAGATATATCTGCAAATATCTCGGAAACGAAGGGAGCTATGGCAAAATGTTCAGAGACGTTTTTTGTAGAGAATTAAGTTTTCTGCTTTTTATGTTACATGATATTTTTTGATCAGATGCGTAGTTCTCGAGATATATCAAGATATTTAAAAGTTCCGAAGCCGCACCAACATAATAGAGATACAGAAACACCGTGGCCCCTTTCTTTGAGATAACTCTGCACTATTGCGAGCTGGAAATGCCACTTCGAGTTTAGCTGTGCAGTAGAAGAACAACAAGAAGAAGAAATATCTCGAAATATGTCCGTCAGGCCCGTTCCTTTGAGCTGAATCTGCAAATATCTCGGAAACGAAGCGAGCTATGGAAAATGTTAACAGACGTTTTTTGTAGAGAATTATGTTTCCTACAATTTATGTTCTATGATATTTTTTGATCAGAAGCGTAGTTTTCGAGATATATCGAGATATTTAAAAGTTCCGAAGCCGCACCAACATAATAGAGATTCAGAAACACCGTGGCCCCTTTCTTTGAGATAACTCTGCACTATTGCGAGCTGCATATGCCACTTCCAGCTTAGCTGTGCAGAAGAAGAACAACAAGAAGAAGAAATATCTCGAAATGTGTCCGTCAGGCCCCTTCCCTTGAGATATATCTGCAAATATCTCGGAAACGAAGCGAGCTATGGCAAAATGTTAAGAGACCTTTTTTGTAGAGAATTAAGCTTCCTACTTTTTATGTTCTATGATATTTTTTGATCAGATGCGTAGTTCTCGAGATATATCAAGATATTTAAAAGTTCCGAAGCCGCACCAACATAATAGAGATACAGAAACACCGTGGCCCCTTTCTTTGAGATAACTCTGCACTATTGCGAGCTGCAAATGCCACTTCCAGCTTAGCTGTGCAGAAGAAGAACAACAAGAAGAAGAAATATCTCGAAATATGTCCGTCAGGCCCCTTCCCTTGAGATATATCTGCAAATATCTCGGAAACGAAGGGAGCTATGGCAAAATGTTCCGAGACCTTTTTTGTAGAGAATTAAGTTTTCTGCTTTTTATGTTACATGATATTTTTTGATCAGATGCGTAGTTCTCGAGATATATCAAGATATTTAAAAGTTCCGAAGCCGCACCAACATAATAGAGATACAGAAACACCGTGGCCCCTTTCTTTGAGATAACTCTGCACTATTGCGAGCTGGAAATGCCACTTCGAGTTTAGCTGTGCAGTAGAAGAACAACAAGAAGAAGAAATATCTCGAAATATGTCCGTCAGGCCCGTTCCCTTGAGATATATCTGCAAATATCTCGGAAACGAAGCGAGCTATGGCAAAATGTTAAGAGACCTTTTTTGTAGAGAATTAAGTTTCCTACTTTTTATGTTCTATGATATTCTTTGATCAGATGCGTAGTTCTCGAGATATATCAAGATATTTAAAAGTTCCGAAGCCGCACCAACATAATAGAGATACAGAAACACCGTGGCCCCTTTCTTTGAGATAACTCTGCACTATTGCGAGCTGCAAATGCCACTTCCAGCTTAGCTGTGCAGAAGAAGAACAACAAGAAGAAGAAATATCTCGAAATATGTCCGTCAGGCACCTTCCCTTGAGATAAATCTGCAAATATCTCGGAAACGAAGCGAGCTATGGCAAAATGTTAAGAGACCTTTTTTGTAGAGAATTAAGTTTCCTACTTTTTATGTTGTATGATATTTTTTGATCAGATGCGTAGTTCTCGAGATATATCAAGATATTTAAAAGTTCCGAAGCCGCACCAACATAATAGAAATACAGAAACACCGTGGCCCCTTTCTTTGAGATAACTCTGCACTATTGCGAGCTGCAAATGCCACTTCCAGCTTAGCTGTGCAGAAGAAGAACAACAAGAAGAAGAAATATCTCGAAATATGTCCGTCAGGCCCCATCCCTTGAGATATATCTGCAAATATCTCGGAAACGAAGCGAGCCATGGCAAAATGTTAAGAGACCTTTTTTGTAGAGAATTGTTTCCTACAATTTATGTTCTATGACATTTTTTGATCAGAAGCGTAGTTTTCGAGATATATCGAGATATTTAAAAGTTCCGAAGCCGCACCAACATAATAGAGGTACAGAAATACCGTGGCCCCTTTCTTTGCGATAACTCTGCACTAGTGCGAGCCGCAAATGCCACTTCCAGCTTAGCTGTGCAGAAGAAGAACAACAAGAAGAAGAAATATCTCGAAATATGTCCGTCAGGCCCCTGCCCTTGAGATAAATCTGCAAATATCTCGGAAACGAAGGGAGCTATGGCAAAATGTTAAGAGACCTTTTTTGTAGAGAATTAAGTATCCTACTTTTTATGTTCCATGATATTTTTTGATCAGATGCGTAGTTCTCGAGATATATCAAGATCTTTAAAAGTTCCGAAGCCGCACCAACATAATAGAGATACAGAAACACCGTGGCCCCTTTCTTTGAGATAACTCTGCACTATTGCGAGCTGGAAATGCCACTTCCAGTTTAGCTGTGCAGGAGAAGAACAACAAGAAGAAGAAATATCTCGAAATATGTCCGTCAGGCCCCTTCCCTTGAGATAAATCTGCAAATATCTCGGAAACGAAGCGAGCTATGGCAAAATGTTAAGAGACCTTTTTTGTAGAGAATTAAGTTTCCTACTTTTTATGTTCCATGATATTCTTTGATCAGAAGCGTAGTTCTCGAGATATATCAAGATATTTAAAAGTTCCGAAGCCGCACCAACATAATAGAGATACAGAAACACCGTGGCCCCTTTCTTTGAGATAACTCTGCACTATTGCGAGCTGGAAATGCCACTTCCAGCTTAGCTGTGCAGAAGAAGAACAACACGAAGAAGAAATATCTCGAAATATGTCCGTCAGGCCCCTTCCCTTGAGATAAATCTGCAAATATCTCGGAAACGAAGCGAGCTATGGCAAAATGTTAAGAGACCTTTTTTGTAGAGAATTAAGTTTCCTACTTTTTATGTTCTATGATATTTTTTGATCAGATGCGTAGTTCTCGAGATATATCAAGATATTTAAAAGTTCCGAAGCCGCACCAACATAATAGAGATACAGAAACACCGTGGCCCCTTTCTTTGAGATAACTCTGCACTATTGCGAGCTGGAAATGCCACTCCCAGTTTAGCTGTGCAGAAGAAGAACAACAAGAAGAAGAAATATCTCGAAATATGTCCGTCAGGCCCCTTCCCTTGAGATAAATCAGCAAATATCTCGGAAACGAAGCGAGCTATGGCAAAATGTTAAGAGACCTTTTTTGTAGAGAATTAAGTATCCTACTTTTTATGTTCCATGATATTTTTTGATCAGATGCGTAGTTCTCGAGATATATCAAGATCTTTAAAAGTTCCGAAGCCGCACCAACATAATAGAGATACAGAAACACCGTGGCCCCTTTCTTTGAGATAACTCTGCACTATTGCGAGCTGGAAATGCCACTTCCAGTTTAGCTGTGCAGAAGAAGAACAACAAGAAGAAGAAATATCTCGAAATATGTCCGTCAGGCCCCTTCCCTTGAGATAAATCTGCAAATATCTCGGAAACGAAGCGAGCTATGGCAAAATGTTAAGAGACCTTTTTTGTAGAGAATTAAGTTTCCTACTTTTTATGTTCTATGATATTCTTTGATCAGATGCGTAGTTCTCGAGATATATCAAGATATTTAAAAGTTCCGAAGCCGCACCAACATAATAGAGATACAGAAACACCGTGGCCCCTTTCTTTGAGATAACTCTGCACTATTGCGAGCTGGAAATGCCACTTCCAGTTTAGCTGTGCAGAAGAAGAACAACAAGAAGAAGAAATATCTCGAAATATGTCCGTCAGGCCCCTTCCCTTGAGATAAATCTGCAAATATCTCGGAAACGAAGCGAGCTATGGCAAAATGTTAAGAGACCTTTTTTGTAGAGAATTAAGTATCCTACTTTTTATGTTCCATGATATTTTTTGATCAGATGCGTAGTTCTCGAGATATATCAAGATCTTTAAAAGTTCCGAAGCCGCACCAACATAATAGAGATACAGAAACACCGTGGCCCCTTTCTTTGAGATAACTCTGCACTATTGCGAGCTGGAAATGCCACTTCCAGTTTAGCTGAGCAGAAGAAGAACAACAAGAAGAAGAAATATCTCGAAATATGTCCGTCAGGCCCCTTCCCTTGAGATAAATCTGCAAATATCTCGGAAACGAAGCGAGCTATGGCAAAATGTTAAGAGACCTTTTTTGTAGAGAATTAAGTTTCCTACTTTTTATGTTCTATGATATTCTTTGATCAGATGCGTAGTTCTCGAGATATATCAAGATATTTAAAAGTTCCGAAGCCGCACCAACATAATAGAGATACAGAAACACCGTGGCCCCTTTCTTTGAGATAACTCTGCACTATTGCGAGCTGGAAATGCCACTTCCAGTTTAGCTGTGCAGAAGAAGAACAACAAGAAGAAGAAATATCTCGAAATATGTCCGTCAGGCCCCTTCCCTTGAGATAGATCTGCAAATATCACGGAAACGAAGCGAGCTATGGCAAAATGTTAAGAGACCTTTTTTGTAGAGAATTAAGTTTCCTACTTTTTATGTTCTATGATATTCTTTGATCAGATGCGTAGTTCTCGAGATATATCAAGATATTTAAAAGTTCCGAAGCCGCACCAACATAATAGAGATACAGAAACACCGTGGCCCCTTTCTTTGAGATAACTCTGCACTATTGCAAGCTGCAAATGTCACTTCCAGCTTAGCTGTGCAGAAGAAGAACAACAAGAAGAAGAAATATCTCGAAATATGTCCGTCAGGCCCCTTCCCTTGAGATAAATCTGCAAATATCTCGGAAACGAAGCGAGCTATGGCAAAATGTTAACAGACTTTTTTGTAGAGAATTAAGTATCCTACTTTTTATGTTCCATGATATTTTTTAATCAGATGCGTAGTTCTCGAGATATATCAAGATCTTTAAAAGTTCCGAAGCCGCACCAACATAATAGAGATACAGAAACACCGTGGCCCCTTTCTTTGAGATAACTCTGCACTATTGCGAGCTGGAAATGCCACTTCCAGTTTAGCTGTGCAGAAGAAGAACAACAAGAAGAAGAAATATCTCGAAATATGTCCGTCAGGCCCCTTCCCTTGAGATAGATCTGCAAATATCACGGAAACGAAGCGAGCTATGGCAAAATGTTAAGAGACCTTTTTTGTAGAGAATTAAGTTTCCTACTTTTTATGTTCTATGATATTCTTTGATCAGATGCGTAGTTCTCGAGATATATCAAGATATTTAAAAGTTCCGAAGCCGCACCAACATAATAGAGATACAGAAACACCGTGGCCCCTTTCTTTGAGATAACTCTGCACTAGTGCGAGCCGCAAATGCCACTTCCAGCTTAGCTGTGCAGAAGAAGAACAACAAGAAGAAGAAATATCTCGAAATATGTCCGTCAGGCCCCTTCCCTTGAGATAAATCTGCAAATATCTCGGAAACGAAGCGAACTATGGCAAAATGTTAAGAGACCTTTTTTGTAGAGAATTAAGTTTCCTACTTTTTAGGTTGTATGATATTTTTTGATCAGATGCGTAGTTCTCGAGATATATCAAGATACTTAAAAGTTCCGAAGCCGCACCAACATAATAGAGATACAGAAACACCGTGGCCCCTTTCTGTGAGATAACTCTGCACTATTGCGAGCTGCAAATGCCACTTCCAGCTTAGCTGTGCAGAAGAAGAACAACAAGAAGAAGAAATATCTCGAAATATGTCCGTCAGGCCCCTTCCCTTGAGATAAATCTGCAAATATCTCGGAAACGAAGCGTGCTATGGCAAAATGTTAAGAGACCTTTTTTGTAGAGAATTAAGTTTCCTACTTTTTATGTTCTATGATATTTTTTGATCAGATGCGTAGTTCTCGAGATATATCAAGATATTTAAAAGTTCCGAAGCCGCACCAACATAATAGAGATACAGAAACACCGTGGCCCCTTTCTTTGAGATAACTCTGCACTATTGCGAGCTGTAAATGCCACTTCCAGCTTAGCTGTGCAGAAGAAGAACAGCAAGAAGAAGAAATATCTCGAAATATGTCCGTCAGGCCCCTTCCCTTGAGATATATCTGCAAATATCTCGGAAACGAAGCGAGCTATGGCGAAATGTTAAGAGACCTTTTTTGAAGAGAATTATGTTTCCTACAATTTATGTTCTACGATATTTTTTGATAAGAAGCGTAGTTTTCGAGATATATCGAGATATTTAAAGGTTCCGAAGCCGCACCAACATAATAGAGATACAGAAACACCGTGGCCCCTTTCTTTGAGATAACTCTGCACTAATGCGAGCTGGAAATGCCACTTCCAGTTTAGCTGTGCAGAAGAAGAACAACAAGAAGAAGAAATATCTCGAAATATGTCCGTCAGGCCCGTTCCTTTGAGCTGAATCTCCAAATATCTCGGAAACGAAGCGAGCTATGGCAAAATGTTAAGAGACATTTTTTGTAGAGAATCAGGTTTCCTACAATTTATGTTGTATGATATTTTTTGATCAGAAGCGTAGTTTTCGAGATATATCGAGATATTTAAAAGTACCGAAGCCGCACCAACATAATAGAGATACAGAAACACCGTGGCCCCTTTCTTTGAGATAACTCTGCACTAGTGCGAGCCGCAAATGCCACTTCCAACTTAGCTGTGCAGAAGAAGAACAACAAGAAGAAGAAATATCTCGAAACATGTCCGTCGGGCCCCTTCCCTTGAGATAAATCTGCAAATATCTCGGAAACGAAGCGAGCTATGGCAAGATGTTAAGAGACCTTTTTTGTGGAGAATTAAGTTTGCTACTTTTTATGTTCTATGATATTTTTTGATCAGACGCGTAGTTCTCGAGATATATCAGGATATTTGAAAGTTCCGAAGCCGCACCAACATAATAGAGATACAGAAACACCGTGGCCCCTTTCTTTGAGATAACTCTGCACTATTGCGAGCTTCAAATGCCACTTCCAGCTTAGCTGTGCAGAAGAAGAACAACAAGAAGAAGAAATATCTCGAAATATGTCCGTCAGGCCTCTTCCCTTGAGATAAATCTGCAAATATCTCGGAAACGAAGCGAGCTATGGCAAAATGTTAAGAGACGTTTTTTGTAGAGAATTATGTTTCCTACAATTTATGTTCTATGATATTTTTTGATCAGAAGCGTAGTTTTCGAGATATATCGAGATATTTAAAAGTTCCGAAGCCGCACCAACATAATAGAGATACAGAAACACCGTGGCCCCTTTCTTTGAGATGACTCTGCACTATTGCGAGCTGTAAATGCCACTTCCAGCTTAGCTGTGCAGAAGAAGAACAACAAGAAGAAGAAATATCTCGAAATATGTCCGTCAGGCCCCTTCCCTTGAGATATATCTGCAAATATCTCGGAAACGAAGCGAGCTATGGCAAAATGTTAAGAGACCTTTTTTGTAGAGAATTAGGTTTCCTACAATTTATGTTCTATGATATTTTTTGATCAGAAGCGTAGTTTGCGAGATATATCGAGATATTTAAAAGTTCCGAAGCCGCACCAACATAATAGAGATACAGAAACACCGTGGCCCCTTTCTTTGAGATAACTCTGCACTAGTGCGAGCCGCAAATGCCACTTCCAGCTTAGCTGTGCAGAAGAAGAACAACAAGAAGAAGAAATATCTCGAAATATGTCCGTCAGGCCCCTTCCCTTGAGATAAATCTGCAAATATCTCGGAAACGAAGCGAGCTACGGCAAAATGTTAAGAGACCTTTTTTGTAGGAAATTAGGTTTCCTACTTTTTATGTTCTACGATATTTTTTGATCAGATGCGTAGTTCTCGGGATATATCAAGATACTTAAAAGTTCCGAAGCCGCACCAACATAATAGAGGTACAGAAACACCGTGGCCTCTTTCTTTGAGATAACTCTGCACTAGTGCGAGCCGCAAATGCCACTTCCAGCTTAGCTGTGCAGAAGAAGAACAACAAGAAGAAGAAATATCTCGAAATATGTACGTTAGGCCCCTTCCCTTGAGATAAATCTGCAAATATCTCGGAAACGAAGCGAGCTATGGCAAAATGTTAAGAGACCTTTTTTGTAGAGAATTAAGTTTCCTACTTTTTATCTTCTATGATATTTTTTGATCAGATGCGTAGTTCTCGAGATATATCAAGATATTTAACAGTTCCGAAGCTGCACCAACATAACAGAGGTACAGAAACACCGTGGCCTCTTTCTTTGAGATAACTCTGCACTATTGCGAGCTGCACATGCCACTTCCAGCTTAGCTGTGCAGAAGAAGAACAACAAGAAGAAGAAATATCGCGAAATATGTCCGTCAGGCCTCTTCCCTTGAGATAAATCTGCAAATATCTCGGAAACGAAGCGAGCTATGGCAAAATGTTAAGAGACCTTATTTGTAGAGAATTAAGTTTCCTACTTTTTATGTTCTATGATATTTTTTGATCAGATGCGTAGTTCTCGAGATATATCAAGATATTTAAAAGTTCCGAAACCGCACCAACATAATAGAGATACAGAAACACCGTGGCTCCTTTCTTTGAGATAACTCTGCACTATTGCGAGCTGGAAATGCCACTTCCAGTTTAGCTGTGCAGAAGAAGAACAACTAGAAGAAGAAATATCTCGAAATATGTCCGTTAGGCCCCTTCCCTTGAGATAAATCTGCAAATATCTCGGAAACCAAGAGAGCTATGGCAAAATGTTAAGAGACCTTTTTTGTAGAGAATTAAGTTTCCTACTTTTTATGTTCTATGATATTTTTTGATCAGATGCGTAGTTCTCGAGATATATCAAGATATTTAAAAGTTCCGAAGCCGCACCAACATAATGGAGATACAGAAACACCGTGGCCCCTTTCTTTGAGATAACTCTGCACTATTGCGAGCTGCAAATGCAACTTCCAGCTTAGCTGTGCAGAAGAAGAACAACAAGAAGAAGAAATATCTCGAAACATGTCCGTCAGGCCCCTTCCCTTGAGATAAATCTGCAAATATCTCGGAAACGAAGGGAGCTATGGCAAAATGTTAAGAGACCTTTTTTGTAGAGAATTAAGTTTCCTACTTTTTATGTTCTATGATATTTTTTGATCAGATGCGTAGTTCTCGAGATATATCAAGATATTTAAAAGTTCCGAAGCCGCACCAACATAATAGAGATACAGAAACACCGTGGCCCCTTTCTTTGAGATAACTCTGCACTATTGCGAGCTGCAAATGCCACTTCCAGCTTAGCTGTGCAGAAGAAGAACAACAAGAAGAAGAAATATCTCGAAATATGTCCGTCAGGCCCCTTCCCTTGAGATAAATCTGCAAATATCTCGGAAACGAAGCGAGATATGGCAAAACGTTAAGAGACGTTCTTTGTAGAGAATTATGTTTCCTACAATTTATGTTCTACGATATTTTTTGATCAGAAGCGTAGTTTTCGAGATATATCGAGATATTTAAAAGTTCCGAAGCCGCACCAACATAATAGAACATACAGAAACACCGTGGCCCCTTTCTTTGAGATAACTCTGCACTAGTGCGAGCCGCAAATGCCACTTCCAGCTTAGCTGTGCAGAAGAAGAACAACAAGAAGAAGAAATATCTCGAAATATGTCCGTCAGGCCCCTTCCCTTGAGATATATCTGCAAATATCTCGGAAACGAAGCGAGCTATGGCAAAATGTTAAGAGACCTTTTTTGTAGAGAATCATGTTTCCTACAATTTATGTTCTATGATATTTTTTGATCAGAAGCGTAGTTTTCGAGATATATCGAGATATTTAAAAGTTCCGAAGCCGCACCAACATAATAGAGATTCAGAAACACCGTGGCCCCTTTCTTTGAGATAACTCTGCACTATTGCGAGCTGGAAATGCCACTTCCAGTTTAGCTGTGCAGAAGAAGAACAACAAGAAGAAGAAATATCTCGAAATATGTCCGTCAGGCCCCTTCCCTTGAGATAAATCTGCAAATATCTCGGAAACGAAGCGAGCTATGGCAAAATGTTAAGAGACCTTTTTTGTAGAGAATTAAGTTTCCTACTTTTTATGTTCTATGATATTTTTTGATCAGATGCGTAGTTCTCGAGATATATCAAGATATTTAAAAGTTCCGAAGCCGCACCAACATAATAGAAATACAGAAACACCGTGGCCCCTTTCTTTGAGATAACTCTGCACTATTGCGAGCTGCAAATGCCACTTCCAGCTTAGCTGTGCAGAAGAAGAACAACAAGAAGAAGAAATATCTCGAAATATGTCCGTCAGGCCCCATCCCTTGAGATATATCTGCAAATATCTCGGAAACGAAGCGAGCCATGGCAAAATGTTAAGAGACCTTTTTTGTAGAGAATTGTTTCCTACAATTTATGTTCTATGACATTTTTTGATCAGAAGCGTAGTTTTCGAGATATATCGAGATATTTAAAAGTTCCGAAGCCGCACCAACATAATAGAGGTACAGAAATACCGTGGCCCCTTTCTTTGAGATAACTCTGCACTAGTGCGAGCCGCAAATGCCACTTCCAGCTTAGCTGTGCAGAAGAAGAACAACAAGAAGAAGAAATATCTCGAAATATGTCCGTCAGGCCCCTTCCCTTGAGATAAATCTGCAAATATCTCGGAAACGAAGCGAGGTATGGCAAAATGTTAAGAGACCTTTCTTGTAGAGAATTAAGTTTCCTACTTTTTATGTTCTATGATATTTTTTGATCAGATGCGTAGTTCTCGAGATATATCAAGATATTTAAAAGTTCCGAAGCCGCACCAACATAATAGAGATACAGAAACACCGTGGCCCCTTTCTTTGAGATAACTCTGCACTATTGCGAGCAGCAAATGCCACTTCCAGCTTAGCTGTGCAGAAGAAGAACAACAAGAAGAACAAATATCTCGAAATATGTCCGTCAGGCCCGTTCCTTTGAGCTGAATCTGCAAATATCTCGGAAACGAAGCGAGCTGTGGCAAAATGTTAAGAGACGTTTTTTGTAGCGAATTATGTTTCCTACAATTTATGTTCTATGATATTTTTTGATCAGAAGCGTAGTTTTCGAGATATATCGAGATATTTAAAAGTTCCGAAGCCGCACCAACATAATAGAGATACAGAAACACCGTGGCCCCTTTCTTTGAGATAACTCTGTACTATTGCGAGCTGCAAATGCCACTTCCAGCTTAGCTGTGCAGAAGAAGAACAACAAGAAGAAGAAATATCTCGAAATATGTCCGTCAGGCCCCTTCCCTTGAGATAAATCTGCACATATCTCGGAAACGAAGCGAGCTATGGCAAAATGTTAAGAGACCTTTTTTGTAGAGAATTATGTTTCCTATAATTTATGTTCTATGATATTTTTTGATCAGAACCGTAGTTTTCGAGATATATCGAGATATTTAAAAGTTCCGAAGCCGCACCAACATAATAGAGGTACAGAAACACCGTGGCCCCTTTCTTTGAGATAACTCTGCACTAGTGCGAGCCGCAAATGCCACTTCCAGCTTAGCTGTGCAGAAGAAGAACAACAAGAAGAAGAAATATCTCGAAATATGTCCGTCAGGCCCGTTCCTTTGAGCTGAATCTGCAAATATCTCGGAAACGAAGCGAGCTATGGCAAAATGTTAAGAGACCTTTTTTGTAGAGAATTAAGTTTCCTACTTTTTATGTTCTATGATATTTTTTGATCAGATGCGTAGTTCTCGAGATATATCAAGATATTTAAAAGTTCCGAAGCCGCACCAACATAATAGAGATACAGAAACACCGTGGCCCCTTTCTTTGAGATAACTCTGCACTATTGCGAGCAGCAAATGCCACTTCCAGCTTAGCTGTGCAGAAGAAGAACAACAAGAAGAAGAAATATCTCGAAATATGTCCGTCAGGCCCCTTCCCTTGAGATAAATCTGCAAATATCTCGGAAACGAAGCGTGCTATGGCAAAATGTTAAGAGACCTTTTTTGTAGAGAATTAAGTTTCCTACTTTTTATGTTCTATGATATTTTTTGATCAGATGCGTAGTTCTCGAGATATATCAAGATATTTAAAAGTTCCGAAGCCGCACCAACATAATAGAGATACAGAAACACCGTGGCCCCTTTCTTTGAGATAACTCTGCACTATTGCGAGCTGTAAATGCCACTTCCAGCTTAGCTGTGCAGAAGAAGAACAGCAAGAAGAAGAAATATCTCGAAATATGTCCGTCAGGCCCCTTCCCTTGAGATATATCTGCAAATATCTCGGAAACGAAGCGAGCTATGGCGAAATGTTAAGAGACCTTTTTTGAAGAGAATTATGTTTCCTACAATTTATGTTCTACGATATTTTTTGATAAGAAGCGTAGTTTTCGAGATATATCGAGATATTTAAAAGTTCCGAAGCCGCACCAACATAATAGAGATACAGAAACACCGTGGCCCCTTTCTTTGAGATAACTCTGCACCATTGCGAGCTGGAAATGCCACTTCCAGTTTAGCTGTGCAGAAGAAGAACAACAAGAAGAAGAAATATCTCGAAATATGTCCGTCAGGCACTTTCCCTTGAGATATATCTGCAAATATCTCGGAAACGAAGCGAGCTATGGCAACATGTTAAGAGACCTTTTTTGTAGAGAATTATGTTTCCTACAATTTATGTTCTATGATATTTTTTGATCAGAAGCGTAGTTTTCGAGGTATATCGAGATATTTAAAGGTTCCGAAGCCGCACCAACATAATAGAGATACAGAAACACCGTGGCCCCTTTCTTTGAGATAACTCTGCACTAATGCGAGCTGGAAATGCCACTTCCAGTTTAGCTGTGCAGAAGAAGAACAACAAGAAGAAGAAATATCTCGAAATATGTCCGTCAGGCCCGTTCCTTTGAGCTGAATCTCCAAATATCTCGGAAACGAAGCGAGCTATGGCAAAATGTTAAGAGACATTTTTTGTAGAGAATCAGGTTTCCTACAATTTATGTTGTATGATATTTTTTGATCAGAAGCGTAGTTTTCGAGATATATCGAGATATTTAAAAGTACCGAAGCCGCACCAACATAATAGAGATACAGAAACACCGTGGCCCCTTTCTTTGAGATAACTCTGCACTAGTGCGAGCTGCAAATGCCACTTCCAGCTTAGCTGTGCAGAAGAAGAACAACAAGAAGAAGAAATATCTCGAAATATGTCCGTCAGGCCCCTTCCCTTGAGATAAATCTGCACATATCTCGGAAACGAAGCGAGCTATGGCAAAATGTTAAGAGACCTTTTTTGTAGAGAATTATGTTTCCTATAATTTATGTTCTATGATATTTTTTGATCAGAACCGTAGTTTTCGAGATATATCGAGATATTTAAAAGTTCCGAAGCCGCACCAACATAATAGAGGTACAGAAACACCGTGGCCCCTTTCTTTGAGATAACTCTGCACTAGTGCGAGCCGCAAATGCCACTTCCAGCTTAGCTGTGCAGAAGAAGAACAACAAGAACAAGAAATATCTCGAAATATGTCCGTCAGGCCCGTTCCTTTGAGCTGAATCTGCAAATATCTCGGAAACGAAGCGAGCTATGGCAAAATGTTAAGAGACCTTTTTTGTAGAGAATTAAGTTTCCTACTTTTTATGTTCTATGATATTTTTTGATCAGATGCGTAGTTCTCGAGATATATCAAGATATTTAAAAGTTCCGAAGCCGCACCAACATAATAGAGATACAGAAACACCGTGGCCCCTTTCTTTGAGATAACTCTGCACTATTGCGAGCTGTAAATGCCACTTCCAGCTTAGCTGTGCAGAAGAAGAACAGCAAGAAGAAGAAATATCTCGAAATATGTCCGTCAGGCCCCTTCCCTTGAGATATATCTGCAAATATCTCGGAAACGAAGCGAGCTATGGCGAAATGTTAAGAGACCTTTTTTGAAGAGAATTATGTTTCCTACAATTTATGTTCTACGATATTTTTTGATAAGAAGCGTAGTTTTCGAGATATATCGAGATATTTAAAAGTTCCGAAGCCGCACCAACATAATAGAGATACAGAAACACCGTGGCCCCTTTCTTTGAGATAACTCTGCACCATTGCGAGCTGGAAATGCCACTTCCAGTTTAGCTGTGCAGAAGAAGAACAACAAGAAGAAGAAATATCTCGAAATATGTCCGTCAGGCACTTTCCCTTGAGATATATCTGCAAATATCTCGGAAACGAAGCGAGCTATGGCAACATGTTAAGAGACCTTTTTTGTAGAGAATTATGTTTCCTACAATTTATGTTCTATGATATTTTTTGATCAGAAGCGTAGTTTTCGAGGTATATCGAGATATTTAAAGGTTCCGAAGCCGCACCAACATAATAGAGATACAGAAACACCGTGGCCCCTTTCTTTGAGATAACTCTGCACTAATGCGAGCTGGAAATGCCACTTCCAGTTTAGCTGTGCAGAAGAAGAACAACAAGAAGAAGAAATATCTCGAAATATGTCCGTCAGGCCCGTTCCTTTGAGCTGAATCTCCAAATATCTCGGAAACGAAGCGAGCTATGGCAAAATGTTAAGAGACATTTTTTGTAGAGAATCAGGTTTCCTACAATTTATGTTGTATGATATTTTTTGATCAGAAGCGTAGTTTTCGAGATATATCGAGATATTTAAAAGTACCGAAGCCGCACCAACATAATAGAGATACAGAAACACCGTGGCCCCTTTCTTTGAGATAACTCTGCACTAGTGCGAGCCGCAAATGCCACTTCCAACTTAGCTGTGCAGAAGAAGAACAACAAGAAGAAGAAATATCTCGAAACATGTCCGTCGGGCCCCTTCCCTTGAGATAAATCTGCAAATATCTCGGAAACGAAGCGAGCTATGGCAAGATGTTAAGAGACCTTTTTTGTGGAGAATTATGTTTCCTACAATTTATGTTCTATGATATTTTTTGATCAGAAGCGTAGTTTTCGAGATATATCGAGATATTTAAAAGTTCCGAAGCCGCACCAACATAATAGAGATACAGAAACACCGTGGCCCCTTTCTTTGAGATAACTCTGCACTAGTGCGAGCCGCAAATGCCACTTCTAGCTTAGCTGTGCAGAAGAAGAACAACAAGAAGAAGAAATATCTCGAAATATGTCCGTCAGGCCCCTTCCCTTGAGATAAATCTGCAAATATCTCGGAAACGAAGCGAGCTATGGCAAAATGTTAAGAGACCTTTTTTGTAGAGAATTAAGTTTCCTACTTTTTATGCTGTATGATATTTTTTGATCAGAGGCGTAGTTCTCGAGATATATCAAGATATTTAAAAGTTCCGAAGCCGCACCAACATAATAGAGATACAGAAACACCGTGGCTCCTTTCTTTGAGATAACTCTGCACTATTGCGAGCTGGAAATGCCACTTCCAGTTTAGCTGTGCAGAAGAAGAACAACTAGAAGAAGAAATATCTCGAAATATGTCCGTTAGGCCCCTTCCCTTGAGATAAATCTGCAAATATCTCGGAAACCAAGAGAGCTATGGCAAAATGTTAAGAGACCTTTTTTGTAGAGAATTAAGTTTCCTACTTTTTATGTTCTATGATATTTTATGATCAGATGCGTAGTTCTCGAGATATATCAAGATATTTAAAAGTTCCGAAGCCGCACCAACATAATGGAGATACAGAAACACCGTGGCCCCTTTCTTTGAGATAACTCTGCACTATTGCGAGCTGCAAATGCAACTTCCAGCTTAGCTGTGCAGAAGAAGAACAACAAGAAGAAGAAATATTTCGAAACATGTCCGTCAGGCCCCTTCCCTTGAGATAAATCTGCAAATATCTCGGAAACGAAGGGAGCTATGGCAAAATGTTAAGAGACCTTTTTTGTAGAGAATTATGTTTCCTATAATTTATGTTCTATGATATTTTTTGATCAGAACCGTAGTTTTCGAGATATATCGAGATATTTAAAAGTTCCGAAGCCGCACCAACATAATAGAGGTACAGAAACACCGTGGCCCCTTTCTTTGAGATAACTCTGCACTAGTGCGAGCCGCAAATGCCACTTCCAGCTTAGCTGTGCAGAAGAAGAACAACAAGAAGAAGAAATATCTCGAAATATGTCCGTCAGGCCCGTTCCTTTGAGCTGAATCTGCAAATATCTCGGAAACGAAGCGAGCTATGGCAAAATGTTAAGAGACCTTTTTTGTAGAGAATTAAGTTTCCTACTTTTTATGTTCTATGATATTTTTTGATCAGATGCGTAGTTCTCGAGATATATCAAGATATTTAAAAGTTCCGAAGCCGCACCAACATAATAGAGATACAGAAACACCGTGGCCCCTTTCTTTGAGATAACTCTGCACTATTGCGAGCAGCAAATGCCACTTCCAGCTTAGCTGTGCAGAAGAAGAACAACAAGAAGAAGAAATATCTCGAAATATGTCCGTCAGGACCCTTCCCTTGAGATAAATCTGCAAATATCTCGGAAACGAAGCGAGCTATTGCAAAACGTTAAAAGACCTTTTTTGTAGAGAATTAAGTTTCCTACTTTTTATGTTCTATGATATTTTTTGATCAGATGCGTAGTTCTCGAGATATATCAAGATATTTAAAAGCTCCGAAGCTGCACCAACATAATAGAGGTACAGAAACACCGTGGCCCCTTTCTTTGAGATATCTCTGCACTATAGCGAGCTGCAAATGCCACTTCCAGCTTAGCTGTGCAGAAGAAGAACAACAAGAATAAGAAATATTTCGAAATATGTCCGTCAGGCCCCTTCCCTTGAGATAAATCTGCAAATATCTCGGAAACGAAGCGAGCTACGGCAAAATGCTAAGAGACCTTTTTTGTAGAAAATTAGGTTTCCTACTTTTTATGTTCTATGATATTTTTTGATCAGATGCGTAGTTCTCGAGATATATCAAGATATTTAAAAGTTCCGAAGCCGCACCAACATAATAGAGATACAGAAACACCGTGGCCCCTTTCTTTGCGATAACTCTGCACTATTGCGAGCTGCAAATGCCACTTCCAGCTTAGCTGTGCAGAAGAAGAACAACAAGAAGAAGAAATATCTCGAAATATGTCCGTCAGGCCCCTTCCCTTGAGATAAATCTGCAAATATCTCGGAAACGAAGCGAGATATGGCAAAACGTTAAGAGACGTTCTTTGTAGAGAATTATGTTTCCTACAATTTATGTTCTATGATATTTTTTGATCAGAAGCGTAGTTTTCGAGATATATCGAGATATTTAAAAGTTCCGAAGCCGCACCAACATAATAGAGATTCAGAAACACCGTGGCCCCTTTCTTTGAGATAACTCTGCACTATTGCGAGCTGGAAATGCCACTTCCAGTTTAGCTGTGCAGAAGAAGAACAACAAGAAGAAGAAATATCTCGAAATATGTCCGTCAGGCCCCTTCCCTTGAGATAAATCTGCAAATATCTCGGAAACGAAGCGAGCTATGGCAAAATGTTAAGAGACCTTTTTTGTAGAGAATTAAGTTTCCTACTTTTTATGTTCTATGATATTTTTTGATCAGATGCGTAGTTCTCGAGATATATCAAGATATTTAAAAGTTCCGAAGCCGCACCAACATAATAGAAATACAGAAACACCGTGGCCCCTTTCTTTGAGATAACTCTGCACTATTGCGAGCTGCAAATGCCACTTCCAGCTTAGCTGTGCAGAAGAAGAACAACAAGAAGAAGAAATATCTCGAAATATGTCCGTCAGGCCCCATCCCTTGAGATATATCTGCAAATATCTCGGAAACGAAGCGAGCCATGGCAAAATGTTAAGAGACCTTTTTTGTAGAGAATTGTTTCCTACAATTTATGTTCTATGACATTTTTTGATCAGAAGCGTAGTTTTCGAGATATATCGAGATATTTAAAAGTTCCGAAGCCGCACCAACATAATAGAGGTACAGAAATACCGTGGCCCCTTTCTTTGAGATAACTCTGCACTAGTGCGAGCCGCAAATGCCACTTCCAGCTTAGCTGTGCAGAAGAAGAACAACAAGAAGAAGAAATATCTCGAAATATGTCCGTCAGGCCCCTTCCCTTGAGATAAATCTGCAAATATCTCGGAAACGAAGCGAGGTATGGCAAAATGTTAAGAGACCTTTTTTGTAGAGAATTAAGTTTCCTACTTTTTATGTTCTATGATATTTTTTGATCAGATGCGTAGTTCTCGAGATATATCAAGATATTTAAAAGTTCCGAAGCCGCACCAACATAATAGAGATACAGAAACACCGTGGCCCCTTTCTTTGAGATAACTCTGCACTATTGCGAGCAGCAAATGCCACTTCCAGCTTAGCTGTGCAGAAGAAGAACAACAAGAAGAAGAAATATCTCGAAATATGTCCGTCAGGCCCGTTCCTTTGAGCTGAATCTGCAAATATCTCGGAAACGAAGCGAGCTATGGCAAAATGTTAAGAGACGTTTTTTGTAGAGAATTATGTTTCCTACAATTTATGTTCTATGATATTTTTTGATCAGAAGCGTAGTTTTCGAGATATATCGAGATATTTAAAAGTTCCGAAGCCGCACCAACATAATAGAGATACAGAAACACCGTGGCCCCTTTCTTTGAGATAACTCTGTACTATTGCGAGCTGCAAATGCCACTTCCAGCTTAGCTGTGCAGAAGAAGAACAACAAGAAGAAGAAATATCTCGAAATATGTCCGTCAGGCCCCTTCCCTTGAGATAAATCTGCACATATCTCGGAAACGAAGCGAGCTATGGCAAAATGTTAAGAGACCTTTTTTGTAGAGAATTATGTTTCCTATAATTTATGTTCTATGATATTTTTTGATCAGAACCGTAGTTTTCGAGATATATCGAGATATTTAAAAGTTCCGAAGCTGCACCAACATAATAGAGGTACAGAAACACCGTGGCCCCTTTCTTTGAGATATCTCTGCACTATAGCGAGCTGCAAATGCCACTTCCAGCTTAGCTGTGCAGAAGAAGAACAACAAGAATAAGAAATATTTCGAAATATGTCCGTCAGGCCCCTTCCCTTGAGATAAATCTGCAAATATCTCGGAAACGAAGCGAGCTACGGCAAAATGTTAAGAGACCTTTTTTGTAGAAAATTAGGTTTCCTACTTTTTATGTTCTATGATATTTTTTGATCAGATGCGTAGTTCTCGAGATATATCAAGATATTTAAAAGTTCCGAAGCCGCACCAACATAATAGAGATACAGAAACACCGTGGCCCCTTTCTTTGCGATAACTCTGCACTATTGCGAGCTGCAAATGCCACTTCCAGCTTAGCTGTGCAGAAGAAGAACAACAAGAAGAAGAAATATCTCGAAATATGTCCGTCAGGCCCCTTCCCTTGAGATAAATCTGCAAATATCTCGGAAACGATGCCAGTTATGGGAAAATGTTAAGAGACCATTTTTGTAGAGAATTAAGTTTCCTACTTTTTATGTTCTATGATATTTTTTGATCAGATGCGTAGTTCTCGAGATATATCCTGATATTTAAAAGTTCCGAAGCGGCACCAACATAATAGAGATACAGAAACACCGTGGCCCCTTTCTTTGAGGTAACTCTGCACTATTGCGAGCTGCAAATGCCACTTCCAGCTTAGCTGTGCAGAAGAAGAACAACAAGAAGAAGGAATATCTCGAAATATGTCCGTCAGGCCCCTTCCCTTGAGATAAATCTGCAAATATCTCCGAAACCAAGCGAGCTATGGCAAAATGTTCAGAGACCTTATTTGTAGAGAATTAAGTTTCCTACTTTTTATGTTCTACGATATTTTTTGATCAGATGCGTAGTTCTCGAGATATATCAAGATATTTAAAAGTTCCGAAGCCGCACCAACATAATAGAGATACAGAAACACCGTGGCCCCTTTCTTTGAGATAACTCTGCACTATTGCGAGCTGCAAATGCCACTTCCAGCTTAGCTGTGCAGAAGAAGAACAACAAGAAGAAGAAATATCTCGAAATATGTCCGTCAGGCCCCTTCCCTTGAGATAAATCTGCAAATATCTCGGAAACGAAGCGAGCTATGGCAAAATGTTAAGAGACCTTTTTTGTAGAGAATTACGTTTCCTACAATTTACGTTCTCTAATATTTTTTGATCAGAAGCGTAGTTTTCGAGATATATCGAGATATTTAAAAGTTCCGAGGCCGCACCAACATAATAGAGATACAGAAACACCGTGGCCCCTTTCTTTGAGATAACTCTGCACTATTGCGAGCAGCAAATGCCACTTCCAGCTTAGCTGTGCAGAAGAAGAACAACAAGAAGAAGAAATATCTCGAAATATGTCCGTCAGGACCCTTCCCTTGAGATAAATCTGCAAATATCTCGGAAACGAAGCGAGCTATTGCAAAACGTTAAAAGACCTTTTTTGTAGAGAATTAAGTTTCCTACTTTTTATGTTCTATGATATTTTTTGATCAGATGCGTAGTTCTCGAGATATATCAAGATATTTAAAAGCTCCGAAGCTGCACCAACATAATAGAGGTACAGAAACACCGTGGCCCCTTTCTTTGAGATATCTCTGCACTATAGCGAGCTGCAAATGCCACTTCCAGCTTAGCTGTGCAGAAGAAGAACAACAAGAATAAGAAATATTTCGAAATATGTCCGTCAGGCCCCTTCCCTTGAGATAAATCTGCAAATATCTCGGAAACGAAGCGAGCTACGGCAAAATGTTAAGAGACCTTTTTTGTAGAAAATTAGGTTTCCTACTTTTTATGTTCTATGATATTTTTTGATCAGATGCGTAGTTCTCGAGATATATCAAGATATTTAAAAGTTCCGAAGCCGCACCAACATAATAGAGATACAGAAACACCGTGGCCCCTTTCTTTGCGATAACTCTGCACTATTGCGAGCTGCAAATGCCACTTCCAGCTTAGCTGTGCAGAAGAAGAACAACAAGAAGAAGAAATATCTCGAAATATGTCCGTCAGGCCCCTTCCCTTGAGATAAATCTGCAAATATCTCGGAAACGAAGCGAGATATGGCAAAACGTTAAGAGACGTTCTTTGTAGAGAATTATGTTTCCTACAATTTATGTTCTATGATATTTTTTGATCAGAAGCGTAGTTTTCGAGATATATCGAGATATTTAAAAGTTCCGAAGCCGCACCAACATAATAGAGATTCAGAAACACCGTGGCCCCTTTCTTTGAGATAACTCTGCACTATTGCGAGCTGGAAATGCCACTTCCAGTTTAGCTGTGCAGAAGAAGAACAACAAGAAGAAGAAATATCTCGAAATATGTCCGTCAGGCCCCTTCCCTTGAGATAAATCTGCAAATATCTCGGAAACGAAGCGAGCTATGGCAAAATGTTAAGAGACCTTTTTTGTAGAGAATTAAGTTTCCTACTTTTTATGTTCTATGATATTTTTTGATCAGATGCGTAGTTCTCGAGATATATCAAGATATTTAAAAGTTCCGAAGCCGCACCAACATAATAGAAATACAGAAACACCGTGGCCCCTTTCTTTGAGATAACTCTGCACTATTGCGAGCTGCAAATGCCACTTCCAGCTTAGCTGTGCAGAAGAAGAACAACAAGAAGAAGAAATATCTCGAAATATGTCCGTCAGGCCCCATCCCTTGAGATATATCTGCAAATATCTCGGAAACGAAGCGAGCCATGGCAAAATGTTAAGAGACCTTTTTTGTAGAGAATTGTTTCCTACAATTTATGTTCTATGACATTTTTTGATCAGAAGCGTAGTTTTCGAGATATATCGAGATATTTAAAAGTTCCGAAGCCGCACCAACATAATAGAGGTACAGAAATACCGTGGCCCCTTTCTTTGAGATAACTCTGCACTAGTGCGAGCCGCAAATGCCACTTCCAGCTTAGCTGTGCAGAAGAAGAACAACAAGAAGAAGAAATATCTCGAAATATGTCCGTCAGGCCCCTTCCCTTGAGATAAATCTGCAAATATCTCGGAAACGAAGCGAGGTATGGCAAAATGTTAAGAGACCTTTTTTGTAGAGAATTAAGTTTCCTACTTTTTATGTTCTATGATATTTTTTGATCAGATGCGTAGTTCTCGAGATATATCAAGATATTTAAAAGTTCCGAAGCCGCACCAACATAATAGAGATACAGAAACACCGTGGCCCCTTTCTTTGAGATAACTCTGCACTATTGCGAGCAGCAAATGCCACTTCCAGCTTAGCTGTGCAGAAGAAGAACAACAAGAAGAAGAAATATCTCGAAATATGTCCGTCAGGCCCGTTCCTTTGAGCTGAATCTGCAAATATCTCGGAAACGAAGCGAGCTATGGCAAAATGTTAAGAGACGTTTTTTGTAGAGAATTATGTTTCCTACAATTTATGTTCTATGATATTTTTTGATCAGAAGCGTAGTTTTCGAGATATATCGAGATATTTAAAAGTTCCGAAGCCGCACCAACATAATAGAGATACAGAAACACCGTGGCCCCTTTCTTTGAGATAACTCTGTACTATTGCGAGCTGCAAATGCCACTTCCAGCTTAGCTGTGCAGAAGAAGAACAACAAGAAGAAGAAATATCTCGAAATATGTCCGTCAGGCCCCTTCCCTTGAGATAAATCTGCACATATCTCGGAAACGAAGCGAGCTATGGCAAAATGTTAAGAGACCTTTTTTGTAGAGAATTATGTTTCCTATAATTTATGTTCTATGATATTTTTTGATCAGAACCGTAGTTTTCGAGATATATCGAGATATTTAAAAGTTCCGAAGCCGCACCAACATAATAGAGGTACAGAAACACCGTGGCCCCTTTCTTTGAGATAACTCTGCACTAGTGCGAGCCGCAAATGCCACTTCCAGCTTAGCTGTGCAGAAGAAGAACAACAAGAAGAAGAAATATCTCGAAATATGTCCGTCAGGCCCGTTCCTTTGAGCTGAATCTGCAAATATCTCGGAAACGAAGCGAGCTATGGCAAAATGTTAAGAGACCTTTTTTGTAGAGAATTAAGTTTCCTACTTTTTATGTTCTATGATATTTTTTGATCAGATGCGTAGTTCTCGAGATATATCAAGATATTTAAAAGTTCCGAAGCCGCACCAACATAATAGAGATACAGAAACACCGTGGCCCCTTTCTTTGAGATAACTCTGCACTATTGCGAGCAGCAAATGCCACTTCCAGCTTAGCTGTGCAGAAGAAGAACAACAAGAAGAAGAAATATCTCGAAATATGTCCGTCAGGACCCTTCCCTTGAGATAAATCTGCAAATATCTCGGAAACGAAGCGAGCTATTGCAAAACGTTAAAAGACCTTTTTTGTAGAGAATTAAGTTTCCTACTTTTTATGTTCTATGATATTTTTTGATCAGATGCGTAGTTCTCGAGATATATCAAGATATTTAAAAGCTCCGAAGCTGCACCAACATAATAGAGGTACAGAAACACCGTGGCCCCTTTCTTTGAGATATCTCTGCACTATAGCGAGCTGCAAATGCCACTTCCAGCTTAGCTGTGCAGAAGAAGAACAACAAGAATAAGAAATATTTCGAAATATGTCCGTCAGGCCCCTTCCCTTGAGATAAATCTGCAAATATCTCGGAAACGAAGCGAGCTACGGCAAAATGTTAAGAGACCTTTTTTGTAGAAAATTAGGTTTCCTACTTTTTATGTTCTATGATATTTTTTGATCAGATGCGTAGTTCTCGAGATATATCAAGATATTTAAAAGTTCCGAAGCCGCACCAACATAATAGAGATACAGAAACACCGTGGCCCCTTTCTTTGCGATAACTCTGCACTATTGCGAGCTGCAAATGCCACTTCCAGCTTAGCTGTGCAGAAGAAGAACAACAAGAAGAAGAAATATCTCGAAATATGTCCGTCAGGCCCCTTCCCTTGAGATAAATCTGCAAATATCTCGGAAACGATGCCAGTTATGGGAAAATGTTAAGAGACCATTTTTGTAGAGAATTAAGTTTCCTACTTTTTATGTTCTATGATATTTTTTGATCAGATGCGTAGTTCTCGAGATATATCCTGATATTTAAAAGTTCCGAAGCGGCACCAACATAATAGAGATACAGAAACACCGTGGCCCCTTTCTTTGAGGTAACTCTGCACTATTGCGAGCTGCAAATGCCACTTCCAGCTTAGCTGTGCAGAAGAAGAACAACAAGAAGAAGGAATATCTCGAAATATGTCCGTCAGGCCCCTTCCCTTGAGATAAATCTGCAAATATCTCCGAAACCAAGCGAGCTATGGCAAAATGTTTAGAGACCTTATTTGTAGAGAATTAAGTTTCCTACTTTTTATGTTCTACGATATTTTTTGATCAGATGCGTAGTTCTCGAGATATATCAAGATATTTAAAAGTTCCGAAGCCGCACCAACATAATAGAGATACAGAAACACCGTGGCCCCTTTCTTTGAGATAACTCTGCACTATTGCGAGCTGCAAATGCCACTTCCAGCTTAGCTGTGCAGAAGAAGAACAACAAGAAGAAGAAATATCTCGAAATATGTCCGTCAGGCCCCTTCCCTTGAGATAAATCTGCAAATATCTCGGAAACGAAGCGAGCTATGGCAAAATGTTAAGAGACCTTTTTTGTAGAGAATTATGTTTCCTACAATTTACGTTCTCTAATATTTTTTGATCAGAAGCGTAGTTTTCGAGATATATCGAGATATTTAAAAGTTCCGAGGCCGCACCAACATAATAGAGATACAGAAACATCGTGGCCCCTTTCTTTGAGATAACTCTGCACTATTGCGACCTGCAAATGCCACTTCCAGCTTAGCTGTGCAGAAGAGGAACAACAAGAAGAAGAAATATCTCGGAATATGTCCGTCAGGCCCCTTCCCTTGAGCTAAATCTGCAAATATCTCGGAAACGATGCCAGCTATGGGAAAATGTTAAGAGACCTTTTTTGTAGAGAATTAAGTTTCCTACTTTTTATGTTCTATGATATTTTTTGATCAGATGCGTAGTTCTCGAGATATATCAAGATATTTAAAAGCTCCGAAGCTGCACCAACATAATAGAGGTACAGAAACACCGTGGCCCCTTTCTTTGAGATAACTCTGCACTATTGCGAGCTGCAAATGCCACTTCCAGCTTAGCTGTGCAGAAGAAGAACAACAAGAATAAGAAATATTTCGAAATATGTCCGTCAGGCCCCTTCCCTTGAGATAAATCTGCAAATATCTCGGAAACGAAGCGAGCTATGGCAAAATGTTAAGAGACCTTTTTTGTAGAGAATTAAGTTTCCTACTTTTTATGTTCTATGATATTTTTCGATCAGAGGCGTAGTTCTCGAGATATATCAAGATATTTAAAAGTTCCGAAGCCGCACCAACATAATAGAGATACAGAAACACCGTGGCCCCTCTCTTTGAGATAACTCTGCACGATTGCGAGCTGGAAATGCCACTTCCAGTTTAGCTGTGCAGAAGAAGAACAACAAGAGGAAGAAATATCTCGAAATATGTCCGTCAGGCCCCTTCCCTTGAGATAAATCTGCAAATATCTCGGAAACGAAGCGAGCTACGGCAAAATGTTAAGAGACCTTTTTTGTAGAAAATTAGGTTTCCTACTTTTTATGTTCTATGATATTTTTTGATCAGATGCGTAGTTCTCGAGATATATCAAGATATTTAAACGTTCCGAAGCCGCACCAACATAATAGAGATACAGAAACACCGTGGCCCCTTTCTTTGAGATAACTCTGCACTATTGCGAGCTGCAAATGCCACTTCCAGCTTAGCTGTGCAGAAGAAGAACAACAAGAAGAAGAAATATCTCGAAATATGTCCGTCAGGTCCCTTCCCTTGAGATAAATCTTCAAATATCTCGGAAACGAAGCGAGCTATTGCAAAACGTTAAAAGACCTTTTTTGTAGAGAATTAAGTTTCCTACTTTTTATGTTCTATGATATTTTTTGATCAGATGCGTAGTTCTCGAGATATATCAAGATATTTAAAAGCTCCGAAGCTGCACCAACATAATAGAGGTACAGAAACACCGTGGCCCCTTTCTTTGAGATAACTCTGCACTATAGCGAGCTGCAAATGCCACTTCCAGCTTAGCTGTGCAGAAGAAGAACAACAAGAATAAGAAATATTTCGAAATATGTCCGTCAGGCCCCTTCCCTTGAGATAAATCTGCAAATATCTCGGAAACGAAGCGAGCTACGGCAATATGTTAAGAGACCTTTTTTGTAGAAAATTAGGTTTCCTACTTTTTATGTTCTATGATATTTTTTGATCAGATGCGTAGTTCTCGAGATATATCAAGATATTTAAAAGTTCCGAAGCCGCACCAACATAATAGAGATACAGAAACACCGTGGCCCCTTTCTTTGCGATAACTCTGCACTATTGCGAGCTGCAAATGCCACTTCCAGCTTAGCTGTGCAGAAGAAGAACAACAAGAAGAAGAAATATCTCGAAATATGTCCGTCAGGCCCCTTCCCTTGAGATAAATCTGCAAATATCTCGGAAACGATGCCAGTTATGGGAAAATGTTAAGAGACCATTTTTGTAGAGAATTAAGTTTCCTACTTTTTATGTTCTATGATATTTTTTGATCAGATGCGTAGCTCTCGAGATATATCCTGATATTTAAAAGTTCCGAAGCGGCACCAACATAATAGAGATACAGAAACACCGTGGCCCCTTTCTTTGAGGTAACTCTGCACTATTGCGAGCTGCAAATGCCACTTCCAGCTTAGCTGTGCAGAAGAAGAACAACAAGAAGAAGGAATATCTCGAAATATGTCCGTCAGGCCCCTTCCCTTGAGATAAATCTGCAAATATCTCGGAAACCAAGCGAGCTATGGCAAAATGTTTAGAGACCTTATTTGTAGAGAATTAAGGTTCCTACTTTTTATGTTCTACGATATTTTTTGATCAGATGCGTAGTTCTCGAGATATATCAAGATATTTAAAAGTTCCGAAGCCGCACCAACATAATAGAGATACAGAAACACCGTGGCCCCTTTCTTTGAGATAACTCTGCACTATTGCGAGCTGCAAATGCCACTTCCAGCTTAGCTGTGCAGAAGAAGAACAACAAGAAGAAGAAATATCTCGAAATATGTCCGTCAGGCCCCTTCCCTTGAGATAAATCTGCAAATATCTCGGAAACGAAGCGAGCTATGGCAAAATGTTAAGAGACCTTTTTTGTAGAGAATTGTTTCCTACAATTTACGTTCTCTAATATTTTTTGATCAGAAGCGTAGTTTTCGAGATATATCGAGATATTTAAAAGTTCCGAAGCCGCACCAACATAATAGAGATACAGAAACATCGTGGCCCCTTTCTTTGAGATAACTCTGCACTATTGCGACCTGCAAATGCCACTTCCAGCTTAGCTGTGCAGAAGAGGAACAACAAGAAGAAGAAATATCTCGGAATATGTCCGTCAGGCCCCTTCCCTTGAGCTAAATCTGCAAATATCTCGGAAACGATGCCAGCTATGGGAAAATGTTAAGAGACCTTTTTTGTAGAGAATTAAGTTTCCTACTTTTTATGTTCTATGATATTTTTTGATCAGATGCGTAGTTCTCGAGATATATCAAGATATTTAAAAGCTCCGAAGCTGCACCAACATAATAGAGGTACAGAAACACCGTGGCCCCTTTCTTTGAGATAACTCTGCACTATTGCGAGCTGCAAATGCCACTTCCAGCTTAGCTGTGCAGAAGAAGAACAACAAGAATAAGAAATATTTCGAAATATGTCCGTCAGGCCCCTTCCCTCGAGATAAATCTGCAAATATCTCGGAAACGAAGCGAGCTATGGCAAAATGTTGAGAGACCATTTTTGTAGAGAATTAAGTTTCCTACTTTTTATGTTCTATGATATTTTTTGATCAGATGCGTAGTTCTCGAGATATATCCTGATATTTAAAAGTTCCGAAGCGGCACCAACATAATAGAGATACAGAAACACCGTGGCCCCTTTCTTTGAGGTAACTCTGCACTATTGCGAGCTGCAAATGCCACTTCCAGCTTAGCTGTGCAGAAGAAGAACAACAAGAAGAAGGAATATCTCGAAATATGTCCGTCAGGCCCCTTCCCTTGAGATAAATCTGCAAATATCTCGGAAACCAAGCGAGCTATGGCAAAATGTTTAGAGACCTTATTTGTAGAGAATTAAGTTTCCTACTTTTTGTGTTCTACGATATTTTTTGATCAGATGCGTAGTTCTCGAGATATATCAAGATATTTAAAAGTTCCGAAGCCGCACCAACATAATAGAGATACAGAAACACCGTGGCCCCTTACTTTGAGATACCTCTGCACTATTGCGAGCTGCAAATGCCACTTCCAGCTTAGCTGTGCAGAAGAAGAACAACAAGAAGAAGAAATATCTCGAAATATGTCCGTCAGGCCCCTTCCCTTGAGATAAATCTGCAAATATCTCGGAAACGAAGCGAGCTATGGCGAAATGTTAAGAGACCTTTTTTGTAGAGAATTAAGTTTCCTACTTTTTATCTTCTATGATATTTTTTGATCAGATGCGTAGTTCTCGAGATATATCAAGATATTTAAAAGTTCCGAAGCCGCACCAACATAATAGAGATACAGAAACACCGTGGCCCCTCTCTTTGAGATAACTCTGCACTATTGCGAGCTGCAAATGCCACTTCCAGCTTAGCTGTGCAGAAGAAGAACAACAAGAAGAAGAAACATCTCGAAATATGGCCGTCAGGCCCCTTCCCTTGAGATAAATCTGCAAATATCTCGGAAACGAAGCGAGCTATGGCAAAATGTTTAGAGACCTTTCTTGTAGAGAATTAAGTTTCCTACTTTTTATGTAGTATGATATTTTTTGATCAGATGCGTAGTTCTCGAGATATATCAAGATATTTAAAAGTTCCGAAGCCGCACCAACATAATAGAGATACAGAAACACCGTGACCACTTTCTTCGAGATAACTCTGCACTATTGCGACCTGCAAATGCCACTTCCAGCTCAGCTGTGCAGAAGAAGAACAACAAGAAGAAGAAATATCTCGAAATATGTCCGTCAGGCCCCTTCCCTTGAGATAAATCTGCAAATATCTCGGAAACGAAGCGAGCTATGGCAAAATGTTAAGAGACCTTTTTTGTAGAGAATAATGTTTCCTACAATTTACGTTCTATGATATTTTTTGATCAGAAGCGTAGTTTTCAAGATATATCGAGATATTTAAAATTTCCGAAGCCGCACCAACATAATAGAGATACAGAAACACCGTGGCCCCTTTCTTTGAGATAACTCTGCACTATTGCGACCTGCAAATGCCAGTTCCAGCTCAGCTGTGCAGAAGAAGAACAACAAGAAGAAGAAATATCTCGAAATATGTCCGTCACGCCCCTTCCCTTGAGATAAATCTGCAAATATCTCGGAAACGAAGCGAGCTATGGCAAAATGTTAAGAGACCTTTTTTGTAGAGAATTAAGTTTCCTACTTTTTATGTTCTATGATATTTTTTGATCAGATGCGTAGTTCTCGAGATATATCAAGATATTTAAAAGTTCCGAAGCCGCACCAACATAATAGAGATACAGAAACACCGTGGCCCCTTTCTTTGAGATAACTCTGCACTATTGCGAGCTGCAAATGCCACTTCCAGCTTAGCTGTGCAGAAGAAGAACAACAAGAAGAAGAAATATCTCGAAATATGTCCGTCAGGCCCCTTCCCTTGAGATAAATCTGCAAATATCTCGGAAACGAAGCGAGCTATGGCAAAATGTTTAGAGACCTTTCTTGTAGAGAATTAAGTTTCCTACTTTTTATGTAGTATGATATTTTCTGATCAGATGCGTAGTTCTCGAGATATATCAAGATATTTAAAAGTTCCGAAGCCGCACCAACATAATAGAGATACAGAAACACCGTGGCCCCTTTCTTTGAGATAACTCTGCACTACTGCGCGCTGCAAATGCCACTTCCAGCTTAGCTGTGCAGAAGAAGACCAACAAGAAGAAGAAATATCTCGAAATATGTCCGTCAGGCCCCTTCCCTTGAGATATATCTGCAAATATCTCGGAAACGAAGCGAGCTATGGCAAAATGTTAAGAGACCTTTTTTGTAGAGAATTAAGTTTTCTACTTTTTATGTTCTATGATATTTTTCGATCAGAGGCGTAGTTCTCGAGATATATCAAGATATTTAAAAGTTCCGAAGCCGCACCAACATAATAGAGATACAGAAACACCGTGGCCCCTTTCTTTGAGATAACTCTGCACGATTGCGAACTGGAAATGCCACTTCCAGTTTAGCTGTGCAGAAGAAGAACAACAAGAAGAAGAAATATCTCGAAATATGTCCATCAGGACCCTTCCCTTGAGATAAATCTGCAAATATCTCGGAAACGAAGCGAGCTATGGGAAAATGTTAAGGGACCTTTTTTGTAGAGAATAATGTTTCCTACAATTTACGTTCTATGATATTTTTTGATCAGAAGCGTAGTTTTCGAGATATATCGAGATATTTAAAAGTTCCGAAGCCGCACCAACATAATAGAGATACAGAAACACCGTGGCCCCTTTCTTTGAGATAAGTCTGCACTAGTGCGAGCCGCAAATGCCACTTCCAGCTTAGCTGTGCAGAAGAAGAACAACAAGAAGAAGAAATATCTCGAAATATGTCCGTCAGGCCAGTTCCTTTGAGCTGAATCTGCAAATATCTCGGAAACGAAGCGAGCTATGGCAAAATGTTAAGAGACGTTTTTTGTAGAGAATTATGTTTCCTACAATTTATGTTCTATGATATTTTTTGATCAGAAGCGTAGTTCTCGAGATATATCGAGATATTTAAAAGTTCCGAAGCCGCACCAACATAATAGGGATACAGAAACACCGTGGCCCCTTTCTTTGAGATAACTCTGCACTAGTGCGAGCCGTAAATGCCACTTCCAGCTTAGCTGTGCAGAAGAGGAACAACAAGAAGAAGAAATATCTCGAAATATGTCCGTCAGGCCCCTTCCCTTGAGATAAATCTGCAAATATCTCGGAAACGGAGAGAGCTATGGCAAAATGTTAAGAGACCTTTTTTGTAGAGAATTATGTTTCCTACAATTTATGTTCTATGATATTTTTTGATCAGAAGCGTAGTTCTCGAGATATATCGAGATATTTAAAAGTTCCGAAGCCGCACCAACATAATAGGGATACAGAAACACCGTGGCCCCTTTCTTTGAGATAACTCTGCACTACTGCGAGCCGCAAATGCCACTTCCAGCTTAGCTGTGCAGAAGAAGAACAACAAGAAGAAGAAATATCTCGAAATATGTCCGTCAGGCCCCTTCCCTTGAGATAAATCTGCAAATATCTCGGAAACGAAGCGAGCTATGGCAGAATGTTAAGAGACGTTTTTTGTAGAGAATTATGTTTCCTACAATTTATGTTCTATGATATTTTTGGATCAGAAGCGTAGTTCTCGAGATATATCGAGATATTTAAAAGTTCCGAAGCCGCACCAACATAATAGGGATACAGAAACACCGTGGCCCCTTTCTTTGAGATAACTCTGCACTAGTGCGAGCCGCAAATGCCACTTCCAGCTTAGCTGTGCAGAAGAAGAACAACAAGAAGAAGAAATATCTCGAAATATGTCCGTCAGGCCCCTTCCCTTGAGATATATCTGCAAATATCTCGGAAACGAAGCGAGCTATGGCAAAATGTTAAGAGACCTTTTTTGTAGATAATTAAGTTTCCTACTTTTTATGTTCTATGATATTTTTTGATCAGATGCGTAGTTCTCGAGATATATCAAGATATTTAAAAGTTCCGAAGCCGCACCAACATAATAGAGATACAGAAACACCGTGGCCCCTTTCTTTGAGATAACTCTGCACTATTGCGAGCTGCAAATGCCACTTCCAGCTTAGCTGTGCAGAAGAAGAACAACAAGAAGAAGAAATATCTCGAAATATGTCCGTCAGGCCCCTTCCCTTGAGATAAATCTGCAAATATATCGGAAACGAAGAGAGCTATGGCAAAATGATAAGAGACCTTTTTTGTAGAGAATTAAGTTTCCTACAATTTATGTTCTATGATATTTTTTGATCAGAAGCGTAGTTTTCGAGATATATCGAGATATTTAAAAGTTCCGAAGCCGCACCAACATAATAGGGATACAGAAACACCGTGGCCCCTTTCTTTGAGATAACTATGCACTAGTGCGAGCCGCAAATGCCACTTCCAGCTTAGCTGTGCAGAAGAAGAACAACAAGAAGAAGAAATATCTCGAAATATGTCCGTCTGGCCCCTTCCCTTGAGATATATCTGCAAATATCTCGGAAACGAAGCGAGCTATGGCAAAATGTTAAGAGACGTTTTTTATAGAGAATTATGTTTCCTACAATTTATGTTCTATGATATTTTTTCATCAGAAGCGTAGTTTTCGAGATATATCGAGATATTTAAAAGTTCCGAAGCCGCACCAACATAATAGAGATACAGAAACACCGTGGCCCCTTTCTTTGAGATAACTCTGCACTAGTGCGAGCCGCAAATGCCACTTCCAGCTTAGCTGTGCAGAAGAAGAACAACAAGAAGAAGAAATATCTCGAAATATGTCCGTCAGGCCCCTTCCCTTGAGATAAATCTGCAAATATCTCGGAAACGAAGCGAGCTATGGCAAAATGTTAAGAGACCTTTTTTGTAGAGAATTAAGTTTCATACTTTTTATCTTCTATGATATTTTTTGATCAGATGCGTAGTTCTCGAGATATATCAAGATATTTAAAAGTTCCGAAGCCGCACCAACATAATAGAGATACAGAAACACCGTGGCCCCTTTCTTTGAGATAACTCTGCACTATTGCGAGCTGCAAATGCCACTTCCAGCTTAGCTGTGCAGAAGAAGAACAACAAGAAGAAGAAATATCTCGAAATATGTCCGTCAGGCCCCTTCCCTTGAGATAAATCTGCAAATATCTCGGAAACGAAGCGAGCTATGGCAAAATGTTTAGAGACCTTTCTTGTAGAGAATTAAGTTTCCTACTTTTTATGTAGTATGATATTTTTTGATCAGATGCGTAGTTCTCGAGATATATCAAGATATTTAAAAGTTCCGAAGCCGCACCAATATAATAGAGATACAGAAACACCGTGGCCCCTTTCTTTGAGATAACTCTGCACTATTGCGCGCTGCAAATGCCACTTCCAGCTTAGCTGTGCAGAAGAAGAACAACAAGAAGAAGGAATATCTCGAAATATGTCCGTCAGGCCCCTTCCCTTGAGATAAATCTGCAAATATCTCGGAAACGAAGCGAGCTATGGCAAAATGTTAAGAGACCTTTTTTGTAGGGAATTCTGTTTGCTATAATTTATGTTCTATGAAATTTTTTGATCAGAAGCGTAGTTTTCGAGATATATCGAGATATTTAAAAGTTCCGAAGCCGCACCAACATAATAGAGATACAGAAACACCGTGGCCCCTTTCTTTGAGATAACTCTGCACGATTGCGAGCTGGAAATGCCACTTCCAGTTCAGCTGTGCAGAAGAAGAACAACAAGAAGAAGAAATATCTCGAAATATGTCCGTCAGGCCCCTTCCCTTGAGATAAATCTGCAAATATCTCGGAAACGAAGCGAGCTATGGCGAAATGTTAAGAGACCTTTTTTGTAGAGAATTAAGTTTCCTACTTTTTATCTTCTATGATATTTTTTGATCAGATGCGTAGTTCTCGAGATATATCAAGATATTTAAAAGTTCCGAAGCCGCACCAACATAATAGAGATACAGAAACACCGTGGCCCCTCTCTTTGAGATAACTCTGCACTATTGCGAGCTGCAAATGCCACTTCCAGCTTAGCTGTGCAGAAGAAGAACAACAAGAAGAAGAAACATCTCGAAATATGGCCGTCAGGCCCCTTCCCTTGAGATAAATCTGCAAATATCTCGGAAACGAAGCGAGCTATGGCAAAATGTTTAGAGACCTTTCGTGTAGAGAATTAAGTTTCCTACTTTTTATGTAGTATGATATTTTTTGATCAGATGCGTAGTTCTCGAGATATATCAAGATATTTAAAAGTTCCGAAGCCGCACCAACATAATAGAGATACAGAAACACCGTGACCACTTTCTTCGAGATAACTCTGCACTATTGCGACCTGCAAATGCCACTTCCAGCTCAGCTGTGCAGAAGAAGAACAACAAGAAGAAGAAATATCTCGAAATATGTCCGTCAGGCCCCTTCCCTTGAGATAAATCTGCAAATATCTCGGAAACGAAGCGAGCTATGGCAAAATGTTAAGAGACCTTTTTTGTAGAGAATAATGTTTCCTACAATTTACGTTCTATGATATTTTTTGATCAGAAGCGTAGTTTTCAAGATATATCGAGATATTTAAAATTTCCGAAGCCGCACCAACATAATAGAGATACAGAAACACCGTGGCCCCTTTCTTTGAGATAACTCTGCACTATTGCGACCTGCAAATGCCACTTCCAGCTCAGCTGTGCAGAAGAAGAACAACAAGAAGAAGAAATATCTCGAAATATGTCCGTCACGCCCCTTCCCTTGAGATAAATCTGCAAATATCTCGGAAACGAAGCGAGCTATGGCAAAATGTTAAGAGACCTTTTTTGTAGAGAATTAAGTTTCCTACTTTTTATGTTCTATGATATTTTTTGATCAGATGCGTAGTTCTCGAGATATATCAAGATATTTAAAAGTTCCGAAGCCGCACCAACATAATAGAGATACAGAAACACCGTGGCCCCTTTCTTTGAGATAACTCTGCACTATTGCGAGCTGCAAATGCCACTTCCAGCTTAGCTGTGCAGAAGAAGAACAACAAGAAGAAGAAATATCTCGAAATATGTCCGTCAGGCCCCTTCCCTTGAGATAAATCTGCAAATATCTCGGAAACGAAGCGAGCTATGGCAAAATGTTTAGAGACCTTTCTTGTAGAGAATTAAGTTTCCTACTTTTTATGTAGTATGATATTTTCTGATCAGATGCGTAGTTCTCGAGATATATCAAGATATTTAAAAGTTCCGAAGCCGCACCAACATAATAGAGATACAGAAACACCGTGGCCCCTTTCTTTGAGATAACTCTGCACTACTGCGCGCTGCAAATGCCACTTCCAGCTTAGCTGTGCAGAAGAAGACCAACAAGAAGAAGAAATATCTCGAAATATGTCCGTCAGGCCCCTTCCCTTGAGATATATCTGCAAATATCTCGGAAACGAAGCGAGCTATGGCAAAATGTTAAGAGACCTTTTTTGTAGAGAATTAAGTTTCCTACTTTTTATGTTCTATGATATTTTTCGATCAGAGGCGTAGTTCTCGAGATATATCAAGATATTTAAAAGTTCCGAAGCCGCACCAACATAATAGAGATACAGAAACACCGTGGCCCCTTTCTTTGAGATAAGTCTGCACTAGTGCGAGCCGCAAATGCCACTTCCAGCTTAGCTGTGCAGAGGAAGAACAAAAAGAAGAAGAAATATCTCGAAATATGTCCGTCAGGCCAGTTCCTTTGAGCTGAATCTGCAAATATCTCGGAAACGAAGCGAGCTATGGCAAAATGTTAAGAGACGTTTTTTGTAGAGAATTATGTTTCCTACAATTTATGTTCTATGATATTTTTTGATCAGAAGCGTAGTTCTCGAGATATATCGAGATATTTAAAAGTTCCGAAGCCGCACCAACATAATAGGGATACAGAAACACCGTGGCCCCTTTCTTTGAGATAACTCTGCACTAGTGCGAGCCGCAAATGCCACTTCCAGCTTAGCTGTGCAGAAGAGGAACAACAAGAAGAAGAAATATCTCGAAATATGTCCGTCAGGCCCCTTCCCTTGAGATAAATCTGCAAATATCTCGGAAACGGAGAGAGCTATGGCAAAATGTTTAGAGACCTTTCTTGTAGAGAATTAAGTTTCCTACTTTTTATGTAGTATGATATTTTTTGATCAGATGCGTAGTTCTCGAGATATATCAAGATATTTAAAAGTTCCGAAGCCGCACCAACATAATAGAGATACAGAAACACCGTGGCCCCTTTCTTTGAGATAACTCTGCACTAGTGAGAGCCGCAAATGCCACTTCCAGCTTAGCTGTGCAGAAGAAGAACAACAAGAAGAAGAAATATCTCGAAATATGTCCGTCAGGCCCCTTCCCTTGAGATAAATCTGCAAATATCTCGGAAACGAAGCCAGCTATGGCAAAATGTTAAGAGACCTTTTTTGTAGAGAATTAAGTTTCCTACTTTTTATGTTCTATGATATTTTTTGATCAGATGCGTAGTTCTCGAGATATATCAAGATATTTAAAAGTTCCGAAGCCGCACCAACATAATAGAGATACAGAAACACCGTGGCCCCTTTCTTTGAGATAACTCTGCACTATTGCGAGCTGCAAATGCCACTACCAGCTTAGCTGTGCAGAGGAAGAACAACAAGAAGAAGAAGTATCTCGAAATATGTCCGTCAGGCCCGTTCCTTTGAGCTGAATCTGCAAATATCTCGGAAACGAAGCGAGCTATGGCAAAATGTTAAGAGACCTTTTTTGTAGAGAATAATGTTTCCTACAATTTACGTTCTATGATATTTTTTGATCAGAAGCGTAGTTTTCAAGATATATCGAGATATTTAAAATTTCCGAAGCCGCACCAACATAATAGAGATACAGAAACACCGTGGCCCCTTTCTTTGAGATAACTCTGCACTATTGCGACCTGCAAATGCCACTTCCAGCTCAGCTGTGCAGAAGAAGAACAACAAGAAGAAGAAATATCTCGAAATATGTCCGTCACGCCCCTTCCCTTGAGATAAATCTGCAAATATCTCGGAAACGAAGCGAGCTATGGCAAAATGTTAAGAGACCTTTTTTGTAGAGAATTAAGTTTCCTACTTTTTATGTTCTATGATATTTTTTGATCAGATGCGTAGTTCTCGAGATATATCAAGATATTTAAAAGTTCCGAAGCCGCACCAACATAATAGAGATACAGAAACACCGTGGCCCCTTTCTTTGAGATAACTCTGCACTATTGCGAGCTGCAAATGCCACTTCCAGCTTAGCTGTGCAGAAGAAGAACAACAAGAAGAAGAAATATCTCGAAATATGTCCGTCAGGCCCCTTCCCTTGAGATAAATCTGCAAATATCTCGGAAACGAAGCGAGCTATGGCAAAATGTTTAGAGACCTTTCTTGTAGAGAATTAAGTTTCCTACTTTTTATGTAGTATGATATTTTCTGATCAGATGCGTAGTTCTCGAGATATATCAAGATATTTAAAAGTTCCGAAGCCGCACCAACATAATAGAGATACAGAAACACCGTGGCCCCTTTCTTTGAGATAACTCTGCACTACTGCGCGCTGCAAATGCCACTTCCAGCTTAGCTGTGCAGAAGAAGACCAACAAGAAGAAGAAATATCTCGAAATATGTCCGTCAGGCCCCTTCCCTTGAGATATATCTGCAAATATCTCGGAAACGAAGCGAGCTATGGCAAAATGTTAAGAGACCTTTTTTGTAGAGAATTAAGTTTCCTACTTTTTATGTTCTATGATATTTTTCGATCAGAGGCGTAGTTCTCGAGATATATCAAGATATTTAAAAGTTCCGAAGCCGCACCAACATAATAGAGATACAGAAACACCGTGGCCCCTTTCTTTGAGATAAGTCTGCACTAGTGCGAGCCGCAAATGCCACTTCCAGCTTAGCTGTGCAGAGGAAGAACAAAAAGAAGAAGAAATATCTCGAAATATGTCCGTCAGGCCAGTTCCTTTGAGCTGAATCTGCAAATATCTCGGAAACGAAGCGAGCTATGGCAAAATGTTAAGAGACGTTTTTTGTAGAGAATTATGTTTCCTACAATTTATGTTCTATGATATTTTTTGATCAGAAGCGTAGTTCTCGAGATATATCGAGATATTTAAAAGTTCCGAAGCCGCACCAACATAATAGGGATACAGAAACACCGTGGCCCCTTTCTTTGAGATAACTCTGCACTAGTGCGAGCCGCAAATGCCACTTCCAGCTTAGCTGTGCAGAAGAGGAACAACAAGAAGAAGAAATATCTCGAAATATGTCCGTCAGGCCCCTTCCCTTGAGATAAATCTGCAAATATCTCGGAAACGGAGAGAGCTATGGCAAAATGTTTAGAGACCTTTCTTGTAGAGAATTAAGTTTCCTACTTTTTATGTAGTATGATATTTTTTGATCAGATGCGTAGTTCTCGAGATATATCAAGATATTTAAAAGTTCCGAAGCCGCACCAACATAATAGAGATACAGAAACACCGTGGCCCCTTTCTTTGAGATAACTCTGCACTAGTGAGAGCCGCAAATGCCACTTCCAGCTTAGCTGTGCAGAAGAAGAACAACAAGAAGAAGAAATATCTCGAAATATGTCCGTCAGGCCCCTTCCCTTGAGATAAATCTGCAAATATCTCGGAAACGAAGCCAGCTATGGCAAAATGTTAAGAGACCTTTTTTGTAGAGAATTAAGTTTCCTACTTTTTATGTTCTATGATATTTTTTGATCAGATGCGTAGTTCTCGAGATATATCAAGATATTTAAAAGTTCCGAAGCCGCACCAACATAATAGAGATACAGAAACACCGTGGCCCCTTTCTTTGAGATAACTCTGCACTATTGCGAGCTGCAAATGCCACTACCAGCTTAGCTGTGCAGAGGAAGAACAACAAGAAGAAGAAGTATCTCGAAATATGTCCGTCAGGCCCGTTCCTTTGAGCTGAATCTGCAAATATCTCGGAAACGAAGCGAGCTATGGCAAAATGTTAAGAGACCTTTTTTGTAGAGAATTAAGTTTCCTACTTTTTATGTTCTATGATATTTTTCGATCAGAGGCGTAGTTCTCGAGATATATCAAGATATTTAAAAGTTCCGAAGCCGCACCAACATAATAGAGATACAGAAACACCGTGGCCCCTTTCTTTGAGATAACTCTGCATGATTGCGAACTGGAAATGCCACTTCCAGTTTAGCTGTGCAGAAGAAGAACAACAAGAAGAAGAAATATCTCGAAATATGTCCATCAGGACCCTTCCCTTGAGATAAATCTGCAAATATCTCGGAAACGAAGCGAGCTATGGCAAAATGTTAAGGGACCTTTTTTGTAGAGAATAATGTTTCCTACAATTTACGTTCTATGATATTTTTTGATCAGAAGCGTAGTTTTCGAGATATATCGAGATATTTAAAAGTTCCGAAGCCGCACCAACATAATAGAGATACAGAAACACCGTGGCCCCTTTCTTTGAGATAATTCTGCACTATTGCGACCTGCAAATGCCACTTCCAGCTCAGCTGTGCAGAAGAAGAACAACAAGAAGAAGAAATATCTCAAAATATGTCCGTCAGGCCCCTTCCCTTGAGATAAATCTGCAAATATCTCGGAAACGAAGCGAGCTATGGCAAAATGTTAAGACACCTTTTTTGTAGAGAATTAAGTTTCCTACTTTTTACGTTCTATGATATTTTTTGATCAGATGCGTAGTTCTCGAGATATATCAAGATATTTAAAAGTTCCGAAGCCGCACCAACATAATAGAGATACAGAAACACCGTGGCCCCTTTCTTTGAGATAAGTCTGCACTAGTGCGAGCCGCAAATGCCACTTCCAGCTTAGCTGTGCAGAGGAAGAACAAAAAGAAGAAGAAATATCTCGAAATATGTCCGTCAGGCCAGTTCCTTTGAGCTGAATCTGCAAATATCTCGGAAACGAAGCGAGCTATGGCAAAATGTTAAGAGACGTTTTTTGTAGAGAATTATGTTTCCTACAATTTATGTTCTATGATATTTTTTGATCAGAAGCGTAGTTCTCGAGATATATCGAGATATTTAAAAGTTCCGAAGCCGCACCAACATAATAGGGATACAGAAACACCGTGGCCCCTTTCTTTGAGATAACTCTGCACTAGTGCGAGCCGCAAATGCCACTTCCAGCTTAGCTGTGCAGAAGAGGAACAACAAGAAGAAGAAATATCTCGAAATATGTCCGTCAGGCCCCTTCCCTTGAGATAAATCTGCAAATATCTCGGAAACGGAGAGAGCTATGGCAAAATGTTTAGAGACCTTTCTTGTAGAGAATTAAGTTTCCTACTTTTTATGTAGTATGATATTTTTTGATCAGATGCGTAGTTCTCGAGATATATCAAGATATTTAAAAGTTCCGAAGCCGCACCAACATAATAGAGATACAGAAACACCGTGGCCCCTTTCTTTGAGATAACTCTGCACTAGTGAGAGCCGCAAATGCCACTTCCAGCTTAGCTGTGCAGAAGAAGAACAACAAGAAGAAGAAATATCTCGAAATATGTCCGTCAGGCCCCTTCCCTTGAGATAAATCTGCAAATATCTCGGAAACGAAGCCAGCTATGGCAAAATGTTAAGAGACCTTTTTTGTAGAGAATCAAGTTTCCTACTTTTTATGTTCTATGATATTTTTTGATCAGATGCGTAGTTCTCGAGATATATCAAGATATTTAAAAGTTCCGAAGCCGCACCAACATAATAGAGATACAGAAACACCGTGGCCCCTTTCTTTGAGATAACTCTGCACTATTGCGAGCTGCAAATGCCACTACCAGCTTAGCTGTGCAGAGGAAGAACAACAAGAAGAAGAAGTATCTCGAAATATGTCCGTCAGGCCCGTTCCTTTGAGCTGAATCTGCAAATATCTCGGAAACGAAGCGAGCTATGGCAAAATGTTAAGAGACCTTTTTTGTAGAGAATTAAGTTTCCTACTTTTTATGTTCTATGATATTTTTCGATCAGAGGCGTAGTTCTCGAGATATATCAAGATATTTAAAAGCTCCGAAGCCGCACCAACATAATAGAGATACAGAAACACCGTGGCCCCTTTCTTTGAGATAACTCTGCATGATTGCGAACTGGAAATGCCACTTCCAGTTTAGGTGTGCAGAAGAAGAACAACAAGAAGAAGAAATATCTCGAAATATGTCCATCAGGACCCTTCCCTTGAGATAAATCTGCAAATATCTCGGAAACGAAGCGAGCTATGGCAAAATGTTAAGGGACCTTTTTTGTAGAGAATAATGTTTCCTACAATTTACGTTCTATGATATTTTTTGATCAGAAGCGTAGTTTTCGAGATATATCGAGATATTTAAAAGTTCCGAAGCCGCACCAACATAATAGAGATACAGAAACACCGTGGCCCCTTTCTTTGAGATAATTCTGCACTATTGCGACCTGCAAATGCCACTTCCAGCTCAGCTGTGCAGAAGAAGAACAACAAGAAGAAGAAATATCTCGAAATATGTCCGTCAGGCCCCTTCCCTTGAGATATATCTGCAAATATCTCGGAAACGAAGCGAGCTATGGCAAAATGTTAAGAGACCTTTTTTGTAGAAAATTAAGTTTCCTACTTTTTATGTTCTATGATATTTTTTGATCAGATGCGTAGTTCTCGAGATATATCAAGATATTTAAAAGTTCCGAAGCCGCACCAACATAATAGAGATACAGAAACACCGTGGCCCCTTTCTTTGAGATAACTCTGCACTACTGCGCGCTGCAAATGCCACTTCCAGCTTAGCTGTGCAGAAGAAGAACAACAAGAAGAAGAAATATCTCGAAATATGTCCGTCAGGCCCCTTCCCTTGAGATATATCTGCAAATATCTCGGAAAGGAAGCGAGCTATGGCAAAATGTTAAGAGACCTTTTTTGTCGAGAATTATGTTTCCTACAATTTATGTTCTATGATATTTTTTGATCAGAAGCGTAGTGGTCGAGATATATCGAGATATTTAAAAGTTCCGAAGCCGCACCAACATAATAGAGATACAGAAACACCGTGGCCCCTTTCTTTGAGATAACTCTGCACTATTGCGGGCTGGAAATGCCACTTCCAGTTTAGCTGTGCAGAAGAAGAACAACAAGAAGAAGAAATATCTCGAAATATGTCCATCAGGACCCTTCCCTTGAGATAAATCTGCAAATATCTCGGAAACGAAGCGAGCTATGGCAAAATGTTAAGACACCTTTTTTGTAGAGAATTAAGTTTCCTACTTTTTACGTTCTATGATATTTTTTGATCAGATGCGTAGTTCTCGAGATATATCAAGATATTTAAAAGTTCCGAAGCCGCACCAACATAATAGAGATACAGAAACACCGTGGCCCCTTTCTTTGAGATAAGTCTGCACTAGTGCGAGCCGCAAATGCCACTTCCAGCTTAGCTGTGCAGAGGAAGAACAAAAAGAAGAAGAAATATCTCGAAATATGTCCGTCAGGCCAGTTCCTTTGAGCTGAATCTGCAAATATCTCGGAAACGAAGCGAGCTATGGCAAAATGTTAAGAGACGTTTTTTGTAGAGAATTATGTTTCCTACAATTTATGTTCTATGATATTTTTTGATCAGAAGCGTAGTTCTCGAGATATATCGAGATATTTAAAAGTTCCGAAGCCGCACCAACATAATAGGGATACAGAAACACCGTGGCCCCTTTCTTTGAGATAACTCTGCACTAGTGCGAGCCGCAAATGCCACTTCCAGCTTAGCTGTGCAGAAGAGGAACAACAAGAAGAAGAAATATCTCGAAATATGTCCGTCAGGCCCCTTCCCTTGAGATAAATCTGCAAATATCTCGGAAACGGAGAGAGCTATGGCAAAATGTTTAGAGACCTTTCTTGTAGAGAATTAAGTTTCCTACTTTTTATGTAGTATGATATTTTTTGATCAGATGCGTAGTTCTCGAGATATATCAAGATATTTAAAAGTTCCGAAGCCGCACCAACATAATAGAGATACAGAAACACCGTGGCCCCTTTCTTTGAGATAACTCTGCACTAGTGAGAGCCGCAAATGCCACTTCCAGCTTAGCTGTGCAGAAGAAGAACAACAAGAAGAAGAAATATCTCGAAATATGTCCGTCAGGCCCCTTCCCTTGAGATAAATCTGCAAATATCTCGGAAACGAAGCCAGCTATGGCAAAATGTTAAGAGACCTTTTTTGTAGAGAATTAAGTTTCCTACTTTTTATGTTCTATGATATTTTTTGATCAGATGCGTAGTTCTCGAGATATATCAAGATATTTAAAAGTTCCGAAGCCGCACCAACATAATAGAGATACAGAAACACCGTGGCCCCTTTCTTTGAGATAACTCTGCACTATTGCGAGCTGCAAATGCCACTACCAGCTTAGCTGTGCAGAGGAAGAACAACAAGAAGAAGAAGTATCTCGAAATATGTCCGTCAGGCCCGTTCCTTTGAGCTGAATCTGCAAATATCTCGGAAACGAAGCGAGCTATGGCAAAATGTTAAGATACGTTTTTTGTAGAGAATTATGTTTCCTACAATTTATGTTCTATGATATTTTTTGATCAGAAGCGTAGTTCTCGAGATATGCCAAGATATTTAAAAGTTCCGAAGCCGCACCAACATAATAGAGATACAGAAACACCGTGGCCCCTTTCTTTGAGATAACTCTGCACTATTGCGAGCTGGAAATGCCACTTCCAGTTTAGCTGTGCAGAAGAAGAACAACAAGAAGAAGAAATATCTCGAAATATGTCCGTTAGGCCCCTTCCCTTGAGACAAATCTGCAAATATCTCGGAAACGAAGCGAGCTATGGCAAAATGTTAAGAGACCTTTTTTGTAGAGAATTAAGTTTCCTACTTTTTATGTTCTATGATATTTTTTGATCGGATGCGTAGTTCTCGAGATATATCAAGATATTTAAAAGTTCCGAAGCCGCACCAACATAATAGAGATACAGAAACACCGTGGCCCCTTTCTTTGAGATAACTCTGCACTATTGCGCGCTGCAAATGCCACTTCCAGCTTAGCTGTGCAGAAGAAGAACAACAAGAAGAAGAAATATCTCGAAATATGCCCGTCAGGCCCCTTCCATTGAGATAAATCTGCAAATATCTCGGAAACGAAGCGAGCTATGGCAAAATGTTAAGAGACCTTTTTTGTAGAGAATTAAGTTTCCTACTTTTTATGTTCTATGATATTTTTTGATCAGATGCGTAGTTCTCGAGATATATCCAGATATTTAAAAGTTCCGAAGCGGCACCAAGATAATAGAGATACAGAAACACCGTGGCCCCTTTCTTTGAGGTAACTCTGCACTATTGCGAGCTGCAAATGCCACTTCCAGCTTAGCTGTGCAGAAGAAGAACAACAAGAAGAAGAAATATCTCGAAATATGTCCGTCAGGCCCCTTCCCTTGAGATAAATCTGCAAATATCTCGGAAACCAAGCGAGCTATGGCAAAATGTTAAGAGACCTTTTTTGTACAGAATTATCTTTCCTACAATTTACGTTCTCCGATATTTTTTGATCAGAAGCGTAGTTTTCGAGATATATCGAGATATTTAAAAGTTCCGAAGCCGCACCAACATAATAGAGATACAGAAACACCGTGGCCCCTTTCTTTGAGATAACTCTGCACTATTGCGACCTGCAAATGCCACTTCCAGCTTAGCTGTGCAGAAGAAGAACAACAAGAAGAAGAAATATCTCGAAATATGTCCGTCAGGCCCCTTCCCTTGAGATAAATCTGCAAATATCTCGGAAACGAAGCGAGCTATGGCAAAATGTTAAGAGACCTTTTTTGTAGAGAATTAAGTTTCCTACTTTTTATGTTCTATGATATTTTTCGATCAGAGGCGTAGTTCTCGAGATATATCAAGATATTTAAAAGTTCCGAAGCCGCACCAACATAATAGAGATACAGAAACACCGTGGCCCCTTTCTTTGAGATAACTCTGCAGGATTGCGAGCTGGAAATGCCACTTCCAGTTTAGCTGTGCAGAAGAAGAACAACAAGAAGAAGAAATATCTCGAAATATGTCCATCAGGACCCTTCCCTTGAGATAAATCTGCAAATATCTCGGAAACGAAGCGAGCTATGGCAAAATGTTAAGAGACCTTTTTTGTAGAGAATTATGTTTCCTACAATTTATGTTCTATGATATTTTTTGATCAGAAGCGTAGTTTTCGAGATATATCGAGATATTTAAAAGTTCCGAAGCCGCACCAACATAATAGAGATACAGAAACAGCGTGGCCCCTTTCTTTGGGATAACTCTGCACTATTGCGAGCTGGAAATGCCACTTCCAGTTTAGCTGTGCAGAAGAAGAACAACAAGAAGAAGAAATATCTCGAAATATGTCCGTCAGGACCCCTCCCTTGAGATAAATCTGCAAATATCTCGGAAACGAAGCGAGCTATGGCAAAATGTTAAGAGACCTTTTTTGTAGAGAATTAAGTTTCCTACTTTTTATGGTCTATGATATTTTTCGATCAGAGGCGTAGTTCTCGAGATATATCAAGATATTTAAAAGTTCCGAAGCCGCACCAACATAATAGAGATACAGAAACACCGTGGCCCCTTTCTTTGAGATAACTCTGCACTAGTGCGAGCCGCAAATGCCGCTTCCAGCTTAGCTGTGCAGAAGAAGAACAACAAGAAGAAGAAATATCTCGAAATATGTCCGTCAGGCCCCTTCCCTCGAGATAAATCTGCAAATATCTCGGAAACGAAGCGAGCTATGGCAAAATGTTAAGAGACCTTTTTTGTAGAGAATTAAGTTTCCTACTTTTTATGTTCTATGATATTTTTTGATCGGATGCGTAGTTCTCGAGATATATCAAGATATTTAAAAGTTCCGAAGCCGCACCAACATAATAGAGATACAGAAACACCGTGGCCCCTTTCTTTGAGATAACTCTGCACTATTGCGCGCTGCAAATGCCACTTCCAGCTTAGCTGTGCAGAAGAAGAACAACAAGAAGAAGAAATATCTCGAAATATGCCCGTCAGGCCCCTTCCATTGAGATAAATCTGCAAATATCTCGGAAACGAAGCGAGCTATGGCAAAATGTTAAGAGACCTTTTTTGTAGAGAATTAAGTTTCCTACTTTTTATGTTCTATGATATTTTTTGATCAGATGCGTAGTTCTCGAGATATATCCAGATATTTAAAAGTTCCGAAGCGGCACCAAGATAATAGAGATACAGAAACACCGTGGCCCCTTTCTTTGAGGTAACTCTGCACTATTGCGAGCTGCAAATGCCACTTCCAGCTTAGCTGTCCAGAAGAAGAACAACAAGAAGAAGAAATATCTGGAAATATGTCCGTTAGGCCCCTTCCCTTGAGATAAATCTGCAAATATCTCGGAAACGAAGCGAGCTATGGCAAAATGTTAAGAGACCTTTTTTGTAGAGAATTATGTTTCCTACTTTTTATGTTCTATGATATTTTTTGATCAGACGCGTAGTTCTCGAGATATATCAAGATATTTAAAAGTTCCGAAGCCGCACCAACATAATAGAGATACAGAAACACCGTGGCCCCTTTCTTTGAGATAACGCTGCACTAGAGCGAGCCGCAAATGCCACTTCCAGCTTAGCTGTGCAGAAGAAGAACAACAAGAAGAAGAAATATCTCGAAATATGTCCGTCAGGCCCCTTCCCTTGAGATAAATCTGCAAATATCTCGGAAACGAAGCGAGCTATGGCAAAATGTGAAGAGACGTTTTTTGTAGAGAATTATGTTTCCTACAATTTATGTTCTATGATATTTTTGGATCAGAAGCGTAGTTTTCGCGATATATCGAGATATTTAAAAGTTCCGAAGCCGCACCAACATAATAGAGATACAGAAACACCGTGGCCCCTTTCTTTGAGATAACTCTGCACTATTGCGAGCTGCAAATGCCACTTCCAACTTAGCTGTGCAGAAGAAGAACAACAAGAAGGAGAAATATCTCGAAATATGTCCGTCAGGACCCCTCCCTTGAGATAAATCTGCAAATATCTCGGAAACGAAGCGAGCTATTGCAAAACGTTAAGAGACCTTTTTTGTAAAGAATTAGGTTTCCTACTTTTTATGTTCTATGATATTTTTTGATCAGATGCGTAGTTCTCGAGATATATCAAGATATTTAAAAGTTCTGAAGCTGCACCAACATAATAGAGATACAGAAACACCGTGGCCCCTTTCTTTGAGATAACTCTGCACTAGTGCGAGCCGCAAATGCCACTTCCAGCTTAGCTGTGCAGAAGAAGAACAACAAGAAGAAGAAATATCTGGAAATATGTCCGTTAGGCCCCTTCCCTTGAGATAAATCTGCAAATATCTCGGAAACGAAGCGAGCTATGGCAAAATGTTAAGAGACCTTTTTTGTAGAGAATTATGCTTCCTACTTTTTATGTTCTATGATATTTTTTGATCAGACGCGTAGTTCTCGAGATATATCAAGATATTTAAAAGTTCCGAAGCCGCACCAACATAATAGAGATACAGAAACACCATGGCCCCTTTCTTTGAGATATCTCTGCACTATTGCGAGCTGGAAATGCCACTTCCAGTTTAGCTGTGCAGAAGAAGAACAACAAGAAGAAGAAATATCTCGAAATATGTCCGTTAGGCCCCTTCCCTTGAGATAAATCAGCAAATATCTCGGAAACGATGCGAGCTATGGCAAAATGTTAAGAGACCTTTTTTGTAGAGAATTAAGTTTCCTACTTTTTATGTTCTATGATATTTTTTGATCAGATGCGTAGTTCTCGAGATATACCAAGATATTTAAAAGTTCCGAAGCCGCACCAACATAATAGAGATACAGAAACACCGTGGCCCATTTCTTTGAGATAACTCTGCACAATTGCGAGCTGCAAATGCCACTTCCAGCTTAGCTGTGCAGAAGAAGAACAACAAGAAGAAGAAATATCTCGAAATATGTCCGTCAGGACCCCTCCCTTGAGATAAATCTGCAAATATCTCGGAAACGAAGCGAGCTATGGCAAAATGTTAAGAGACCTTTTTTGTAGAGAATTAAGTTTCCTACTTTTTATGGTCTATGATATTTTTTGATCAGATGCGTAGTTCTCGAGATATATCCAGATATTTAAAAGTTCCGAAGCGGCACCAAGATAATAGAGATACAGAAACACCGTGGCCCCTTTCTTTGAGGTAACTCTGCACTATTGCGAGCTGCAAATGCCACTTCCAGCTTAGCTGTCCAGAAGAAGAACAACAAGAAGAAGAAATATCTGGAAATATGTCCGTTAGGCCCCTTCCCTTGAGATAAATCTGCAAATATCTCGGAAACGAAGCGAGCTATGGCAAAATGTTAAGAGACCTTTTTTGTAGAGAATTATGTTTCCTACTTTTTATGTTCTATGATATTTTTTGATCAGACGCGTAGTTCTCGAGATATATCAAGATATTTAAAAGTTCCGAAGCCGCACCAACATAATAGAGATACAGAAACACCGTGGCCCCTTTCTTTGAGATAACGCTGCACTAGAGCGAGCCGCAAATGCCACTTCCAGCTTAGCTGTGCAGAAGAAGAACAACAAGAAGAAGAAATATCTCGAAATATGTCCGTCAGGCCCCTTCCCTTGAGATAAATCTGCAAATATCTCGGAAACGAAGCGAGCTATGGCAAAACGTTAAGAGACCTTTTTTGTAAAGAATTAGGTTTCCTACTTTTTATGTTCTATGATATTTTTTGATCAGATGCGTAGTTCTCGAGATATATCAAGATATTTAAAAGTTCTGAAGCTGCACCAACATAATAGAGATACAGAAACACCGTGGCCCCTTTCTTTGAGATAACTCTGCACTAGTGCGAGCCGCAAATGCCACTTCCAGCTTAGCTGTGCAGAAGAAGAACAACAAGAAGAAGAAATATCTGGAAATATGTCCGTTAGGCCCCTTCCCTTGAGATAAATCTGCAAATATCTCGGAAACGAAGCGAGCTATGGCAAAATGTTAAGAGACCTTTTTTGTAGAGAATTATGCTTCCTACTTTTTATGTTCTATGATATTTTTTGATCAGACGCGTAGTTCTCGAGATATATCAAGATATTTAAAAGTTCCGAAGCCGCACCAACATAATAGAGATACAGAAACACCGTGGCCCATTTCTTTGAGATAACTCTGCACAATTGCGAGCTGCAAATGCCACTTCCAGCTTAGCTGTGCAGAAGAAGAACAACAAGAAGAAGAAATATCTCGAAATATGTCCGTCAGGCCCCTTCCCTTGAGATACATCGGCAAGTATCTCGGAAACGAAGCGAGCTATGGCAAAATGTTAAGAGACCTTTTTTGTAGAGAATTAAGTTTTCTACTTTTTATGTTCCATGATATTTTTTGATCAGATGCGTAGTTCTCGAGATATATCAAGATATTTAAAAGTTCTGAAGCTGCACCAACATAATAGAGATACAGAAACACCGTGGCCCCTTTCTTTGAGATAACTCTGCACTAGTGCGAGCCGCAAATGCCACTTCCAGCTTAGCTGTGCAGAAGAAGAACAACAAGAAGAAGAAATATCTCGAAATATGTCCGTCAGGCCCCTTCCCTTGAGATAAATCTGCAAATATCTCGGAAACGAAGCGAGCTATGGCAAAATGTTTAGAGACCTTTCTTGTAGAGAATTAAGTTTCCTACTTTTTATGTAGTATGATATTTTTTGATCAGATGCGTAGTTCTCGAGATATATCAAGATATTTAAAAGTTCCGAAGCCGCACCAACATAATAGAGATACAGAAACACCGTGGCCCCTTTCTTTGAGATAACTCTGCACTATTGCGCGCTGCAAATGCCACTTCCAGCTTAGCTGTGCAGAAGAAGAACAACAAGAAGAAGAAATATCTCGAAATATGTCCGTCAGGCCCCTTCCCTTGAGATAAATCTGCAAATATCTCGGAAACGAAGCGAGCTATGGCAAAATGTTAAGAGACGTTTTTTGTAGAGAATTAAGTTTCCTACTTTTTATGTTCTATGATATTTTTCGATCAGAGGCGTAGTTCTCGAGATATATCAAGATATTTAAAAGTTCCGAAGCCGCACCAACATAATAGAGATACAGAAACACCGTGGCCCCTTTCTTTGAGATAACTCTGCACTATTGCGAGCTGTAAATGCCACTTCCAGCTTAGCTGTGCAGCAGAAGAACAACAAGAAGAAGAAATATCTCGAAATATGTCCGTCAGGCCCCTTCCCTTGAGATATATCTGCAAATATCTCGGAAACGAAGCGAGCTATGGCAAAATGTTAAGAGACCTTTTTTGTAGAGAATTATGTTTCCTACAATTTATGTTCTATGATATTTTTTGATCAGAAGCGTAGTTTTCGAGATATATCGAGATATTTAAAAGTTCCGAAGCCGCACCAACATAATAGAGATACAGAAACACCGTGGCCCCTTTCTTTGAGATAACTCTGCACTAGTGCGAGCCGCAAATGCCACTTCCAGCTTAGCTGTGCAGAAGAAGAACAACAAGAAGAAGAAATATCTCGAAATATGTCCGTCAGGCCCCTTCCCTTGAGATAAATATGCAAATATCTCGGAAACGAAGCGAGCTATGGCAAAATGCTAAGAGACCTTTTTTGTAGAGAATTAAGTTTCCTACTTTTTATGTTCTATGATATTTTTTGATCAGATGCGTTGTTCTCGAGATATATCAAGATATTTAAAAGTTCCGAAGCCGCACCAACATAATAGAGATACAGAAACACCGTGGCCCCTTTCTTTGAGATAACTCTGCACTATTGCGAGCTGCAAATGCCACTCCCAGCTTAGCTGTGCAGAAGAAGAACAACAAGAAGAAGAAATATCTCGAAATATGTCCGTCAGGCCCCTTCCCTTGAGATAAATCTGCAAATATCTCGGAAACGAAGCGAGCTATGGCAAAATATTAAGAGACCTTTTTTGTAGAGAATTAAGTTTCCTACTTTTTATGGTCTATGATATTTTTCGATCAGAGGCGTAGTTCCCGAGATATATCAAGATATTTAAAAGTTCCGAAGCCGCACCAACATAATAGAGATACAGAAACACCGTGGCCCCTTTCTTTGAGATAACTCTGCACGATTGCGAGCTGGAAATGCCACTTCCAGTTTAGCTGTGCAGAAGAAGAAGAACAAGAAGAAGAAATATCTCGAAATATGTCCGTCAGGCCCCTTCCCTTGAGATAAATCTGCAAATATCTCGGAAACGAAGCGAGCTATGCCAAAATGTTAAGAGACCTTATTTGTAGAGAATTAAGTTTCCTACTTTTTATGTTCTATGATATTTTTTGATCAGATGCGTAGTTCTCGAGATATATCGAGATATTTAAAAGTTCCGAAGCCGCACCAACATAATAGAGATACAGAAACACCGTGCCCCTTTCTTTGAGATAACTCTGCACAATTGCGAGCTGCAAATGCCACTTCCAGCTTAGCTGTGCAGAAGAAGAACAACAAGAAGAAGAAATATCTCGAAATATGTCCGTCAGGCCCCTTCCCCTGAGATAAATCGGCAAGTATCTCGGAAACGAAGCGAGCTATGGCAAAATGTTAAGAGACCTTTTCTGTAGAGAATTAAGTTTTCTGCTTTTTATGTTCCATGATATTTTTTGATCAGATGCGTAGTTCTCGAGATATATCAAGATATTTAAAAGTTCCGAAGCCGCACCAACATAATAGAGATACAGAAACACCGTGGCCCCTTTCTTTGAGATAACTCTGCACTATTGCGAGCTGCAAATGCCACTTCCAGCTTAGCTGTGCAGAAGAAGAACAACAAGAAGAAGAAATATCTCGAAATATGTCCGTCAGGCCCCTTCCCTTGAGATAAATCTGCAAATATCTCGGAAACGAAGCGAGCTATGGCAAAATGTTAAGAGACCTTTTCTGTAGAGAATTAAGTTTTCTACTTTTTATGTTCCATGATATTTTTTGATCAGATGCGTAGTTCTCGAGATATATCAAGATATTTAAAAGTCCTGAAGCTGCACCAACTTAATAGAGATACAGAAACACCGTGGCCCCTTTCTTTGAGATAACTCTGCACTAGTGCGAGCCGCAAATGCCACTTCCAGCTTAGCTGTGCAGAAGAAGAACAACAAGAAGAAGAAATATCTGGAAATATGTCCGTTAGGCCCCTTCCCTTGAGATAAATCTGCAAATATCTCGGAAACGAAGCGAGCTATGGCAAAATGTTAAGAGACCTTTTTTGTAGACAATTATGTTTCCTACAATTTATGTTCTATGATATTTTTTGATCAGAAGCGTAGTTTTCGAGATATATCGAGATATTTAAAAGTTCCGAAGCCGCACCAACATAATAGAGATACAGAAACACCGTGGCCCCTTTCTTTGGGATAACTCTGCACTATTGCGAGCTGCAAATGCCACTTCCAGCTTAGCTGTGCAGAAGAAGAACAACAAGAAGAAGAAATATCTCGAAATATGTCCGTCAGGCCACTTCCCTTGAGATAAATCTGCAAATATCTCGGAAACGAAGCGAGCTATGGCAAAATGTTAAGAGACCTTTTTTGTAGAGAATTAAGTTTCCTACTTTTTATGTTCGATGATATTTTTTGATCAGATGCGTAGTTCTCGAGATATATCAAGATATTTAAAGGTTCCGAAGCTGCACCAACATAATAGAGGTACAGAAACACCGTGGCCTCTTTCTTTGAGATAACTCTGCACTATTGCGAGCTGCAAATGCCACTTCCAGCTTAGATGTGCAGAAGAAGAACAACAAGAAGAAGAAATATCTCGAAATATGTCCGTCAGGCCCCTTCCCTTGAGATATATCTGCAAATATCTCGGAAACGAAGCGAGCTATGGCAAAATGTTAAGAGACGTTTTTTGTAGAGAATTATGTTTCCTACAATTTATGTTGTATGATATTTTTTGATCAGAGCGTAGTTTTCGAGATATATCGAGATATTTAAAAGTTCCGAAGCCGCACCAACATAATAGGGATACAGAAACACCGTGGCCCCTTTCTTTGAGATAACTCTGCACGATTGCGAGCTGGAAATGCCACTTCCAGTTTAGCTGTGCAGAAGAAGAACAACAAGAAGAAGAAATATCTCGAAATATGTCCGTCAGGCCCCTTCCCTTGAGATAAATATGCAAATATCTCGGAAACGAAGCGAGGTATGGCAAAATGTTAAGAGACCTTTTTTGTAGAGAATTAAGTTTCCTACTTTTTATGTAGTATGATATTTTTTGATCAGATGCGTAGTTCTCGAGATATATCAAGATATTTAAAAGTTCCGAAGCCGCACCAACATAATAGAGATACAGAAACACCGTGGCCCCTTTCTTTGAGATATCTCTGCACTATTGCGAGCTGCAAATGCCACTTCCAGCTTAGCTGTGCAGAAGAAGAACAACAAGAAGAAGAAATATCTCGAAATATGTCCGTCAGGCCACTTCCCTTGAGATAAATCTGCAAATATCTCGGAAACGAAGCGAGCTATGGCAAAATGTTAAGAGACCTTTTTTGTAGAGAATTAAGTTTCCTACTTTTTATGTTCTATGATATTTTTTGATCAGACGCGTAGTTCTCGAGATATATCAAGATATTTAAAAGTTCCGAAGCCGCACCAACATAATAGAGATACAGAAACACCGTGGCCCCTTTCTTTGAGATAACTCTGCACTATTGCGAGCTGCAAATGCCACTTCCAGCTTAGCTGTGCAGAAGAAGAACAACAAGAAGAAGAAATATCTCGAAATATGTCCGTCAGGCCCCTTCCCTTGAGATAAATCTGCAAATATCTCGGAAACGAAGAGAGCTATGGCAAAATGTTAAGAGACCTTTTTGGTAGAGAATTAAGTTTCCTACTTTTCATGTTCTATGATATTTTTTGATCAGATGCGTAGTTCTCGAGATATATCAAGATATTTAAAAGTTCCGAAGCCGCACCAACATAATAGAGATACAGAAACACCGTGGCCCCTTTCTTTGAGATAACTCTGCAGTATTGCGAGCTGCAAATGCCACTTCCAGCTTAGCTGTGCAGAAGAAGAACAACAAGAAGAAGAAATATCTCGAAATATGTCCGTCAGGCCCCTTCCCTTGAGATATATCTGCAAATATCTCGGAAACGAAGCGAGTTATGGCAAAATGTTAAGAGACCTTTTTTGTAGAGAATTATGTTTCCTACAATTTAGGTTCTATGATATTTTTTGATCAGAAGCGTAGTTTTCGAGATATATCGAGATATTTAAAAGTTCCGAAGCCGCACCAACATAATAGAGATACAGAAACACCGTGGCCCCTTTCTTTGAGATAACTCTGCACTAGTGCGAGCCGCAAATGCCACTTCCAGCTTAGCTGTGCAGAAGAAGAACAACAAGAAGAAGAAATATCTCGAAATATGTCCGTCAGGCCCCTTCCCTTGAGATAAATATGCAAATATCTCGGAAACGAAGCGAGCTATGGCAAAATGTTAAGAGACCTTTTTTGTAGAGAATTAAGTTTCCTACTTTTTATGTTCTATGATATTTTTTGATCAGATGCGTAGTTCTCGAGATATATCAAGATATTTAAAAGTTCCGAAGCCGCACCAACATAATAGAGATACAGAAACACCGTGGCCCCTTTCTTTGAGATATCTCTGCACTATTGCGAGCTGCAAGTGCCACTTCCAGCTTAGCTGTGCAGAAGAAGAACAACAAGAAGAAGAAATATCTCGAAATATGTCCGTCAGGCCCCTTCCCTTGAGATATATCTGCAAATATCTCGGAAACGAAGCGAGCTATGGCAAAATCTTAAGAGACCTTTTTTGTAGAGAATTATGCTTCCTACAATTTAGGTTCTATGATATTTTTTGATCAGAAGCGTAGTTTTCGAGATATATCGAGATATTTAAAAGTTCCAAAGCCGCACCAACATAATAGAGATACAGAAACACCGTGGCCCCTTTCATTGAGATAACTCTGCACTAGTGCGAGCCGCAAATGCCACTTCCAGCTTAGCTGTGCAGAAGAAGAACAACAAGAAGAAGAAATATCTCGAAATATGTCCGTCAGGCCCCTTCCCTTGAGATAAATCTGCAAATATCTCGGAAACGAAGAGAGCTATGGCAAAATGTTAAGAGACCTTTTTGGTAGAGAATTAAGTTTCCTACTTTTCATGATCTATGATATTTTTTGATCAGATGCGTAGTTCTCGAGATATATCAAGATATTTAAAAGTTCCGAAGCCGCACCAACATAATAGAGATACAGAAACACCGTGGCCCCTTTCTTTGAGATAACTCTGCACTATTGCGAGCTGCAAATGCCACTTCCAGCTTAGCTGTGCAGAAGAAGAACAACAAGAAGAAGAAATATCTCGAAATATGTCCGTCAGGCCCCTTCCCTTGAGATATATCTGCAAATATCTCGGAAACGAAGCGAGCTATGGCAAAATGTTAAGAGACCTTTTTTGTAGAGAATTATGTTTCCTACAATTTAGGTTCTATGATATTTTTTGATCAGAAGCGTCGTTTTCGAGATATATCGAGATATTTAAAAGTTCCGAAGCCGCACCAACATAATAGAGATACAGAAACACCGTGGCCCCTTTCTTTGAGATAACTCTGCACTAGTGCGAGCCGCAAATGCCACTTCCAGCTTAGCTGTGCAGAAGAAGAACAACAAGAAGAAGAAATATCTCGAAATATGTCCGTCAGGCCCCTTCCCTTGAGATAAATATGCAAATATCTCGGAAACGAAGCGAGCTATGGCAAAATGTTAAGAGACCTTTTTTGTAGAGAATTAAGTTTCCTACTTTTTATGTTCTATGATATTTTTTGATCAGATGCGTAGTTCTCGAGATATATCAAGATATTTAAAAGTTCCGAAGCCGCACCAACATAATAGAGATACAGAAACACCGTGGCCCCTTTCTTTGAGATAACTCTGCACTATTGCGAGCTGTAAATGCCACTTCCAGCTTAGCTGTGCAGAAGAAGAACAACAAGAAGAAGAAATATCTCGAAATATGTCCGTCAGGCCCCTTCCCTTGAGATATATCTGCAAATATCTCGGAAACGAAGCGAGCTATGGCAAAATGTTAAGAGACCTTTTTTGTAGAGAATTATGTTTCTTACAATTTATGTTCTATGATATTTTTTGATCAGAAGCGTAGTTTTCGAGATATATCGAGATATTTAAAAGTTCCGAAGCCGCACCAACATAATAGAGATACAGAAACACCGTGGCCCCTTTCTTTGAGATAACTCTGCACTAGTGCGAGCCGCAAATGCCACTTCCAGCTTAGCTGTGCAGAAGCAGAACAACAAGAAGAAGAAATATCTCCAAATCTGTCCGTCAGGCCCCTTCCCTTGAGATAACTCTGCAAATATCTCGGAAACGAAGCGAGCTATGGCAAAATGTTAAGAGACCTTATTTGTAGAGAATCAAGTTTCCTACCTTTTACGTTCTATGATATTTTTTGATCAGATGCGTAGTTCTCGAGATATATCAAGATATTTAAAAGTTCCGAAACCGCACCAACATAATAGAGATACATAAACACCGTGACCCCTTTCTTTGAGATAACTCTGCACTAGTGCGAGCCGCAAATGCCACTTCCAGCTTAGCTGTGCAGAAGAAGAACAACAAGAAGAAGAAATATCTCGAAATATGTCCGTTAGGCCCCTTCCCTTGAGATAAATCTGCAAATATCTCGGAAACGAAGCGAGCTATGGCAAAATGTTAAGAGACCTTTTTTGTAGAGAATTAAGTTTCCTACTTTTTATGTTCTATGATATTTTTCGATCAGATGCGTAGTTCTCGAGATATATCAAGATATTTAAAAGTTCCGAAGCCGCACCAACATAATAGAGATACAGAAACACCGTGGCCCCTTTCTTTGAGATAACTCTGCACTATTGCGAGCTAGAAATGCCACTTCCAGTTTAGCTGTGCAGAAGAAGAACAACAAGAAGAAGAAATATCTCGAAATATGTCCATTAGGCCTCTTCCCTTGAGATAAATCTGCAAATATCTCGGAAACGAAGCGAGCTATGGAAAAATCTTAAGAGACCTTTTTTGTAGAGAATTAAGTTTCCTACTTTTTATGTTCTATGATATTTTTTGATCAGAAGCGTAGTTTTCGAGATATATCGAGATATTTAAAAGTTCCGAAGCCGCACCAACATAATAGAGATACAGAAACACCGCGGCCCCTTTCTTTGAGATAACTCTGCACTAGTGCGAGCCGCAAATGCCACTTCCAGCTTAGCTGTGCAGAAGAAGAACAACAAGAAGAAGAAATATCTCGAAATATGTCCGTCAGGCCCCTTCCCTTGAGATAAATCTGCAAATATCTCGGAAACGAAGCGAGCTATGGCAAAATGTTAAGAGACCTTTTTTGTAGAGAATTAAGTTTCCTACTTTTTAGGTTCTATGATATTTTTTGATCAGATGCGTAGTTCTCGAGATATATCAAGATATTTAAAAGTTCCGAAGCCGCACCAACATAATAGAGATACAGAAACACCGTGGCCCCTTTCTTTGAGATAACTCTGCACTATTGCGAGCTGTAAATGCCACTTCCAGCTTAGCTGTGCAGAAGAAGAACAACATGAAGAAGAAATATCTCGAAATATGTCCGTCAGGCCCCTTCCCTTGAGATATATCTGCAAATATCTCGGAAACGAAGCGAGCTATGGCAAAATGTTAAGAGACCTTTTTTGTAGAGAATTATGTTTCCTACAATTTATGTTCTATGATATTTTTTGATCAGATGCGTAGTTCTCGAGATATATCAAGATATTTAAAAGTTCCGAAGCCGCACCAACATAATAGATATACAGAAACACCGTGGCCCCTTTCTTTGAGATAACTCTGCACTATTGCGAGCTGCAAATGCCACTTCCAGCTTAGCTGTGCGGAGGAAGAACAACAAGAAGAAGAAATATCTCGAAATATGTCCGTCAGGCCAGTTCCTTTGAGCTGAATCTGCAAATATCTCGGAAACGAAGCGAGCTATGGCAAAATGTTAAGAGACCTTTTTTGTAGAGAATAATGTTTCCTACAATTTACGTTCTATGATATTTTTTGATCAGAAGCGTAGTTTTCGAGATATATCGAGATATTTAAAAGTTCCGAAGCCGCACCAACATAATAGAGATACAGAAACACCGTGGCCCCTCTCTTTGAGATAACTCTGCACTATTGCGAGCTGCAAATGCCACTTCCAGCTTAGCTGTGCAGAGGAAGAACAACAAGAAGAAGAAATATCTCGAAATACGTCCGTCAGGCCCCTTCCCTTGAGATAAATCGGCAAATATCTCGGAAACGAAGCGAGCTATGGCAAAATGTTTAGAGACCTTTCTTGTAGAGAATTAAGTTTCCTACTTTTTATGTAGTATGATATTTTTAGATCAGATGCGTAGTTCTCGAGATATATCAAGATATTTAAAAGTTCCGAAGTCGCACCAACATAATAGAGATACAGAAACACCGTGGCCCCTTTCTTTGAGATAACTCTGCACTATTGCGCGCTGCAAATGCCACTTCCAGCTTAGCTGTGCAGAAGAAGAACAACAAGAAGAAGAAATATCTCGAAATATGTCCGTCAGGCCCCTTCCCTTGAGATAAATCTGCAAATATCTCGGAAACGAAGCGAGCTATGGCAAAATGTTAAGAGACCTTTTTTGTAGAGAATTAAGTTTCCTACTTTTTATGTTCTATGATATTTTTCGATCAGAGGCGTAGTTCTCGAGATATATCAAGATATTTAAAAGTTCCGAAACCGCACCAACATAATAGAGATACAGAAACACCGTGGCCCCTTTCTTTGAGATAACTCTGCACGATTGCGAGCTGGAAATGCCACTTCCAGTTTAGCTGTGCAGAAGAAGAACAACAAGAAGAAGAAATATCTCGAAATATGTCCATCAGGACCCTTCCCTTGAGATAAATCTGCAAATATCTCGGAAACGAAGCGAGCCATGGCAAAATGTTAAGAGACCTTTTTTGTAGAGAATAATGTTTCCTACAATTTACGTTCTATGATATTTTTTGATCAGAAGCGTAGTTTTCGAGATATATCGATATATTTAAAAGTTCCGAAGCCGCACCAACATAATAGAGATACAGAAACACCGTGGCCCCTTTCTTTGAGATAACTCTGCACTATTGCGACCTGCAAATGCCACTTCCAGCTCAGCTGTGCAGAAGAAGAACAACAAGAAGAAGAAGTATCTCGAAATATGTCCGTCAGGCCCCTTCCCTTGAGATAAATCTGCAAATATCTCGGAAACGAAGCGAGCTATGGCAAAATGTTAAGAGACCTTTTTTGTAGAGAATTAAGTTTCCTACTTTTTATGTTCTATGATATTTTTTGATCAGATGCGTAGTTCTCGAGATATATCAAGATATTTAAAAGTTCCGAAGCCGCACCAACATAATAGAGATACAGAAACACCGTGGCCCCTTTCTTTGAGATAACTCTGCACTATTGCGCGCTGCAAATGCCACTTCCAGCTTAGCTGTGCAGAAGAAGAACAACAAGAAGAAGAAATATCTCGAAATATGTCCGTCAGGCCCCTTCCCTTGAGATAAATCTGCAAATATCTCGGAAACGAAGCGAGCTATGGCAAAATGTTAAGAGACCTTTTTTGTAGAGAATTAAGTTTCCTACTTTTTATGTTCTATGATATTTTTCGATCAGAGGCGTAGTTCTCGAGATATATCAAGATATTTAAAAGTTCCGAAGCCGCACCAACATAATAGAGATACAGAAACACCGTGGCCCCTTTCTTTGAGATAACTCTGCACGATTGCGAGCTGCAAATGCCACTTCCAGTTTAGCTGTGCAGAAGAAGAACATCAAGAAGAAGAAATATCTCGAAATATGTCCATCAGGACCCTTCGCTTGAGATATATCTGCAAATATCTCGGAAACGAAGCGAGCTATGGCAAAATGTTAAGAGACCTTTTTTGTAGAGAATAATGTTTCCTACAATTTACGTTCTATGATATTTTTTGATCAGAAGCGTAGTTTTCGAGATATATCGATATATTTAAAAGTTCCGAAGCCGCACCAACATAATAGAGATACAGAAACACCGTGGCCCCTTTCTTTGAGATAACTCTGCACTATTGCGACCTGCAAATGCCACTTCCAGCTCAGCTGTGCAGAAGAAGAACAACAAGAAGAAGAAGTATCTCGAAATATGTCCGTCAGGCCCCTTCCCTTGAGATAAATCTGCAAATATCTCGGAAACGAAGCGAGCTATGGCAAAATGTTAAGAGACCTTTTTTGTAGAGAATTAAGTTTCCTACTTTTTATGTTCTATGATATTTTTTGATCAGAGGCGTAGTTCTCGAGATATATCAAGATATTTAAAAGTTCCGAAGCCGCACCAACATAATAGAGATACAGAAACACCGTGGCCCCTTTCTTTGAGATAACTCTGCACGATTGCGAGCTGGAAATGCCACTTCCAGTTTAGCTGTGCAGAAGAAGAACAACAAGAAGAAGAAATATCTCGAAATATGTCCGTCAGGCCCCTTCCCTTGAGATAAATATGCAAATATCTCGGAAACGAAGCGAGGTATGGCAAAATGTTAAGAGACCTTTTTTGTAGAGAATTAAGTTTCCTACTTTTTATGTTCTATGATATTTTTTGATCAGATGCGTAGTTCTCGAGATATATCGAGATATTTAAAAGTTCCGAAGCCGCACCAACATAATAGAGATACAGAAACACCGTGGCCCCTTTCTTTGGGATAACTCTGCACTATTGCGAGCTGCAAATGCCACTTCCAGCTTAGCTGTGCAGAGGAAGAACAACAAGAAGAAGAAATATCTCGAAATATGTCCGTCAGACCCCTTCCCTTGAGATGAATCTGCAAATATCTCGGAAACGAAGGGAGCTATGGCAAAATGTTAAGAGAGCTTTTTTGTAGAGAATCATGTTTCCTACAATTTAGGTTCTATGATATTTTTTGATCAGAAGCGTAGTTTTCGATATATATCGAGATATTTAAAAGTTCCGAAGCCGCACCAACATAATAGAGATACAGAAACACCGTGGCCCCTTTCTTTGAGATAACTCTGCACTAGTGCGAGCCGCAAATGCCACTTCCAGCTTAGCTGTGCAGAAGAAGAACAACAAGAAGAAGAAATATCTCGAAATATGTCCGTCAGGCCCCTTCCCTTGAGATATATCTGCAAATATCTCGGAAACGAAGCGAGCTATGGCAAAATGTTAAGAGAGCTTTTTTGTAGAGAATTATGTTTCCTACAATTTAGGTTCTATGATATTTTTTGATCAGAAGCGTAGTTTTCGATATATATCGAGATATTTAAAAGTTCCGAAGCCGCACCAACATAATAGAGATACAGAAACACCGTGGCCCCTTTCTTTGAGATAACTCTGCACTAGTGCGAGCCGCAAATGCCACTTCCAGCTTAGCTGTGCAGAAGAAGAACAACTAGAAGAAGAAATATCTCGAAATATGTCCGTCAGGCCCCTTCCCTTGAGATAAATATGCAAATATCTCGGAAACGAAGCGAGCTATGGCAAAATGTTAAGAGACCTTTTTTGTAGAGAATAATGTTTCCTACAATTTACGTTCTATGATATTTTTTGATCAGAAGCGTAGTTTTCGAGATATATCGATATATTTAAAAGTTCCGAAGCCGCACCAACATAATAGAGATACAGAAACACCGTGGCCCCTTTCTTTGAGATAACTCTGCACTATTGCGACCTGCAAATGCCACTTCCAGCTCAGCTGTGCAGAAGAAGAACAACAAGAAGAAGAAGTATCTCGAAATATGTCCGTCAGGCCCCTTCCCTTGAGATAAATCTGCAAATATCTCGGAAACGAAGCGAGCTATGGCAAAATGTTAAGAGACCTTTTTTGTAGAGAATTAAGTTTCCTACTTTTTATGTTCTATGATATTTTTTGATCAGATGCGTAGTTCTCGAGATATATCAAGATATTTAAAAGTTCCGAAGCCGCACCAACATAATAGAGATACAGAAACACCGTGGCCCCTTTCTTTGAGATAACTCTGCACTATTGCGAGCTGGAAATGCCACTTCCAGTTTAGCTGTGCAGAAGAAGAACAACAAGAAGACGAAATATCTCGAAATATGTCCGTCAGGCCCCTTCCCTTGAGATAAATATGCAAATATCTCGGAAACGAAGCGAGGTATGGCAAAATGTTAAGAGACCTTTTTTGTAGAGAATTAAGTTTCCTACTTTTTATGTTCTATGATATTTTTCGATCAGAGGCGTAGTTCTCGAGATATATCAAGATATTTAAAAGTTCCGAAGCCGCACCAACATAATAGAGATACAGAAACACCGTGGCCCCTTTCTTTGAGATAACTCTGCACGATTGCGAGCTGGAAATGCCACTTCCAGTTTAGCTGTGCAGAAGAAGAACAACAAGAAGAAGAAATATCTCGAAATATGTCCGTCAGGCCCCTTCCCTTGAGATAGATATGCAAATATCTCGGAAACGAAGCGAGGTATGGCAAAATGTTAAGAGACCTTTTTTGTAGAGAATTAAGTTTCCTACTTTTTATGTTCTATGATATTTTTTGATCAGATGCGTAGTTCTCGAGATATATCGAGATATTTAAAGGTTCCGAAGCCGCACCAACATAATAGAGATACAGAAACACCGTGGCCCCTTTCTTTGGGATAACTCTGCACTATTGCGAGCTGCAAATGCCACTTCCAGCTTAGCTGTGCAGAGGAAGAACAACAAGAAGAAGAAATATCTCGAAATATGTCCGTCAGACCCCTTCCCTTGAGATGAATCTGCAAATATCTCGGAAACGAAGCGAGCTATGGCAAAATGTTAAGAGACCTTTTTTGTAGAGAATTAAGTTTCCTACTTTTTATGTTCTATGATATTTTTTGATCAGATGCGTAGTTCTCGAGATATATCAAGATATTTAAAAGTTCCGAAGCCGCACCAACATAATAGAGATACAGAAACACCGTGGCCCCTTTCTTTGAGATAACTCTGCACTATTGCGAGCTGCAAATGCCACTTCCAGCTTAGCTGTGCAGAAGAAGAACAACAAGAAGAAGAAATATCTCGAAATATGTCCGTCAGGCCCCTTCCCTTGAGATATATCTGCAAATATCTCGGAAACGAAGCGAGCTATGGCAAAATGTTAAGAGAGCTTTTTTGTAGAGAATTATGTTTCCTACAATTTAGGTTCTATGATATTTTTTGATCAGAAGCGTAGTTTTCGATATATATCGAGATATTTAAAAGTTCCGAAGCCGCACCAACATAATAGAGATACAGTAGTTCTTTGGGATAACTCTGCACTATTGCGAGCTGCAAATGCCACTTCCAGCTTAGCTGTGCAGAGGAAGAACAACAAGAAGAAGATATATCTCGAAATATGTCCGTCAGACCCCTTCCCTTGAGATGAATCTGCAAATATCTCGGAAACGAAGCGAGCTATGGCAAAATGTTAAGAGACCTTTTTTGTAGAGAATTAAGTTTCCTACTTTTTATGTTCTATGATATTTTTTGATCAGATGCGTAGTTCTCGAGATATATCAAGATATTTAAAAGTTCCGAAGCCGCACCAACATAATAGAGATACAGAAACACCGTGGCCCCTTTCTTTGAGATAACTCTGCACTATTGCGAGCTGCAAATGCCACTTCCAGCTTAGCTGTGCAGAAGAAGAACAACAAGAAGAAGAAATATCTCGAAATATGTCCGTCAGGCCCCTTCCCTTGAGATATATCTGCAAATATCTCGGAAACGAAGCGAGCTATGGCAAAATGTTAAGAGACCTTTTTTGTAGAGAATTATGTTTCCTACAATTTAGGTTCTATGATATTTTTTGATCAGAAGCGTAGTTTTCGAGATATATCGAGATATTTAAAAGTTCCGAAGCCGCACCAACATAATAGAGATACAGAAACACCGTGGCCCCTTTCTTTCAGATAACTCTGCACTAGTGCGAGCCGCAAATGCCACTTCCAGCTTAGCTGTGCAGAAGAAGAACAACAAGAAGAAGAAATATCTCGAAATATGTCCGTCAGGCCCCTTCCCTTGAGATAAATATGCAAATATCTCGGAAACGAAGCGAGGTATGGCAAAATGTTAAGAGACCTTTTTTGTAGAGAATTAAGTTTCCTACTTTTTATGTTCTATGATATTTTTTGATCAGATGCGTAGTTCTCGAGATATATCAAGATATTTAAAAGTTCCGAAGCCGCACCAACATAATAGAGATACAGAAACACCGTGGCCCCTTTCTGTGAGATAACTCTGCACTATTGCGAGCTGCAAATGCCACTTCCAGCTTAGCTGTGCAGAGGAAGAACAACAAGAAGAAGAAATATCTCGAAATATGTCCGTCAGGCCAGTTCCTTTGAGCTGAATCTGCAAATATCTCGGAAACGAAGCGAGCTATGGCAAAATGTTAAGAGACCTTTTTTGTAGAGAATTATGTTTCCTACAATTTAGGTTCTATGATATTTTTTGATCAGAAGCGTAGTTTTCGAGATATATCGAGATATTTAAAAGTTCCGAAGCCGCACCAACATAATACAGATACAGAAACACCGTGGCCCCTTTCTTTGAGATAACTCGGCACTACTGCGAGCTGGAAATGCCACTTCCAGTTTAGCTGTGCAGAAGAAGAACAACAAGAAGAAGAAATATCTCGAAATATGTCCGTCAGGCCCCTTCCCTTGAGATAAATCTGCAAGTATCATGGAAACGAAGCGAGCTATGGCAAAATGTTAAGAGACCTTTTTTGTAGAGAATTAAGTTTCCTACTTTTTATGTTCTATGATATTTTTTGATCAGATGCGTAGTTCTCGAGATATATCAAGATATTTAAAAGTTCCGAAGCCGCACCAACATAATAGAGATACAGAAACACCGTGGCCCCTTTCTTTGAGATAACTCTGCACTAGTGCGAGCCGCAAATGCCACTTCCAGCTTAGCTGTGCAGAAGAAGAACAACAAGAAGAAGAAATATCTCGAAATATGTCCGTCAGGCCCCTTCGCTTGAGATAAATATGCAAATATCTCGGAAACGAAGCGAGCTATGGCAAAATGTTAAGAGACCTTTTTTGTAGAGAATTAAGTTTCCTACTTTTTATGTTCTATGATATTTTTTGATCAGATGCGTAGTTCTCGAGATATATAAAGATATTTTAAAGTTCCGAAGCCGCTCCAACATAATAGAGATACAGAAACACCGTGGCCCCTTTCTTTGAGATAACTCGGCACTACTGCGAGCTGGAAATGCCACTTCCAGTTTAGCTGTGCAGAAGAAGAACAACAAGAAGAAGAAATATCTCGAAATATGTCCGTCAGGCCCCTTCCCTTGAGATAAATCTGCAAGTATCTTGGAAACGAAGCGAGCTATGGCAAAATGTTAAGCGACCTTTTTTGTAGAGAATTAAGTTTCCTACTTTTTACGTTCTATGATATTTTTTAACCAGATGCGTAGTTCTCGAGATATATAAAGATATTTTAAAGTTCCGAAGCCGCACCAACATAATAGAGATACAGAAACACCGTGGCCCCTTTCTTCGAGATAACTCTGCACTATTGCGAGCTGCAAATGCCACTTCCAGCTTAGCTGTGCAGAAGAAGAACAACAAGAAGAAGAAATATCTCGAAAAATGTCCGTCAGGCCCCTTCCCTTGAGATAAATCTGCAAATATCTCGGAAGCGAAGCGAGCTATGGCAAAATGTTAAGAGACCGTTTTTGTAGAGAATTATGTTTCCTACAATTTATGTTCTATGATATTTTTTGATCAGAAGCGTAGTTTTCGAGATATATCAAGATATTTAAAAGTTCCGAAGCCGCACCAACATAATAGAGATACAGAAACACCGTGGCCCCTTTCTTTCAGATAACTCTGCACTATTGCGAGCTGGAAATGCCACTTCCAGTTTAGCTGTGCAGAAGAAGAACAACAAGAAGAAGAAATATCTCGAAATATGTCCGTCAGGCCCCTTCCCTTGAGATAAATCTGCAAGTATCATGGAAACGAAGCGAGCTATGGCAAAATGTTAAGAGACCTTTTTTGTAGAGAATTAAGTTTCCTACTTTTTATGTTCTATGATATTTTTTGATCAGATGCGTAGTTCTCGAGATATATCAAGATATTTAAAAGTTCCGAAGCCGCACCAACATAATAGAGATACAGAAACACCGTGGCCCCTTTCTTTGAGATAACTCTGCACTAGTGCGAGCCGCAAATGCCACTTCCAGCTTAGCTGTGCAGAAGAAGAACAACAAGAAGAAGAAATATCTCGAAATATGTCCGTCAGGCCCCTTCGCTTGAGATAAATATGCAAATATCTCGGAAACGAAGCGAGCTATGGCAAAATGTTAAGAGACCTTTTTTCTAGAGAATTAAGTTTCCTACTTTTTATGTTCTATGATATTTTTTGATCAGATGCGTAGTTCTCGAGATATATAAAGATATTTTAAAGTTCCGAAGCCGCTCCAACATAATAGAGATACAGAAACACCGTGGCCCCTTTCTTTGAGATAACTCGGCACTACTGCGAGCTGGAAATGCCACTTCCAGTTTAGCTGTGCAGAAGAAGAACAACAAGAAGAAGAAATATCTCGAAATATGTCCGTCAGGCCCCTTCCCTTGAGATAAATCTGCAAGTATCTTGGAAACGAAGCGAGCTATGGCAAAATGTTAAGCGACCTTTTTTGTAGAGAATTAAGTTTCCTACTTTTTACGTTCTATGATATTTTTTAATCAGATGCGTAGTTCTCGAGATATATAAAGATATTTTAAAGTTCCGAAGCCGCACCAACATAATAGAGATACAGAAACACCGTGGCCCCTTTCTTCGAGATAACTCTGCACTATTGCGAGCTGCAAATGCCACTTCCAGCTTAGCTGTGCAGAAGAAGAACAACAAGAAGAAGAAATATCTCGAAAAATGTCCGTCAGGCCCCTTCCCTTGAGATAAATCTGCAAATATCTCGGAAGCGAAGCGAGCTATGGCAAAATGTTAAGAGACCGTTTTTGTAGAGAATTATGTTTCCTACAATTTATGTTCTATGATATTTTTTGATCAGAAGCGTAGTTTTCAAGATATATCAAGATATTTAAAAGTTCCGAAGCCGCACCAACATAATAGAGATACAGAAACACCGTGGCCCCTTTCTTTCAGATAACTCTGCACTATTGCGAGCTGGAAATGCCACTTCCAGTTTAGCTGTGCAGAAGAAGAACAACAAGAAGAAGAAATATCTCGAAATATGTCCGTCAGGCCCCTTCCCTTGAGATAAATCTGCATATATCTCGGAAACGAAGCGAGCTATGGCAAAATGTTGAGAGACCTTTTTTGTAGAGAATTAAGTTTTCTACTTTTTATGTTCTATGATATTTTTTGATCAGATGCGTAGTTCTCGAGATATATCAAGATATTTAAAAGCTCCGAAGCCGCACCAACATAATAGAGATACAGAAACACCGTGGCCCCTTTCTTTGAGATAACTCGGCACTACTGCGAGCTGGAAATGCCACTTCCAGTTTAGCTGTGCAGAAGAAGAACAACAAGAAGAAGAAATATCTCGAAATATGTCCGTCAGGCCCCTTCCCTTGAGATAAATCTGCAAGTATCTTGGAAACGAAGCGAGCTATGGCAAAATGTTAAGCGACCTTTTTTGTAGAGAATTAAGTTTCCTACTTTTTATGTGCTATGATATTTTTTGATCAGATGCGTAGTTCTCGAGATATATCAAGATATTTAAAAGTTCCGAAGCCGCACCAACATAATAGAGATACAGAAACACCGTGGCCCCTTTCTTTGAGATAACTCTGCACTATTGCGAGCTGCAAATGCCACTTCCAGCTTAGCTGTGCAGAAGAAGAACAACAAGAAGAAGAAATATCTCGAAATATGTCCGTCAGGCCCCTTCCCTTGAGATATATCTGCAAATATCTCGGAAACGAAGCGAGCTATGGCAAAATGTTAAGCGACTTTATTTGTAGAGAATTAAGTTTCCTACTTTTTACGTTCTATGATATTTTTTAATCAGATGCGTAGTTCTCGAGATATATAAAGATATTTTAAAGTTCCGAAGCCGCACCAACATAATAGAGATACAGAAACACCGTGGCCCCTTTCTTCGAGATAACTCTGCACTATTGCGAGCTGCAAATGCCACTTCCAGCTTAGCTGTGCAGAAGAAGAACAACAAGAAGAAGAAATATCTCGAAAAATGTCCGTCAGGCCCCTTCCCTTGAGATAGAGCTGCAAATATCTCGGAAACGAAGCGAGCTATGGCAAAATGTTAAGAGACCTTATTTGTAGAGAATTAAGTTTCCTACTTTTTATGTTCTATGATATTTTTTGATCAGATGCGTAGTTCTCGAGATATATCAAGTTATTTAAAAGTTCCGAAGCCGCACCAACATAATAGAGATACAGAAACACCGTGGCCCCTTTCTTTGAGATAACTCTGCACTATTGCGAGCTGTAAATGCCACGTCCAGCTTAGCTGTGCAGAAGAAGAACAACAAGAAGAAGAAATATCTCGAAATATGTCCGTCAGGCCCCTTCCCTCGAGATAAATCTGCAAATATCTCGGAAACGAAGTGAGCTATGGCAAAATGTTAAGAGACCTTTTTTGTAGAGAATTAAGTTTCCTACTTTTTATGTTCTATGATATTTTTTGATCGGATGCGTAGCTCTCGAGATATATCAAGATATTTAAAAGTTCCGAAGCCGCACCAACATAATAGAGATACAGAAACACCGTGGCCCCTTTCTTTGAGATAACTCTGCACTATTGCGAGCTGCAAATGCCACTTCCAGCTTAGCTGTGCAGAAGAAGACCAACAAGAAGAAGAAATATCTCGAAATATGTCCGTCAGGCCCCTTCCCTTGAGATAAATCTGCAAATATCTCGGAAACGAAGCGAGCTATGGCAAAATGTTAAGAGACCTTATTTGTGGAGAATTAAGTTTCCTACTTTTTATGTTCTACGATATTATTTGATCAGATGCGTAGTTCTCGAGATATATCAAGATATTTAAAAGTTCCGAAGCCGCACCAACATAATAGAGATACAGAAACACCGTGGCCCCTTTCTTTGAGATAACTCTGCACTATTGCGAGCTGCAAATGCCACTTCCAGCTTAGCTGTGCAGAAGAAGAACAACAAGAAGAAGAAATATCTCGAAATATGTCCGTCAGGCCCCTTCCCTTGAGATAAATCTGCATATATCTCGGAAGCGAAGCGAGCTATGGCAAAATGTTAAGAGACCTTTTTTGTAGAGAATTATGTTTCCTACAATTTATGTTCTCTGACATTTTTTGATCAGAAGCGTAGTTTTCGAGATATATCAAGATATTTAAAAGTTCCGAAGCCGCACCAACATAATAGAGATACAGAAACACCGTGGCCCCTTTCTTTCAGATAACTCTGCACTATTGCGAGCTGGAAATGCCACTTCCAGTTTAGCTGTGCAGAAGAAGAACAACAAGAAGAAGAAATATCTCGAAATATGTCCGTCAGGCCCCTTCCCTTGAGATAAATCTGCATATATCTCGGAAACGAAGCGAGCTATGGCAAAATGTTGAGAGACCGTTTTTGTAGAGAATTAAGTTTTCTACTTTTTATGTTCTATGATATTATTTGATCAGATGCGTAGTTCTCGAGATATATCAAGATATTTAAAAGTTCCGAAGCCGCACCAACATAATAGAGATACAGCAACACCGTGGCCCCTTTCTTTGAGATAACTCGGCACTACTGCGAGCTGGAAATGCCACTTCCAGTTTAGCTGTGCAGAAGAAGAACAACAAGAAGAAGAAATATCTCGAAATATGTCCGTCAGGCCCCTTCCCTTGAGATAAATCTGCAAATATCTCGGAAACGAAGCGAGCTATGGCAAAATGTTAAGCGACTTTATTTGTAGAGAATTAAGTTTCCTACTTTTTACGTTCTATGATATTTTTTAATCAGATGCGTAGTTCTCGAGATATATAAAGATATTTTAAAGTTCCGAAGCCGCACCAACATAATAGAGATACAGAAACACCGTGGCCCCTTTCTTCGAGATAACTCTGCACTATTGCGAGCTGCAAATGCCACTTCCAGCTTAGCTGTGCAGAAGAAGAACAACAAGAAGAAGAAATATCTCGAAAAATGTCCGTCAGGCCCCTTCCCTTGAGATAAATCTGCGAATATCTCGGAAACGAAGCGAGCTATGGCAAAATGTTAAGAGACCTTATTTGTAGAGAATTAAGTTTCCTACTTTTTATGTTCTATGATATTTTCTGATCAGATGCGTAGTTCTCGAGATATATCAAGATATTTAAAAGTTCCGAAGCCGCACCAACATAATAGAGATACAGAAACACCGTGGCCCCTTTCTTTGAGATAACTCTGCACTATTGCGAGCTGTAAATGCCACGTCCAGCTTAGCTGTGCAGAAGAAGAACAACAAGAAGAAGAAATATCTCGAAATATGTCCGTCAGGCCCCTTCCCTCGAGATAAATCCGCAAATATCTCGGAAACGAAGCGAGCTATGGCAAAATGTTAAGAGACCTTTTTTGTAGAGAATTAAGTTTCCTACTTTTTATGTTCTATGATATTTTTGGATCGGATGCGTAGCTTTCGAGATATATCAAGATATTTAAAAGTTCCGAAGCCGCACCAACATAATAGAGATACAGAAACACCGTGGCCCCTTTCTTTGAGATAACTCTGCACTATTGCGAGCTGCAAATGCCACTTCCAGCTTAGCTGTGCAGAAGAAGAACAACAAGAAGAAGAAATATCTCGAAATATGTCCGTCAGGCCCCTTCCCTTGAGATAAATCTGCATATATCTCGGAAGCGAAGCGAGCTATGGCAAAATGTTAAGAGACCTTTTTTGTGGAGAATTAAGTTTCCTACTTTTTATGTTCTATGATATTATTTGATCAGATGCGTAGTTCTCGAGATATATCAAGATATTTAAAAGTTCCGAAGCCGCACCAACATAATAGAGATACAGAAACACCGTGGCCCCTTTCTTTGAGATAACTCTGCACTATTGCGAGCTGCAAATGCCACTTCCAGCTTAGCTGTGCAGAAGAAGAACAACAAGAAGAAGAAATATCTCGAAATATGTCCGTCAGGCCCCTTCCCTTGAGATAAATCTGCAAATATCTCGGAAACGAAGCGAGCTATGGCGAAATGTAAAGAGACCTTTTTTGTAGAGAATTAAGTTTCCTACTTTTTGTGTTCTATGATATTTTTTGATCAGATGCGTAGTTCTCGAGATATATCAAGATATTTAAAAGTTCCGAAGCCGCACCAACATAATAGAGATACAGAAACACCGTGGCCCCTTTCTTTGAGATAACTCTGCACTATTGCGAGCTGCAAATGCCACTTCCAGCTTAGCTGTGCAGAGGAAGAACAACAAGAAGAAGAAATATCTCGAAATATGTCCGTCAGGCCAGTTCCTTTGAGCTGAATCTGCAAATATCTCGGAAACGAAGCGAGCTATGGCAAAATGTTAAGAGACGTTTTTTGTAGAGAATTACGTTTCCTACAATTTATGTTCTATGATATTTTTTGATCAGAAGCGTAGTTTTCGAGATATATCGAGATATTTAAAAGTTCCGAAGCCGCACCAACATAATAGGGATACAGAAACACCGTGGCCCCTTTCTTTGAGATAACTCTGCACTAGTGCGAGCTGCAAATGCCACTTCCAGCTTAGCTGTGCAGAGGAAGAACAACAAGAAGAAGAAATATCTCGAAATATGTCCGTCAGGCCAGTTCCTTTGAGGTGAATCTGCAAATATCTCGGAAACGAAGCGAGCTATGGCAAAATGTTAAGAGACGTTTTTTATAGAGAATTATGTTTCCTACAATTTATGTTCTATGATATTTTTTGATCAGAAGCGTAGTTTTCGAGATATATGAAGATATTTAAAAGTTCCGAAGCCGCACCAACATAATAGAGATACAGAAACACCGTGGCCCCTTTCTTTGAGATAACTCTGCACGATTGCGAGCTGGAAATGCCACTTCCAGTTTAGCTGTGCAGAAGAAGAACAACAAGAAGAAGAAATATCTCGAAATATGTCCATCAGGACCCTTCCCTTGAGATAAATCTGCAAATATCTCGGAAACGAAGCGAGCTATGGCAAAATGTTAAGAGACCTATTTTGTAGAGAATTAAGTTTCCTACTTTTTATGTTCTATGATATTTTTTCATCAGATGCGTAGTTCTCGAGATATATCAAGATATTTAAAAGTTCCGAAGCCGCACCAACATAATAGAGATACAGAAACACCGTGGCCCCTCTCTTTGAGATAACTCTGCACTATTGCGAGCTGCAAATGCCACTTCCAGCTTAGCTGTGCAGAAGAAGAACAACAAGAATAAGAAATATTTCGAAATATGTCCGTCAGGCCCCTTCCCTTGAGATAAATCTGCAAATATCTCGGAAACGAACCGGGCTACGGCAAAATGTTAAGAGACCTTTTTTGTAGAAAATTAGGTTTCCTACTTTTTATGTTCTATGATATTTTATGATCAGACGCGTAGTTCTCGAGATATATCAAGATATTTAAAAGTTCCGAAGCCGCACCAACATAATAGAGATACAGAAACACCGTGGCCCCTTTCTTTGAGATAACTCTGCACTATTGCGAGCTGCAAATGCCACTTCCAGCTTAGCTGTGCAGAGGAAGAACAACAAGAAGAAGAAGTATCTCGAAATATGTCCGTCAGGCCCGTTCCTTTGAGCTGAATCTGCAAATATCTCGGAAACGAAGCGAGCTATGGCAAAATGTTAAGAGACGTTTTTTGTAGTGAATTATGTTTCCTACAATTTATGTTCTATGATATTTTTTGATCAGAAGCGTAGTTTTCGAGATATATCGAGATATTTAAAAGTTCCGAAGCCGCACCAACATAATAGAGATACAGAAACACCGTGGCTCCTTTCTTTGAGATAACTCTGCACTAGTACGAGCCGCAAATGCCACTTCCAGCTTAGCTGTGCAGAAGAAGAACAACAAGAAGAAGAAATATCTCGAAATATGTCCGTCAGGCCCCTTCCCTTGAGATAAATCTGCAAATATCTCGGAAACGAAGCGAGCTATGGCAAAATGTTAAGAGACCTTTTTTGTAGAGAATTAAGTTTCCTACTTTTTATGTTCTATGATATTTTTCGATCAGAGGCGTAGTTCTCGAGATATATCAAGATATTTAAAAGTTCCGAAGCCGCACCAGCATAATAGAGATACAGAAACACCGTGGCCCCTTTCTTTGAGATAACTCTGCACTATTGCGAGCTGCAAATGCCACTTCCAGCTTAGCTGTGCAGAAGAAGAACAACAAGAAGAAGAAATATCTGGAAATATGTCCGTCAGGCCCCTTCCCTTGAGATAAATCTGCAAATATCTCGGAAACCAAGCGAGCTATGGCAAAATGTTAAGAGACCTTATTTGTAGAGAATTAAGTTTCCTACTTTTTATGTTCTACGATATTTTTTGATCAGATGCGTAGTTCTCGAGATATATCCAGATATTTAAAAGTTCCGAAGCCGCACCAACATAATAGAGATACAGAAACACCGTGGCCCCTTTCTTTGAGATAACTCTGCACTACTGCGAGCTGCAAATGCCACTTCCAGCTTAGCTGTGCAGAAGAAGAACAACAAGAAGAAGAAATATCTCGAAATATGTCCGTCAGGCCCCTTCCCTTGAGATAAATCTGCAAATATCTCGGAAACGAAGCGAGCTATGGCAAAATGTTAAGAGACCTTTTTTGTAGAGAATTATGTTTCCTACAATCTACGTTCTCTGATATTTTTTGATCAGAAGCGTAGTTTTCGAGATATATCAAGATATTTAAAAGTTCCGAAGCCGCACCAACATAATAGAGATACAGAAACACCGTGGCCCCTTTCTTTGAGATAACTCTGCACTATTGCGCGCTGCAAATGCCACTTCCAGCTTAGCTGTGCAGAAGAAGAACAACAAGAAGAAGAAATATCTCGAAATATGTCCGTCAGGCCCCTTCCCTTGAGATAAATCTGCAAATATCTCGGAAACGAAGCGAGCTATGGCAAAATGTTGAGAGACCTTTTTTGTAGAGAATTAAGTTTCCTACTTTTTATGTTCTATGATATTTTTTGATCAGATGCGTAGTTCTCGAGATATATCCAGATATTTAAAAGTTCCGAAGCGGCACCAACATAATAGAGATACAGAAACACCGTGGCCCCTTTCTTTGAGATAACTCTGCACTATTGCGAGCTGCAAATGCCACTTCCAGCTTAGCTGTGCAGAAGAAGAACAACAAGAAGAAGAAATATCTGGAAATATGTCTGTCAGGCCCCTTCCCTTGAGATAAATCTGCAAATATCTCGGAAACCAAGCGAGCTATGGCAAAATGTTAAGAGACCTTATTTGTAGAGAATTAAGTTTCCTACTTTTTATGTTCTACGATATTTTTTGATCAGATGCGTAGTTTTCGAGATATATCGAGATATTTAAAAGTTCCGAAGCCGCACCAACATAATAGAGATACAGAAACACCGTGGCCCCTTTCTTTGAGATAACTCTGCACTAGTGCGAGCCGCAAATGCCACTTCCAGCTTAGCTGTGCAGAAGAAGAACAACAAGAATAAGAAATATGTCGAAATATGTCCGTCAGGCCCCTTCCCTTGAGATAAATCTGCAAATATCTCGGAAACGAAGCGAGCTATGGCAAAATGTTAAGAGACCTTTTTTGTAGAGAATTAAGTTTCCTACTTTTTATGTTGTATGATATTTTTTGATCAGATGCGTAGTTCTCGAGATATAGCAAGATATTTAAAAGTTCCGAAGCCGCACCAACATAATAGAGATACAGAAACACCGTGGCCCCTTTCTTTGAGATAACTCTGCACTACTGCGAGCTGCAAATGCCACTTCCAGCTTAGCTGTGCAGAAGAAGAACAACAAGAAGAAGAAATATCTCGAAATATGTCCGTCAGGCCCCTTCCCTTGAGATAAATCTGCAAGTATCTTGGAAACGAAGCGAGCTATGGCAAAATGTTAAGCGACCTTTTTTGTAGAGAATTAAGTTTCCTACTTTTTATGTGCTATGATATTTTTTGATCAGATGCGTAGTTCTCGAGATATATCAAGATATTTAAAAGTTCCGAAGCCGCACGAACATAATAGAGATACAGAAACACCGTGGCCCCTTTCTTTGAGATAACTCTGCACTATTGCGAGCTGCAAATGCCACTTCCAGCTTAGCTGTGCAGAAGAAGAACAACAAGAAGAAGAAATATCTCGAAATATGTCCGTCAGGCCCCTTCCCTTGAGATATATCTGCAAATATCTCGGAAACGAAGCGAGCTATGGCAAAATGTTAAGCGACTTTATTTGTAGAGAATTAAGTTTCCTACTTTTTACGTTCTATGATATTTTTTAATCAGATGCGTAGTTCTCGAGATATATAAAGATATTTTAAAGTTCCGAAGCCGCACCAACATAATAGAGATACAGAAACACCGTGGCCCCTTTCTTCGAGATAACTCTGCACTATTGCGAGCTGCAAATGCCACTTCCAGCTTAGCTGTGCAGAAGAAGAACAACAAGAAGAAGAAATATCTCGAAAAATGTCCGTCAGGCCCCTTCCCTTGAGATAGAGCTGCAAATATCTCGGAAACGAAGCGAGCTATGGCAAAATGTTAAGAGACCTTATTTGTAGAGAATTAAGTTTCCTACTTTTTATGTTCTATGATATTTTTTGATCAGATGCGTAGTTCTCGAGATATATCAAGTTATTTAAAAGTTCCGAAGCCGCACCAACATAATAGAGATACAGAAACACCGTGGCCCCTTTCTTTGAGATAACTCTGCACTATTGCGAGCTGTAAATGCCACGTCCAGCTTAGCTGTGCAGAAGAAGAACAACAAGAAGAAGAAATATCTCGAAATATGTCCGTCAGGCCCCTTCCCTCGAGATAAATCTGCAAATATCTCGGAAACGAAGTGAGCTATGGCAAAATGTTAAGAGACCTTTTTTGTAGAGAATTAAGTTTCCTACTTTTTATGTTCTATGATATTTTTTGATCGGATGCGTAGCTCTCGAGATATATCAAGATATTTAAAAGTTCCGAAGCCGCACCAACATAATAGAGATACAGAAACACCGTGGCCCCTTTCTTTGAGATAACTCTGCACTATTGCGAGCTGCAAATGCCACTTCCAGCTTAGCTGTGCAGAAGAAGACCAACAAGAAGAAGAAATATCTCGAAATATGTCCGTCAGGCCCCTTCCCTTGAGATAAATCTGCAAATATCTCGGAAACGAAGCGAGCTATGGCAAAATGTTAAGAGACCTTATTTGTGGAGAATTAAGTTTCCTACTTTTTATGTTCTACGATATTATTTGATCAGATGCGTAGTTCTCGAGATATATCAAGATATTTAAAAGTTCCGAAGCCGCACCAACATAATAGAGATACAGAAACACCGTGGCCCCTTTCTTTGAGATAACTCTGCACTATTGCGAGCTGCAAATGCCACTTCCAGCTTAGCTGTGCAGAAGAAGAACAACAAGAAGAAGAAATATCTCGAAATATGTCCGTCAGGCCCCTTCCCTTGAGATAAATCTGCATATATCTCGGAAGCGAAGCGAGCTATGGCAAAATGTTAAGAGACCTTTTTTGTAGAGAATTATGTTTCCTACAATTTATGTTCTCTGATATTTTTTGATCAGAAGCGTAGTTTTCGAGATATATCAAGATATTTAAAAGTTCCGAAGCCGCACCAACATAATAGAGATACAGAAACACCGTGGCCCCTTTCTTTCAGATAACTCTGCACTATTGCGAGCTGGAAATGCCACTTCCAGTTTAGCTGTGCAGAAGAAGAACAACAAGAAGAAGAAATATCTCGAAATATGTCCGTCAGGCCCCTTCCCTTGAGATAAATCTGCATATATCTCGGAAACGAAGCGAGCTATGGCAAAATGTTGAGAGACCGTTTTTGTAGAGAATTAAGTTTTCTACTTTTTATGTTCTATGATATTATTTGATCAGATGCGTAGTTCTCGAGATATATCAAGATATTTAAAAGTTCCGAAGCCGCACCAACATAATAGAGATACAGCAACACCGTGGCCCCTTTCTTTGAGATAACTCGGCACTACTGCGAGCTGGAAATGCCACTTCCAGTTTAGCTGTGCAGAGGAAGAACAACAAGAAGAAGAAATATCTCGAAATATGTCCGTCAGGCCCCTTCCCTTGAGATAAATCTGCAAATATCTCGGAAACGAAGCGAGCTATGGCAAAATGTTAAGCGACTTTATTTGTAGAGAATTAAGTTTCTTACTTTTTACGTTCTATGATATTTTTTAATCAGATGCGTAGTTCTCGAGATATATAAAGATATTTTAAAGTTCCGAAGCCGCACCAACATAATAGAGATACAGAAACACCGTGGCCCCTTTCTTCGAGATAACTCTGCACTATTGCGAGCTGCAAATGCCACTTCCAGCTTAGCTGTGCAGAAGAAGAACAACAAGAAGAAGAAATATCTCGAAAAATGTCCGTCAGGCCCCTTCCCTTGAGATAAATCTGCGAATATCTCGGAAACGAAGCGAGCTATGGCAAAATGTTAAGAGACCTTATTTGTAGAGAATTAAGTTTCCTACTTTTTATGTTCTATGATATTTTTTGATCAGATGCGTAGTTCTCGAGATATATCAAGATATTTAAAAGTTCCGAAGCCGCACCAACATAATAGAGATACAGAAACACCGTGGCCCCTTTCTTTGAGATAACTCTGCACTATTGCGAGCTGCAAATGCCACTTCCAGCTTAGCTGTGCAGAAGAAGAACAACAAGAATAAGAAATATTTCGAAATATGTCCGTCAGGCCCCTTCCCTTGAGATAAATCTGCAAATATCTCGGAAACGAACCGGGCTACGGCAAAATGTTAAGAGACCTTTTTTGTAGAAAATTAGGTTTCCTACTTTTTATGTTCTATGATATTTTATGATCAGACGCGTAGTTCTCGAGATATATCAAGATATTTAAAAGTTCCGAAGCCGCACCAACATAATAGAGATACAGAAACACCGTGGCCCCTTTCTTTGAGATAACTCTGCACTATTGCGAGCTGCAAATGCCACTTCCAGCTTAGCTGTGCAGAGGAAGAACAACAAGAAGAAGAAGTATCTCGAAATATGTCCGTCAGGCCCGTTCCTTTGAGCTGAATCTGCAAATATCTCGGAAACGAAGCGAGCTATGGCAAAATGTTAAGAGACGTTTTTTGTAGTGAATTATGTTTCCTACAATTTATGTTCTATGATATTTTTTGATCAGAAGCGTAGTTTTCGAGATATATCGAGATATTTAAAAGTTCCGAAGCCGCACCAACATAATAGAGATACAGAAACACCGTGGCTCCTTTCTTTGAGATAACTCTGCACTAGTACGAGCCGCAAATGCCACTTCCAGCTTAGCTGTGCAGAAGAAGAACAACAAGAAGAAGAAATATCTCGAAATATGTCCGTCAGGCCCCTTCCCTTGAGATAAATCTGCAAATATCTCGGAAACGAAGCGAGCTATGGCAAAATGTTAAGAGACCTTTTTTGTAGAGAATTAAGTTTCCTACTTTTTATGTTCTATGATATTTTTTGATCGGATGCGTAGCTCTCGAGATATATCAAGATATTTAAAAGTTCCGAAGCCGCACCAACATAATAGAGATACAGAAACACCGTGGCCCCTTTCTTTGAGATAACTCTGCACTATTGCGAGCTGCAAATGCCACTTCCAGCTTAGCTGTGCAGAAGAAGACCAACAAGAAGAAGAAATATCTCGAAATATGTCCGTCAGGCCCCTTCCCTTGAGATAAATCTGCAAATATCTCGGAAACGAAGCGAGCTATGGCAAAATGTTAAGAGACCTTATTTGTGGAGAATTAAGTTTCCTACTTTTTATGTTCTACGATATTATTTGATCAGATGCGTAGTTCTCGAGATATATCAAGATATTTAAAAGTTCCGAAGCCGCACCAACATAATAGAGATACAGAAACACCGTGGCCCCTTTCTTTGAGATAACTCTGCACTATTGCGAGCTGCAAATGCCACTTCCAGCTTAGCTGTGCAGAAGAAGAACAACAAGAAGAAGAAATATCTCGAAATATGTCCGTCAGGCCCCTTCCCTTGAGATAAATCTGCATATATCTCGGAAGCGAAGCGAGCTATGGCAAAATGTTAAGAGACCTTTTTTGTAGAGAATTATGTTTCCTACAATTTATGTTCTCTGATATTTTTTGATCAGAAGCGTAGTTTTCGAGATATATCAAGATATTTAAAAGTTCCGAAGCCGCACCAACATAATAGAGATACAGAAACACCGTGGCCCCTTTCTTTCAGATAACTCTGCACTATTGCGAGCTGGAAATGCCACTTCCAGTTTAGCTGTGCAGAAGAAGAACAACAAGAAGAAGAAATATCTCGAAATATGTCCGTCAGGCCCCTTCCCTTGAGATAAATCTGCATATATCTCGGAAACGAAGCGAGCTATGGCAAAATGTTGAGAGACCGTTTTTGTAGAGAATTAAGTTTTCTACTTTTTATGTTCTATGATATTATTTGATCAGATGCGTAGTTCTCGAGATATATCAAGATATTTAAAAGTTCCGAAGCCGCACCAACATAATAGAGATACAGCAACACCGTGGCCCCTTTCTTTGAGATAACTCGGCACTACTGCGAGCTGGAAATGCCACTTCCAGTTTAGCTGTGCAGAGGAAGAACAACAAGAAGAAGAAATATCTCGAAATATGTCCGTCAGGCCCCTTCCCTTGAGATAAATCTGCAAATATCTCGGAAACGAAGCGAGCTATGGCAAAATGTTAAGCGACTTTATTTGTAGAGAATTAAGTTTCTTACTTTTTACGTTCTATGATATTTTTTAATCAGATGCGTAGTTCTCGAGATATATAAAGATATTTTAAAGTTCCGAAGCCGCACCAACATAATAGAGATACAGAAACACCGTGGCCCCTTTCTTCGAGATAACTCTGCACTATTGCGAGCTGCAAATGCCACTTCCAGCTTAGCTGTGCAGAAGAAGAACAACAAGAAGAAGAAATATCTCGAAAAATGTCCGTCAGGCCCCTTCCCTTGAGATAAATCTGCGAATATCTCGGAAACGAAGCGAGCTATGGCAAAATGTTAAGAGACCTTATTTGTAGAGAATTAAGTTTCCTACTTTTTATGTTCTATGATATTTTTTGATCAGATGCGTAGTTCTCGAGATATATCAAGATATTTAAAAGTTCCGAAGCCGCACCAACATAATAGAGATACAGAAACACCGTGGCCCCTTTCTTTGAGATAACTCTGCACTATTGCGAGCTGCAAATGCCACTTCCAGCTTAGCTGTGCAGAAGAAGAACAACAAGAATAAGAAATATTTCGAAATATGTCCGTCAGGCCCCTTCCCTTGAGATAAATCTGCAAATATCTCGGAAACGAACCGGGCTACGGCAAAATGTTAAGAGACCTTTTTTGTAGAAAATTAGGTTTCCTACTTTTTATGTTCTATGATATTTTATGATCAGACGCGTAGTTCTCGAGATATATCAAGATATTTAAAAGTTCCGAAGCCGCACCAACATAATAGAGATACAGAAACACCGTGGCCCCTTTCTTTGAGATAACTCTGCACTATTGCGAGCTGCAAATGCCACTTCCAGCTTAGCTGTGCAGAGGAAGAACAACAAGAAGAAGAAGTATCTCGAAATATGTCCGTCAGGCCCGTTCCTTTGAGCTGAATCTGCAAATATCTCGGAAACGAAGCGAGCTATGGCAAAATGTTAAGAGACGTTTTTTGTAGTGAATTATGTTTCCTACAATTTATGTTCTATGATATTTTTTGATCAGAAGCGTAGTTTTCGAGATATATCGAGATATTTAAAAGTTCCGAAGCCGCACCAACATAATAGAGATACAGAAACACCGTGGCTCCTTTCTTTGAGATAACTCTGCACTAGTACGAGCCGCAAATGCCACTTCCAGCTTAGCTGTGCAGAAGAAGAACAACAAGAAGAAGAAATATCTCGAAATATGTCCGTCAGGCCCCTTCCCTTGAGATAAATCTGCAAATATCTCGGAAACGAAGCGAGCTATGGCAAAATGTTAAGAGACCTTTTTTGTAGAGAATTAAGTTTCCTACTTTTTATGTTCTATGATATTTTTCGATCAGAGGCGTAGTTCTCGAGATATATCAAGATATTTAAAAGTTCCGAAGCCGCACCAGCATAATAGAGATACAGAAACACCGTGGCCCCTTTCTTTGAGATAACTCTGCACTATTGCGAGCTGCAAATGCCACTTCCAGCTTAGCTGTGCAGAAGAAGAACAACAAGAAGAAGAAATATCTGGAAATATGTCCGTCAGGCCCCTTCCCTTGAGATAAATCTGCAAATATCTCGGAAACCAAGCGAGCTATGGCAAAATGTTAAGAGACCTTATTTGTAGAGAATTAAGTTTCCTACTTTTTATGTTCTACGATATTTTTTGATCAGATGCGTAGTTCTCGAGATATATCCAGATATTTAAAAGTTCCGAAGCCGCACCAACATAATAGAGATACAGAAACACCGTGGCCCCTTTCTTTGAGATAACTCTGCACTACTGCGAGCTGCAAATGCCACTTCCAGCTTAGCTGTGCAGAAGAAGAACAACAAGAAGAAGAAATATCTCGAAATATGTCCGTCAGGCCCCTTCCCTTGAGATAAATCTGCAAATATCTCGGAAACGAAGCGAGCTATGGCAAAATGTTAAGAGACCTTTTTTGTAGAGAATTATGTTTCCTACAATCTACGTTCTCTGATATTTTTTGATCAGAAGCGTAGTTTTCGAGATATATCAAGATATTTAAAAGTTCCGAAGTCGCACCAACATAATAGAGATACAGAAACACCGTGGCCCCTTTCTTTGAGATAACTCTGCACTATTGCGCGCTGCAAATGCCACTTCCAGCTTAGCTGTGCAGAAGAAGAACAACAAGAAGAAGAAATATCTCGAAATATGTCCGTCAGGCCCCTTCCCTTGAGATAAATCTGCAAATATCTCGGAAACGAAGCGAGCTATGGCAAAATGTTAAGAGACCTTTTTTGTAGAGAATTAAGTTTCCTACTTTTTATGTTCTATGATATTTTTTGATCAGATGCGTAGTTCTCGAGATATATCCAGATATTTAAAAGTTCCGAAGCGGCACCAACATAATAGAGATACAGAAACACCGTGGCCCCTTTCTTTGAGATAACTCTGCACTATTGCGAGCTGCAAATGCCACTTCCAGCTTAGCTGTGCAGAAGAAGAACAACAAGAAGAAGAAATATCTGGAAATATGTCTGTCAGGCCCCTTCCCTTGAGATAAATCTGCAAATATCTCGGAAACGAAGCGAGCTATGGCAAAATGTTAAGAGACCTTTTTTGTAGAGAATTAAGTTTCCTACTTTTTATGTTGTATGATATTTTTTGATCAGATGCGTAGTTCTCGAGATATAGCAAGATATTTAAAAGTTCCGAAGCCGCACCAACATAATAGAGATACAGAAACACCGTGGCCCCTTTCTTTGAGATAACTCTGCACTACTGCGAGCTGCAAATGCCACTTCCAGCTTAGCTGTGCAGAAGAAGAACAACAAGAAGAAGAAATATCTCGAAATATGTCCGTCAGGCCCCTTCCCTTGAGATAAATCTGCAAATACCTCGGAAACGAAGGGAGCTATGGCAAAATGTTAAGAGACCTTTTTTGTAGAGAATTAAGTTTCCTACTTTTTATGTTCTATGATATTTTTTGATCAGATGCGTAGTTCTCGAGATATATCCAGATATTTAAAAGTTCCGAAGCGGCGCCAACATAATAGAGATACAGAAACACCGTGGCCCCTTTCTTTGAGGTAACTCTGCACTATTGCGAGCTGCAAATGCCACTTCCAGCTTAGCTGTGCAGAAGAAGAACAACAAGAAGAAGAAATATGTCCCTCAGGCCCCTTCCCTTGAGATAAATCTGCAAATATCTCGGAAACCAAGCGAGCTATGGCAAAATGTTAAGAGACCTTATTTGTAGAGAATTAAGTTTCTTACTTTTTATGTTCTACGATATTTTTTGATCAGATGCGTAGTTCTCGAGATATATCAAGATATTTAAAAGTTCCGAAGCCGCACCAACATAATAGAGATACAGAAACACCGTGGCCCCTTTCTTTGAGATAACTCTGCACTATTGCGAGCTGCAAATGCCACTTCCAGCTTAGCTGTGCAGAAGAAGAACAACAAGAAGAAGAAATATCTCGAAATATGTCCGTCAGGCCCATTCCCTTGAGATAAATCTGCAAATATCTCGGAAACGAAGCGAGCTATGGCAAAATCTTAAGAGACCTTTTTTGTAGAGAATTATGTTTCCTACAATTTACGTTCTCTGTTATTTTTTGATCAGAAGCGTAGTTTTCGAGATATATCGAGATATTTAAAAGTTCCGAAGCCGCACCAACATAATAGAGATACAGAAACATCGTGGCCCCTTTCTTTGGGATAACTCTGCACTATTGCGAGCTGGAAATGCCACTTCCAGTTTAGCTGTGCAGAAGAAGAACAACAAGAAGAAGAAATATCTCGAAATATGTCCGTCAGGACCCTTCCCTTGAGATAAATCTGCAAATATCTCGGAAACGAAGCGAGCTATTGCAAAACGTTAAGAGACCTTTTTTGTAGAGAATTAAGTTTCCTACTTTTTATGTTCTATGATATTTTTTGATCAGATGCGTAGTTCTCGAGATATATCAAGATATTTAAAAGTTCCGAAGCCGCACCAACATAATAGAGATACAGAAACACCGTGGCCCCTTTCTTTGAGATAACTCTGCACTATTGCGAGCTGCAAATGCCACTTCCAGCTTAGCTGTGCAGAAGAAGAACAACAAGAAGAAGAAATATCTGGAAATATGTCCGTCAGGCCCCTTCCCTTGAGATAAATCTGCAAGTATCTCGGAAACGAAGCGAGCTACGGCAAAATGTTAAGAGACGTTTTTTGTAGAGAATTATGTTTCCTACAATTTATGTTCTATGATATTTTTTGATCAGAAGCGTAGTTTTCGAGATATATCGAGATATTTAAAAGTTCCGAAGCCGCACCAACATAATAGAGATACAGAAACACCGTGGCCCCTTTCTTTGAGATAACTCTGCACTAGTGCGAGCCGCAAATGCCACTTCCAGCTTAGCTGTGCAGAAGAAGAACAACAAGAAGAAGAAGTATCTCGAAATATGTCCGACAGGCCCCTTCCCTTGAGATAAATCTGCAAATATCTCGGAAACGAAGCGAGCTATGGCGAAATCTTAAGAGACCTTTTCTGTAGAGAATTAAGTTTCCTACTTTTTATCTTCTATGATATTTTTTGATCAGATGCGTAGTTCTCGAGATATATCAAGATATTTAAAAGTTCCGAAGCCGCACCAACATAATAGAGATACAGAAACACCGTGGCCCCTTTCTTTGAGATAACTCTGCACTATTGCGAGCTGCAAATGCCACTTCCAGCTTAGCTGTGCAGAGGAAGAACAACAAGAAGAAGAAATATCTCGAAATATGTCCGTCAGGCCAGTTCCTTTGAGCTGAATCTGCAAATATCTCGGAAATGAAGCGAGCTATGGCAAAATGTTAAGAGACGTTTTTTGTAGAGAATTATGTTTCGTACAATTTATGTTCTATGATATTTTTTGATCAGAAGCGTAGTTTTCGAGATATATCGAGATATTTAAAAGTTCCGAAGCCGCACCAACATAATAGGGATACAGAAACACCGTGGCCCCTTTCTTTGAGATAACGCTGCACTAGTGCGAGCTGCAAATGCCACTTCCAGCTTAGCTGTGCAGAGGAAGAACAACAAGAAGAAGAAATATCTCGAAATATGTCCGTCAGGCCAGTTCCTTTGAGCTGAATCTGCAAATATCTCGGAAACGAAGCGAGCTATGGCAAAATGTTAAGAGACGTTTTTTATAGAGAATTATGTTTCCTACAATTTATGTTCTATGATATTTTTTGATCAGAAGCGTAGTTTTCGAGATATATCGAGATATTTAAAAGTTCCGAAGCCGCACCAACATAATAGGGATACAGAAACACCGTGGCCCCTTTCTTTGAGATAACTCTGCACGATTGCGAGCTGGAAATGCCACTTCCAGTTTAGCTGTGCAGAAGAAGAACAACAAGAAGAAGAAATATCTCGAAATATGTCCATCAGGACCCTTCCCTTGAGATAAATCTGCAAATATCTCGGAAACGAAGCGAGCTATGGCAAAATGTTAAGAGACATATTTTGTAGAGAATTAAGTTTCCTACATTTTATGTTCTATGATATTTTTTGATCAGATGCGTAGTTCTCGAGATATATCAAGATATTTAAAAGTTCCGAAGCCGCACCAACATAATAGAGATACAGAAACACCGTGGCCCCTCTCTTTGAGATAACTCTGCACTATTGCGAGCTGCAAATGCCACTTCCAGCTTAGCTGTGCAGAAGAAGAACAACAAGAATAAGAAATATTTCGAAATATGTCCGTCAGGCCCCTTCCCTTGAGATAAATCTGCAAATATCTCGGAAACGAACCGGGCTACGGCAAAATGTTAGGAGACCTTTTTTGTAGAAAATTAGGTTTCCTACTTTTTATGTTCTATGATATTTTTTGATCAGACGCGTAGTTCTCGAGATATATCAAGATATTTAAAAGTTCCGAAGCCGCACCAACATAATAGAGATACAGAAACACCGTGGCCCCTTTCTTTGAGATAACTCTGCACTATTGCGAGCTGCAAATGCCACTTCCAGCTTAGCTGTGCAGAGGAAGAACAACAAGAAGAAGAAGTATCTCGAAATATGTCCGTCAGGCCCGTTCCTTTGAGCTGAATCTGCAAATATCTCGGAAACGAAGCGAGCTATGGCAAAATGTTAAGAGACGTTTTTTGTAGTGAATTATGTTTCCTACAATTTATGTTCTATGATATTTTTTGATCAGAAGCGTAGTTTTCGAGATATATCGAGATATTTAAAAGTTCCGAAGCCGCACCAACATAATAGAGATACAGAAACACCGTGGCTCCTTTCTTTGAGATAACTCTGCACTAGTACGAGCCGCAAATGCCACTTCCAGCTTAGCTGTGCAGAAGAAGAACAACAAGAAGAAGAAATATCTCGAAATATGTCCGTCAGGCCCCTTCCCTTGAGATAAATCTGCAAATATCTCGGAAACGAAGCGAGCTATGGCAAAATGTTAAGAGACCTTTTTTGTAGAGAATTAAGTTTCCTACTTTTTATGTTCTATGATATTTTTCGATCAGAGGCGCAGTTCTCGAGATATATCAAGATATTTAAAAGTTCCGAAGCCGCACCAACATAATAGAGATACAGAAACACCGTGGCCCCTTTCTTTGAGATAACTCTGCACTATTGCGAGCTGCAAATGCCACTTCCAGCTTAGCTGTGCAGAAGAAGAACAACAAGAAGAAGAAATATCTGGAAATATGTCCGTCAGGCCCCTTCCCTTGAGATAAATCTGCAAATATCTCGGAAACCAAGCGAGCTATGGCAAAATGTTAAGAGACCTTATTTGTAGAGAATTAAGTTTCTTACTTTTTATGTTCTGCGATATTTTTTGATCAGATGCGTAGTTCTCGAGATATATCAAGATATTTAAAAGTTCCGAAGCCGCACCAACATAATAGAGATACAGAAACACCGTGGCCCCTTTCTTTGAGATAACTCTGCACTATTGCGAGCTGCAAATGCCACTTCCAGCTTAGCTGTGCAGAAGAAGAACAACAAGAAGAAGAAATATCTCGAAATATGTCCGTCAGGCCCCTTCCCTTGAGATAAATCTGCAAATATCTCGGAAACGAAGCGAGCTATGGCAAAATGTTAAGAGACCTTTTTTGTAGAGAATTAAGTTTCCTACTTTTTATGTTCTATGATATTTTTTGATCAGATGCGTAGTTCTCGAGATATATCCAGATATTTAAAAGTTCCGAAGCGGCACCAACATAATAGAGATACAGAAACACCGTGGCCCCTTTCTTTGAGGTAACTCTGCACTATTGCGAGCTGCAAATGCCACTTCCAGCTTAGCTGTGCAGAAGAAGAACAACAAGAAGAAGAAATATCTCGAAATATGTCCCTCAGGCCCCTTCCCTTGAGATAAATCTGCCAATATCTCGGAAACCAAGCGAGCTATGGCAAAATGTTAAGAGACCTTATTTGTAGAGAATTAAGTATCCTACTTTTTATGTTCTACGATATTTTTTGATCAGATGCGTAGTTCTCGAGATATATCAAGATATTTAAAAGTTCCGAAGCCGCACCAACATAATAGAGATACCGAATCACCGTGGCCCCTTTCTTTGAGATAACTCTGCACTATTGCGAGCTGCAAATGCCACTTCCAGCTTAGCTGTGCAGAAGAAGAACAACAAGAAGAAGAAATATCTCGAAATATGTCCGTCAGGCCCCTTCCCTTGAGATAAATCTGCAAATATCTCGGAAACGAAGCGAGCTATGGCAAAATCTTAAGAGACCTTTTTTGTAGAGAATTATGTTTCATACAATTTACGTTCTCTGTTATTTTTTGATCAGAAGCGTAGTTTTCGAGATATATCGAGATATTTAAAAGTTCCGAAGCCGCACCAACATAATAGAGATACAGAAACATCGTGGCCCCTTTCTTTGGGATAACTCTGCACTATTGCGAGCTGGAAATGCCACTTCCAGTTTAGCTGTGCAGAAGAAGAACAACAAGAAGAAGAAATATCTCGAAATATGTCCGTCAGGACCCTTCCCTTGAGATAAATCTGCAAATATCTCGGAAACGAAGCGAGCTATTGCAAAACGTTAAGAGACCTTTTTTGTAGAGAATTAAGTTTCCTACTTTTTATGTTCTATGATATTTTTTGATCAGATGCGTAGTTCTCGAGATATATCAAGATATTTAAAAGTTCCGAAGCCGCACCAACATAATAGAGATACAGAAACACCGTGGCCCCTTTCTTTGAGATAACTCTGCACTATTGCGAGCTGCAAATGCCACTTCCAGCTTAGCTGTGCAGAAGAAGAACAACAAGAAGAAGAAATATCTGGAAATATGTCCGTCAGGCCCCTTCCCTTGAGATAAATCTGCAAGTATCTCGGAAACGAAGCGAGCTACGGCAAAATGTTAAGAGACCTTTTTTGTAGAAAATTAGGATTCCTACTTTTTATGTTCTATGATATTTTTTGAACAGATGCGTAGTTCTCGAGATATATCAAGATATTTAAAAGTTCCGAAGCCGCACCAACATAATAGAGATACAGAAACACCGTGGCCCCTTTCTTTGAGATAACTCTGCACTATTGCGCGCTGCAAATGGCACTTCCAGCTTAGCTGTGCAGAAGAAGAACAACAAGAAGAAGAAATATCTCGAAATATGTCCGTCAGGCCCCTTCCCTTGAGATAAATCTGCAAATATCTCGGAAACGAAGCGAGCTATGGCAAAATGTTAAGAGACCTTTTTTGTAGAGAATTATGTTTCCTACAATTTATGTTCTATGATATTTTTTGATCAGAAGCGTAGTTTTCGAGATATATCGAGATATTTAAAAGTTCCGAAGCCGCACCAACATAATAGAGATACAGAAACATCGTGGCCCCTTTCATTGGGATAACTCTGCACTATTGCGAGCTGGAAATGCCACTTCCAGTTTAGCTGTGCAGAAGAAGAACAACAAGAAGAACAAATATCTCGAAATATGTCCGTCAGGCCCCTTCCCTTGAGATAAATCAGCAAATATCTCGGAAACGAAGCGAGCTATTGCAAAACGTTAAGAGAGCTTTTTTGTAGAGAATTAAGTTTCCTACTTTTTATGTTCTATGATATTTTTTGATCAGATGCGTAGTTCTCGAGATATATCATGATATTTAAAAGTTCCGAAGCCGCACCAACATAATAGAGATACAGAAACACCGTGGCCCCTTTCTTTGAGATAACTCTGCACTATTGCGAGCTGCAAATGCCACTTCCAGCTTAGCTGTGCAGAAGAAGAACAACAAGAAGAAGAAATATCTCGAAATATGTCCGTCAGGCCCCTTCCCTTGAGATAAATCTGTAAATATCTCGGAAACGAAGCGAGCTATGGCAAAATGTTAAGAGACCTTTTTTGTAGAGAATTAAGTTTCCTACTTTTTATGTTCTATGATATTTTTTGATCAGATGCGTAGTTCTCGAGATATATCAAGATATTTAAAAGTTCCGAAGCGGCACCAACATAATAGAGATACAGAAACACCGTGGCCCCTTTCTTTGAGGTAACTCTGCACTATTGCGAGCTGCAGATGCCACTTCCAGCTTAGCTGTGCAGAAGAAGAACAACAAGAAGAAGAAATATCTCGAAATATGTCCCTCAGGCCCCTTCCCTTGTGATAAATCTGCAAATATCTCGGAAACCAAGCGAGCTATGGCAAAATGTTAAGAGACCTTTTTTGTAGAGAATTATGTTTCCTACATTTTATGTCCTATGATATTTTTTGATCAGAAGCGTAGTTTTCGAGATATATCGAGATATTTAAAAGTTCCGAAGCCGCACCGACATAATAGAGATACAGAAACACCGTGGCCCCTTTCTTTGAGATAACTCTGCACTATTGCGCGCTGCAAATGGCACTTCCAGCTTAGCTGTGCAGAAGAAGAACAACAAGAAGAAGAAATATCTCGAAATATGTCCGTCAGGCCCCTTCCCTTGAGATAAATCTGCAAATATCTCGGAAACGAAGCGAGCTATGGCAAAATGTTAAGAGACCTTTTTTGTAGAGAATTAAGTTTCCTACTTTTTATGTTCTATGATATTTTTTGATCAGATGCGTAGTTCTGGAGATATATCAAGATATTTAAAAGTTCCGAAGCCGCACCAACACAATAGGGATACAGAAACACCGTGGCCCCTTTCTTTGAGATAACTCTGCACTACTGCGAGCTGCAAATGCCACTTCCAGCTTAGCTGTTCAGAAGAAGAACAACAAGAAGAAGAAATATCTCGAAATATGTCCGTCAGGCCCCTTCCCTTGAGATAAATCTGCAAATATCTCGGAAACGAAGCGAGCTATGGCAAAATCTTAAGAGACCTTTTTTGTAGAGAATTATGTTTCCTACAATTTACGTTCTCTGATATTTTTTGATCAGAAGCGTAGTTTTCGAGATATATCGAGATATTTAAAAGTTCCGAAGCCGCACCAACATAATAGAGATACAGAAACACCGTGGCCCCTTTCTTTGAGATAACTCTGCACTATTGCGACCTGCAAATGCCACTTCCAGCTTAGCTGTGCAGAAGAAGAACAACAAGAAGAAGAAATATCTCGAAATATGTCCCTCAGGCCCCTTCCCATGAGATAAATCTGCAAATATCTCGGAAACCAAGCGAGCTATGGCAAAATGTTAAGAGACCTTATTTGTAGAGAATTAAGTTTCCTACTTTTTATGTTCTACGATATTTTTTGATCAGATGCGTAGTTCTCGAGATATATCAAGATATTTAAAAGTTCCGAAGCCGCACCAACATAATAGAGATACAGAAACACCGTGGCCCCTTTCTTTGAGATAACTCTGCACTATTGCGAGCTGCAAAAGCCACTTCCAGCTTAGCTGTGCAGAAGAAGAACAACAAGAAGAAGAAATATCTCGAAATATGTCCGTCAGGCCCCTTCCCTTGAGATAAATCTGCAATTATCTCGGAAACGAAGCGAGCTATGGCAAAATCTTAAGAGACCTTTTTTGTAGAGAATTATGTTTCCTACAATTTACGTTCTCTGATATTTTTTGATCAGAAGCGTAGTTTTCGAGATATATCGAGATATTTAAAAGTTCCGAAGCCGCACCAACATAATAGAGATACAGAAACACCGTGGCCCCTTTCTTTGAGATAACTCTGCACTACTGCGAGCTGGAAATGCCACTTCCAGTTTAGCTGTGCAGAAGAAGAACAACAAGAAGAAGAAACATCTCGAAATATGTCCATCAGGACCCTTCCCTTGAGATAAATCTGCAAATATCTCGGAAACGAAGCGAGCTATGGCAAAATGTTAAGAGACCTTTTTTGTAGAGAATTATGGTTCCTACAATTTATGTTCTATGATATTTTTTGATCAGATGCGTAGTTTTCGAGATATATCGAGATATTTAAAAGTTCCGAAGCCGCAACAACATAATAGAGATACAGAAACACCGTGGCCCCTTTCTTTCAGATAACTATGCACTATTGCGAGCTGCAAATGCCACTTCCAGCTTAGCTGTGCAGAAGAAGAACAACAAGAAGAAGAAATATCTCGAAATATGTCCGTCAGGCCCCTTACCTTGAGATAAATCTGCAAATATCTCGGAAACGGAGCGAGCTATGGCAAAATGTTAAGAGACCTTTTTTGTAGAGAATTAAGTTTCCTACTTTTTATCTTCTATGATATTTTCTGACCAGATTCGTAGTTCTCGAGATATATCAAGATATTTAAAAGTTCCGAAGCCGCACCAACATAATAGAGATACAGAAACACCGTGGCCCCTCTCTTTGAGATAACTCTGCACAATTGCGAGCTGCAAATGCCACTTCCAGCTTAGCTGTGCAGAAGAAGAACAACAAGAAGAAGAAATATCTCGAAATATGTCCGTCAGGCCCCTTCCCTTGAGATATATCTGCAAATATCTCGGAAACGAAGCGAGCTATGGCAAACTGTTAAGAGACCTTTTTTGTAGAGAATTATGTCTCCTACAATTTATGTTCTATGATATTTTTTGATCAGAAGCGTAGTTTTCGAGATATATCGAGATATTTAAAAGTTCCGAAGCCGCAACAACATAATAGAGATACAGAAACACCGTGGCCCCTTTCTTTGGGTTAACTCTGCACTATTGCGAGCTGGAAATGCCACTTCCAGTTTAGCTGTGCAGAAGAAGAACAACAAGAAGAAGAAATATCTCGAAATATGTCCGTCAGGACCCTTCCCTTCAGATAAATCTGCAAATATCTCGGAAACAAAGCGAGCTATTGCAAAACGTTAAGAGACCTTTTTTGTAGAGAATTCAGTTTCCTACTTTTTATGTTCTATGATATTTTTCGATCAGAGGCGTAGTTCTCGAGATATATCAAGATATTTAAAAGTTCCGAAGCCGCACCAACATAATAGAGATACAGAAACACCGTGGCCCCTTTCTTACAGATAACTCTGCACTATTGCGAGCTGTAAATGCCACTTCCAGCTTAGCTGTGCAGAAGAAGAACAACAAGAAGAAGAAATATCTCGAAATATGTCCGTCAGGCCCCTTCCCTTGAGATATATCTGCAAATATCTCGGAAACAAAGCGAGCTATGGCAAAATGTTAAGAGACCTTTTTTGTAGAGAATTATGTTTCCTACAATTTATGTTCTATGATATTTTTTGATCAGAAGCGTAGTTTTCGAGATATATCGAGATATTTAAAAGTTCCGAAGCCGCACCAACATAATAGAGATACAGAAACACCGTGGCCCCTTTCTTTGAGATAACTCTGCACTAGTGCGAGCCGCAAATGCCACTTCCAGGTTAGCTGTGCAGAAGAAGAACAACAAGAAGAAGAAATATCTCGAAATATGTCCGTCAGGCCCCTTCCCTTGAGATAAATCTGCAAATATCTCGGAAACGAAGCGAGCTATTGCAAAATATTAAGAGACCTTTTTTGTAGAGAATTGAGTTTCCTACTTTTCATGTTCTATGGTATTTTTTGATCAGATGCGTAGTTCTCGAGATATATCAAGATATTTAAAAGTTCCGAAGCCGCACCAACATAATAGAGATACAGAAACACCGTGGCCCCTTTCTTTGAGATAACTCTGCACTATTGCGAGCTGCAAATGCCACTTCCAGCTTAGCTGTGCAGAAGAAGAACAACAAGAAGAAGAAATATCTCGAAATATGTCCGTCAGGCCCCTTCCCTTGAGATAAATCTGCAAATATCTCGGAAACGAAGCGAGCTATTGCAAAATGTTAAGAGACCTTTTTTGTAGAGAATTGAGTTTGCTACTTTTTATGTTCTATGAAATTTTTTGATCAGATGCGTAGTTCTCGAGATATATCAAGATATTTAAAAGTTAAGAAGCCGCACCAACATAATAGAGATACAGAAACACCGTGGCCCCTTTCTTTGAGATAACTCTGCACTATTGCGAGCTGCAAATGCCACTTCCAGCTTAGCTGTGCAGAAGAAGAACAACAAGAAGAAGAAATATCACGAAATATGTCCGTTAGGCCCCTTCCCTTGAGATAAATCTGCAAATATCTCGGAAACGAAGCGAGCTATGGCAAAATGTTAAGAGACCTTTTTTGTAGCGAATTAAGTTTCCTACTTTTTATGTTCTATGATATTTTTTGATCAGATGCGTAGTTCTCGAGATATATCAAGATATTTAAAAGTTCCGAAGCCGCACCAACATAATAGAGATACAGAAACACCGTGGCCCCTTTCTTTCAGATAGCTATGCAGTATTGCGAGCTGCAAATGCCACTTCCAGCTTAGCTGTGCAGAAGAAGAACAACAAGAAGAAGAAATATCTCGAAATATGTCCGTCAGGCCCCTTACCTTGAGATAAATCTGCAAATATCTCGGAAACGAAGCGAGCTATGGCAAAATGTTAAGAGACCTTTTTTGTAGAGAATTAAGTTTCCTACTTTTTATCTTCTATGATATTTTCTGATCAGATGCGTAGTTCTCGAGATATATCAAGATATTTAAAAGTTCCGAAGCCGCACCAACATAATAGAGATACAGAAACACCGTGGCCCCTCTCTTTGAGATAACTCTGCACAATTGCGAGCTGGAAATTCCACTTCCAGTTTAGCTGTGCAGAAGAAGAACAACAAGAAGAAGAAATATCTCGAAATATGTCCGTGAGGCCCCTTCCCTTGAGATAAATCTGCAAATATCTCGGAAACGAAGCGAGCTATGGCAAAATGTTAAGAGACCTTTTTTGTAGAGAATTAAGTTTCCTACGTTTTATGTTCTATGATATTTTTTGATCAGATGCGTAGTTCTCGAGATATATCAAGATATTTAAAAGTTCCGAAGCCGCACCAACATAATAGAGATACAGAAACACCGTGGCCCCTTTCTTTGAGATAACTCTGCACTATTGCGAGCTGCAAATGCCACTTCCAGCTTAGCTGTGCAGAAGAAGAACAACAAGAAGAAGAAATATCTCGAAATATGTCCGTCAGGCCCCTTCCCTTGAGATAAATCTGCAAATATCTCGGAAACGAAGAGAGCTATAGCAAAATGATAAGAGACCTTTTTTGTAGAGAATTAAGTTTCCTACTTTTTATGTTCTATGATATTTTTTGATCAGATGCGTAGTTCTCGAGATATATCACGATATTTAAAAGTTCCGAAGCCGCACCAACATAATAGAGATACAGAAACACCGTGGCCCCTTTCTTTGAGATAACTCTGCACTATTGCGAGCTGCAAATGCCACTTCCAGCTTAGCTGTGCAGAGGAAGAACAACAAGAAGAAGAAATATCTCGAAATATGTCCGTCAGGCCAGTTCCTTTGAGCTGAATCTGCAAATATCTCGGAAACGAAGCGAGCTATGGCAAAATGTTAAGAGACCTTTTTTGTAGAGAATTAAGTTTCCTACTTTTTATCTTCTATGATATTTTCTGATCAGATGCGTAGTTCTCGAGATATATCAAGATATTTAAAAGTTCCGAAGCCGCACCAACATAATAGAGATACAGAAACACCGTGGCCCCTTTCTTTGAGATAACTCTGCACTATTGCGAGCTGCAAATGCAACTTCCAGCTTAGCTGTGCAGAGGAAGAACAACAAGAAGAAGAAATATCTCGAAATATGTCCGTCAGGCCCCTTCCCTTGAGATATATCTGCAAATATCTCGGAAACAAAGCGAGCTATGGCAAAATGTTAAGAGACCTTTTTTGTAGAGAATTATGTTTCCTACAATTTATGTTCTATGATATTTTTTGATCAGAAGCGTAGTTTTCGAGATATATCGAGATATTTAAAAGTTCCGAAGCCGCACCAACATAATAGAGATACAGAAACACCGTGGCCCCTTTCTTTGAGATAACTCTGCACTAGTGCGAGCCGCAAATGCCACTTCCAGGTTGGCTGTGCAGAAGAAGAACAACAAGAAGAAGAAATATCTCGAAATATGTCCGTCAGGCCCCTTCCCTTGAGATAAATCTGCAAATATCTCGGAAACGAAGCGAGCTATTGCAAAATATTAAGAGACCTTTTTTGTAGAGAATTGAGTTTCCTACTTTTTATGTTCTATGGTATTTTTTGATCAGATGCGTAGTTCTCGAGATATATCAAGATATTTAAAAGTTCCGAAGCCGCACCAACATAATAGAGATACAGAAACACCGTGGCCCCTTTCTTTGAGATAACTCTGCACTATTGCGAGCTGCAAATGCCACTTCCAGCTTAGCTGTGCAGAAGAAGAACAACAAGAAGAAGAAATATCTCGAAATATGTCCGTCAGGCCCCTTCCCTTGAGATAAATCTGCAAATATCTCGGAAACGAAGCGAGCTATTGCAAAATGTTAAGAGACCTTTTTTGTAGAGAATTGAGTTTGCTACTTTTTATGTTCTATGAAATTTTTTGATCAGATGCGTAGTTCTCGAGATATATCAAGATATTTAAAAGTTAAGAAGCCGCACCAACATAATAGAGATACAGAAACACCGTGGCCCCTTTCTTTGAGATAACTCTGCACTATTGCGAGCTGCAAATGCCACTTCCAGCTTAGCTGTGCAGAAGAAGAACAACAAGAAGAAGAAATATCACGAAATATGTCCGTTAGGCCCCTTCCCTTGAGATAAATCTGCAAATATCTCGGAAACGAAGCGAGCTATGGCAAAATGTTAAGAGACCTTTTTTGTAGCGAATTAAGTTTCCTACTTTTTATGTTCTATGATATTTTTGATCAGATGCGTAGTTCTCGAGATATATCAAGATATTTAAAAGTTCCGAAGCCGCACCAACATAATAGAGATACAGAAACACCGTGGCCCCTTTCTTTCAGATAGCTATGCACTATTGCGAGCTGCAAATGCCACTTCCAGCTTAGCTGTGCAGAAGAAGAACAACAAGAAGAAGAAATATCTCGAAATATGTCCGTCAGGCCCCTTACCTTGAGATAAATCTGCAAATATCTCGGAAACGAAGCGAGCTATGGCAAAATGTTAAGAGACCTTTTTTGTAGAGAATTAAGTTTCCTACTTTTTATCTTCTATGATATTTTCTGATCAGATGCGTAGTTCTCGAGATATATCAAGATATTTAAAAGTTCCGAAGCCGCACCAACATAATAGAGATACAGAAACACCGTGGCCCCTCTCTTTGAGATAACTCTGCACAATTGCGAGCTGGAAATTCCACTTCCAGTTTAGCTGTGCAGAAGAAGAACAACAAGAAGAAGAAATATCTCGAAATATGTCCGTGAGGCCCCTTCCCTTGAGATAAATCTGCAAATATCTCGGAAACGAAGCGAGCTATGGCAAAATGTTAAGAGACCTTTTTTGTAGAGAATTAAGTTTCCTACGTTTTATGTTCTATGATATTTTTTGATCAGATGCGTAGTTCTCGAGATATATCAAGATATTTAAAAGTTCCGAAGCCGCACCAACATAATAGAGATACAGAAACACCGTGGCCCCTTTCTTTGAGATAACTCTGCACTATTGCGAGCTGCAAATGCCACTTCCAGCTTAGCTGTGCAGAAGAAGAACAACAAGAAGAAGAAATATCTCGAAATATGTCCGTCAGGCCCCTTCCCTTGAGATAAATCTGCAAATATCTCGGAAACGAAGAGAGCTATAGCAAAATGATAAGAGACCTTTTTTGTAGAGAATTAAGTTTCCTACTTTTTATGTTCTATGATATTTTTTGATCAGATGCGTAGTTCTCGAGATATATCACGATATTTAAAAGTTCCGAAGCCGCACCAACATAATAGAGATACAGAAACACCGTGGCCCCTTTCTTTGAGATAACTCTGCACTATTGCGAGCTGCAAATGCCACTTCCAGCTTAGCTGTGCAGAGGAAGAACAACAAGAAGAAGAAATATCTCGAAATATGTCCGTCAGGCCAGTTCCTTTGAGCTGAATCTGCAAATATCTCGGAAACGAAGCGAGCTATGGCAAAATGTTAAGAGACCTTTTTTGTAGAGAATTAAGTTTCCTACTTTTTATCTTCTATGATATTTTCTGATCAGATGCGTAGTTCTCGAGATATATCAAGATATTTAAAAGTTCCGAAGCCGCACCAACATAATAGAGATACAGAAACACCGTGGCCCCTTTCTTTGAGATAACTCTGCACTATTGCGAGCTGCAAATGCAACTTCCAGCTTAGCTGTGCAGAGGAAGAACAACAAGAAGAAGAAATATCTCGAAATATGTCCGTCAGGCCAGTTCCTTTGAGCTGAATCTGCAAATATCTCGGAAACGAAGCGAGCTATGGCAAAATGTTAAGAGACGTTTTTTGTAGAGAATCGAGTTTCCTACTTTTTATGTTCTATGAAATTTTTTGATCAGATGCGTAGTTCTCGAGATATATCAAGATATTTAAAAGTTAAGAAGCCGCACCAACATAATAGAGATACAGAAACACCGTGGCCCCTTTCTTTGAGATAACTCTGCACTATTGCGAGCTGCAAATGCCACTTCCAGCTTAGCTGTGCAGAAGAAGAACAACAAGAAGAAGAAATATCACGAAATATGTCCGTTAGGCCCCTTCCCTTGAGATAAATCTGCAAATATCTCGGAAACGAAGCGAGCTATGGCAAAATGTTAAGAGACCTTTTTTGTAGCGAATTAAGTTTCCTACTTTTTATGTTCTATGATATTTTTTGATCAGATGCGTAGTTCTCGAGATATATCAAGATATTTAAAAGTTCCGAAGCCGCACCAACATAATAGAGATACAGAAACACCGTGGCCCCTTTCTTTCAGATAGCTATGCACTATTGCGAGCTGCAAATGCCACTTCCAGCTTAGCTGTGCAGAAGAAGAACAACAAGAAGAAGAAATATCTCGAAATATGTCCGTCAGGCCCCTTACCTTGAGATAAATCTGCAAATATCTCGGAAACGAAGCGAGCTATGACAAAATGTTAAGAGACCTTTTTTGTAGAGAATTAAGTTTCCTACTTTTTATCTTCTATGATATTTTCTGATCAGATGCGTAGTTCTCGAGATATATCAAGATATTTAAAAGTTCCGAAGCCGCACCAACATAATAGAGATACAGAAACACCGTGGCCCCTCTCTTTGAGATAACTCTGCACAATTGCGAGCTGGAAATTCCACTTCCAGTTTAGCTGTGCAGAAGAAGAACAACAAGAAGAAGAAATATCTCGAAATATGTCCGTCAGGCCAGTTCCTTTGAGCTGAATCTGCAAATATCTCGGAAACGAAGCGAGCTATGGCAAAATGTTAAGAGACGTTTTTTGTAGAGAATCGAGTTTCCTACTTTTTATGTTCTATGAAATTTTTTGATCAGATGCGTAGTTCTCGAGATATATCAAGATATTTAAAAGTTAAGAAGCCGCACCAACATAATAGAGATACAGAAACACCGTGGCCCCTTTCTTTGAGATAACTCTGCACTATTGCGAGCTGCAAATGCCACTTCCAGCTTAGCTGTGCAGAAGAAGAACAACAAGAAGAAGAAATATCACGAAATATGTCCGTTAGGCCCCTTCCCTTGAGATAAATCTGCAAATTTCTCGGAAACGAAGCGAGCTATGGCAAAATGTTAAGAGACCTTTTTTGTAGCGAATTAAGTTTCCTACTTTTTATGTTCTATGATATTTTTTGATCAGATGCGTAGTTCTCGAGATATATCAAGATATTTAAAAGTTCCGAAGCCGCACCAACATAATAGAGATACAGAAACACCGTGGCCCCTTTCTTTCAGATAGCTATGCACTATTGCGAGCTGCAAATGCCACTTCCAGCTTAGCTGTGCAGAAGAAGAACAACAAGAAGAAGAAATATCTCGAAATATGTCCGTCAGGCCCCTTACCTTGAGATAAATCTGCAAATATCTCGGAAACGAAGCGAGCTATGGCAAAATGTTAAGAGACCTTTTTTGTAGAGAATTAAGTTTCCTACTTTTTATCTTCTATGATATTTTCTGATCAGATGCGTAGTTCTCGAGATATATCAAGATATTTAAAAGTTCCGAAGCCGCACCAACATAATAGAGATACAGAAACACCGTGGCCCCTCTCTTTGAGATAACTCTGCACAATTGCGAGCTGGAAATTCCACTTCCAGTTTAGCTGTGCAGAAGAAGAACAACAAGAAGAAGAAATATCTCGAAATATGTCCGTGAGGCCCCTTCCCTTGAGATAAATCTGCAAATATCTCGGAAACGAAGCGAGCTATGGCAAAATGTTAAGAGACCTTTTTTGTAGAGAATTAAGTTTCCTACGTTTTATGTTCTATGATATTTTTTGATCAGATGCGTAGTTCTCGAGATATATCAAGATATTTAAAAGTTCCGAAGCCGCACCAACATAATAGAGATACAGAAACACCGTGGCCCCTTTCTTTGAGATAACTCTGCACTATTGCGAGCTGCAAATGCCACTTCCAGCTTAGCTGTGCAGAAGAAGAACAACAAGAAGAAGAAATATCTCGAAATATGTCCGTCAGGCCCCTTCCCTTGAGATAAATCTGCAAATATCTCGGAAACGAAGAGAGCTATGGCAAAATGATAAGAGACCTTTTTTGTAGAGAATTAAGTTTCCTACTTTTTATGTTCTATGATATTTTTTGATCAGATGCGTAGTTCTCGAGATATATCAAGATATTTAAAAGTTCCGAAGCCGCACCAACATAATAGAGATACAGAAACACCGTGGCCCCTTTCTTTGAGATAACTCTGCACTATTGCGAGCTGCAAATGCCACTTCCAGCTTAGCTGTGCAGAGGAAGAACAACAAGAAGAAGAAATATCTCGAAATATGTCCGTCAGGCCAGTTCCTTTGAGCTGAATCTGCAAATATCTCGGAAACGAAGCGAGCTATGGCAAAATGTTAAGAGACCTTTTTTGTAGAGAATTAAGTTTCCTACTTTTTATCTTCTATGATATTTTCTGATCAGATGCGTAGTTCTCGAGATATATCAAGATATTTAAAAGTTCCGAAGCCGCACCAACATAATAGAGATACAGAAACACCGTGGCCCCTTTCTTTGAGATAACTCTGCACTATTGCGAGCTGCAAATGCAACTTCCAGCTTAGCTGTGCAGAGGAAGAACAACAAGAAGAAGAAATATCTCGAAATATGTCCGTCAGGCCAGTTCCTTTGAGCTGAATCTGCAAATATCTCGGAAACGAAGCGAGCTATGGCAAAATGTTAAGAGACGTTTTTTGTAGAGAATTGAGTTTCCTACTTTTTATGTTCTATGAGATTTTTTGATCAGATGCGTAGTTCTCGAGATATATCAAGATATTTAAAAGTTAAGAAGCCGCACCAACATAATAGAGATACAGAAACACCGTGGCCCCTTTCTTTGAGATAACTCTGCACTATTGCGAGCTGCAAATGCCACTTCCAGCTTAGCTGTGCAGAAGAAGAACAACAAGAAGAAGAAATATCACGAAATATGTCCGTTAGGCCCCTTCCCTTGAGATAAATCTGCAAATATCTCGGAAACGAAGCGAGCTATGGCAAAATGTTAAGAGACCTTTTTTGTAGCGAATTAAGTTTCCTACTTTTTATGTTCTATGATATTTTTTGATCAGATGCGTAGTTCTCGAGATATATCAAGATATTTAAAAGTTCCGAAGCCGCACCAACATAATAGAGATACAGAAACACCGTGGCCCCTTTCTTTCAGATAGCTATGCACTATTGCGAGCTGCAAATGCCACTTCCAGCTTAGCTGTGCAGAAGAAGAACAACAAGAAGAAGAAATATCTCGAAATATGTCCGTCAGGCCCCTTACCTTGAGATAAATCTGCAAATATCTCGGAAACGAAGCGAGCTATGACAAAATGTTAAGAGACCTTTTTTGTAGAGAATTAAGTTTCCTACTTTTTATCTTCTATGATATTTTCTGATCAGATGCGTAGTTCTCGAGATATATCAAGATATTTAAAAGTTCCGAAGCCGCACCAACATAATAGAGATACAGAAACACCGTGGCCCCTCTCTTTGAGATAACTCTGCACAATTGCGAGCTGGAAATTCCACTTCCAGTTTAGCTGTGCAGAAGAAGAACAACAAGAAGAAGAAATATCTCGAAATATGTCCGTGAGGCCCCTTCCCTTGAGATAAATCTGCAAATATCTCGGAAACCAAGCGAGCTATGGCAAAATGTTAAGAGACCTTTTTTGTAGAGAATTAAGTTTCCTACGTTTTATGTTCTATGATATTTTTTGATCAGATGCGTAGTTCTCGAGATATATCAAGATATTTAAAAGTTCCGAAGCCGCACCAACATAATAGAGATACAGAAACACCGTGGCCCCTTTCTTTGAGATAACTCTGCACTATTGCGAGCTGCAAATGCCACTTCCAGCTTAGCTGTGCAGAAGAAGAACAACAAGAAGAAGAAATATCTCGAAATATGTCCGTCAGGCCCCTTCCCTTGAGATAAATCTGCAAATATCTCGGAAACGAAGAGAGCTATGGCAAAATGATAAGAGACCTTTTTTGTAGAGAATTAAGTTTCCTACTTTTTATGTTCTATGATATTTTTTGATCAGATGCGTAGTTCTCGAGATATATCAAGATATTTAAAAGTTCCGAAGCCGCACCAACATAATAGAGATACAGAAACACCGTGGCCCCTTTCTTTGAGATAACTCTGCACTATTGCGAGCTGCAAATGCCACTTCCAGCTTAGCTGTGCAGAGGAAGAACAACAAGAAGAAGAAATATCTCGAAATATGTCCGTCAGGCCAGTTCCTTTGAGCTGAATCTGCAAATATCTCGGAAACGAAGCGAGCTATGGCAAAATGTTAAGAGACCTTTTCTGTAGAGAATTAAGTTTCCTACTTTTTATCTTCTATGATATTTTCTGATCAGATGCGTAGTTCTCGAGATATATCAAGATATTTAAAAGTTCCGAAGCCGCACCAACATAATAGAGATACAGAAACACCGTGGCCCCTTTCTTTGAGATAACTCTGCCCTATTGCGAGCTGCAAATGCCACTTCCAGCTTAGCTGTGCAGAGGAAGAACAACAAGAAGAAGAAATATCTCGAAATATGTCCGTCAGGCCAGTTCCTTTGAGCTGAATCTGCAAATATCTCGGAAACGAAGCGAGCTATGGCAAAATGTTAAGAGACGTTTTTTGTAGAGAATTGAGTTTCCTACTTTTTATGTTCTATGAAATTTTTTGATCAGATGCGTAGTTCTCGAGATATATCAAGATATTTAAAAGTTAAGAAGCCGCACCAACATAATAGAGATACAGAAACACCGTGGCCCCTTTCTTTGAGATAACTCTGCACTATTGCGAGCTGCAAATGCCACTTCCAGCTTAGCTGTGCAGAAGAAGAACAACAAGAAGAAGAAATATCACGAAATATGTCCGTTAGGCCCCTTCCCTTGAGATAAATCTGCAAATATCTCGGAAACGAAGCGAGCTATTGCAAAATGTTAAGAGACATTTTTTGTAGCGAATTAAGTTTCCTACTTTTTATGTTCTATGATATTTTTTGATCAGATGCGTAGTTCTCGAGATATATCAAGATATTTAAAAGTTCCGAAGCCGCACCAACATAATAGAGATACAGAAACACCGTGGCCCCTTTCTTTCAGATAGCTATGCACTATTGCGAGCTGCAAATGCCACTTCCAGCTTAGCTGTGCAGAAGAAGAACAACAAGAAGAAGAAATATCTCGAAATATGTCCGTCAGGCCCCTTACCTTGAGATAAATCTGCAAATATCTCGGAAACGAAGCGAGCTATGGCAAAATGTTAAGAGACCTTTTTTGTAGAGAATTAAGTTTCCTACTTTTTATCTTCTATGATATTTTCTGATCAGATGCGTAGTTCTCGAGATATATCAAGATATTTAAAAGTTCCGAAGCCGCACCAACATAATAGAGATACAGAAACACCGTGGCCCCTCTCTTTGAGATAACTCTGCACAATTGCGAGCTGGAAATTCCACTTCCAGTTTAGCTGTGCAGAAGAAGAACAACAAGAAGAAGAAATATCTCGAAATATGTCCGTGAGGCCCCTTCCCTTGAGATAAATCTGCAAATATCTCGGAAACGAAGCGAGCTATGGCAAAATGTTAAGAGACCTTTTTTATAGAGAATTAAGTTTCCTACGTTTTATGTTCTATGATATTTTTTGATCAGATGCGTAGTTCTCGAGATATATCAAGATATTTAAAAGTTCCGAAGCCGCACCAACATAATAGAGATACAGAAACACCGTGGCCCCTTTCTTTGAGATAACTCTGCACTATTGCGAGCTGCAAATGCCACTTCCAGCTTAGCTGTGCAGAAGAAGAACAACAAGAAGAAGAAATATCTCGAAATATGTCCGTCAGGCCCCTTCCCTTGAGATAAATCTGCAAATATCTCGGAAACGAAGAGAGCTATGGCAAAATGATAAGAGACCTTTTTTGTAGAGAATTAAGTTTCCTACTTTTTATGTTCTATGATATTTTTTGATCAGATGCGTAGTTCTCGAGATATATCAAGATATTTAAAAGTTCCGAAGCCGCACCAACATAATAGAGATACAGAAACACCGTGGCCCCTTTCTTTGAGATAACTCTGCACTATTGCGAGCTGCAAATGCCACTTCCAGCTTAGCTGTGCAGAGGAAGAACAACAAGAAGAAGAAATATCTCGAAATATGTCCGTCAGGCCAGTTCCTTTGAGCTGAATCTGCAAATATCTCGGAAACGAAGCGAGCTATGGCAAAATGTTAAGAGACCTTTTTTGTAGAGAATTAAGTTTCCTACTTTTTATCTTCTATGATATTTTCTGATCAGATGCGTAGTTCTCGAGATATATCAAGATATTTAAAAGTTCCGAAGCCGCACCAACATAATAGAGATACAGAAACACCGTGGCCCCTTTCTTTGAGATAACTCTGCACTATTGCGAGCTGCAAATGCCACTTCCAGCTTAGCTGTGCAGAGGAAGAACAACAAGAAGAAGAAATATCTCGAAATATGTCCGTCAGGCCAGTTCCTTTGAGCTGAATCTGCAAATATCTCGGAAACGAAGCGAGCTATGGCAAAATGTTAAGAGACGTTTTTTGTAGAGAATTGAGTTTCCTACTTTTTATGTTCTATGAAATTTTTTGATCAGATGCGTAGTTCTCGAGATATATCAAGATATTTAAAAGTTAAGAAGCCGCACCAACATAATAGAGATACAGAAACACCGTGGCCCCTTTCTTTGAGATAACTCTGCACTATTGCGAGCTGCAAATGCCACTTCCAGCTTAGCTGTGCAGAAGAAGAACAACAAGAAGAAGAAATATCACGAAATATGTCCGTTAGGCCCCGTCCCTTGAGATATATCTGCAAATATCTCGGAAACGAAGCGAGCTATGGCAAAATGTTAAGAGACCTTTTTTGTAGCGAATTAAGTTTCCCACTTTTTATGTTCTATGATATTTTTTGATCAGATGCGTAGTTCTCGAGATATATCAAGATATTTAAAAGTTCCGAAGCCGCACCAACATAATAGAGATACAGAAACACCGTGGCCCCTTTCTTTCAGATAGCTATGCACTATTGCGAGCTGCAAATGCCACTTCCAGCTTAGCTGTGCAGAAGAAGAACAACAAGAAGAAGAAATATCTCGAAATATGTCCGTCAGGCCCCTTACCTTGAGATAAAGCTGCAAATATCTCGGAAACGAAGCGAGCTATGGCAAAATGTTAAGAGACCTTTTTTGTAGAGAATTAAGTTTCCTACTTTTTATCTTCTATGATATTTTCTGATCAGATGCGTAGTTCTCGAGATATATCAAGATATTTAAAAGTTCCGAAGCCGCACCAACATAATAGAGATACAGAAACACCGTGGCCCCTCTCTTTGAGATAACTCTGCACAATTGCGAGCTGGAAATGCCACTTCCAGTTTAGCTGTGCAGAAGAAGAACAACAAGAAGAAGAAATATCTCGAAATATGTCCGTTAGGCCCCTTCCCTTGAGATAAATCTGCAAGTATCTCGGAAACGAAGCGAGCTATGGCAAAATGTTAAGAGACCTTTTTTGTAGAGAATTAAGTTTCCTACGTTTTATGTTCTATGATATTTTTTGATCAGATGCGTAGTTCTCGAGTTATATCAAGATATTTAAAAGTTCCGAAGCCGCACCAACATAATAGAGATACAGATACACCGTGGCCCCTTTCTTTGAGATAACTCTGCACTATTGCGAGCTGCAAGTGCCACTTCCAGCTTAGCTGTGCAGAGGAAGAACAACAAGAAGAAGAAATATCTCGGAATATGTCCGTCAGGCCGCTTCCCTTGAGATAAATCTGCAAATATCTCGGAAACGAAGTGAGCTATTGCAAAATATTAAGAGACCTTTTTTGTAGAGAATTGAGTTTCCTACTTTTTATGTTCTATGAAATTTTTTGATCAGATGCGTAGTTCTCGAGATATATCAAGATATTTAAAAGTTAAGAAGCCGCACCAACATCATAGAGATACAGAAACACCGTGGCCCCTTTCTTTGAGATAACTCTGCACTATTGCGAGCTGCAAATGCCACTTCCAGCTTAGCTGTGCAGAAGAAGAACAACAAGAAGAAGAAATATCACGAAATATGTCCGTTAGGCCCCTTCCCTTGAGATAAATCTGCAAATATCTCGGAAACGAAGCGAGCTATGCCAAAATGTTAAGAGACCTTTTTTGTAGCGAATTAAGTTTCCTACTTTTTATGGTCTATGATATTTTTTGATCAGATGCGTAGTTCTCGAGATATATCAAGATATTTAAAAGTTCCGAAGCCGCACCAACATAATAGAGATACAGAAACACCGTGGCCCCTTTCTTTGAGATAACTCTGCACTATTGCGAGCTGCAAATGCCACTTCCAGCTTAGCTGTGCAGAAGAAGAACAACAAGAAGAAGAAATATCTCGAAATATGTCCGTCAGGCCCCTTCCCTTGAGATAAATCTGCAAATATCTCGGAAACGAAGAGAGCTATGGCAAAATGATAAGAGACCTTTTTTGTAGAGAATTAAGTTTCCTACTTTTTATGTTCTATGATATTTTTTGATCAGATGCGTAGTTCTCGAGATATATCAAGATATTTAAAAGTTCCGAAGCCGCACCAACATAATAGAGATACAGAAACACCGTGGCCCCTTTCTTTGAGATAACTCTGCACTATTGCGAGCTGCAAATGCCACTTCCAGCTTAGCTGTGCAGAGGAAGAACAACAAGAAGAAGAAATATCTCGAAATATGTCCGTCAGGCCGCTTCCCTTGAGATAAATCTGCAAATATCTCGGAAACGAAGTGAGCTATTGCAAAATATTAAGAGACCTTTTTTGTAGAGAATTGAGTTTCCTACTTTTTATGTTCTATGAAATTTTTTGATCAGATGCGTAGTTCTCGAGATATATCAAGATATTTAAAAGTTAAGAAGCCGCACCAACATCATAGAGATACAGAACCACCGTGGCCCCTTTCTTTGAGATAACTCTGCACTATTGCGAGCTGCAAATGCCACTTCCAGCTTAGCTGTGCAGAAGAAGAACAACAAGAAGAAGAAATATCACGAAATATGTCCGTTAGGCCCCTTCCCTTGAGATAAATCTGCAAATATCTCGGAAACGAAGCGAGCTATGCCAAAATGTTAAGAGACCTTTTTTGTAGCGAATTAAGTTTCCTACTTTTTATGTTCTATGATATTTTTTGATCAGATGCGTAGTTCTCGAGATATATCAAGATATTTAAAAGTTCCGAAGCCGCACCAACATAATAGAGATACAGAAACACCGTGGCCCCTTTCTTTCAGATAGCTATGCACTATTGCGAGCTGCAAATGCCACTTCCAGCTTAGCTGTGCAGAAGAAGAACAACAAGAAGAAGAAATATCTCGAAATATGTCCGTCAGGCCCCTTACCTTGAGATAAATCTGCAAATATCTCGGAAACGAAGCGAGCTATGGCAAAATGTTAAGAGACCTTTTTTGTAGAGAATTAAGTTTCCTACTTTTTATGTTCTATGATATTTTTTGATCAGATGCGTAGTTCTCGAGATATATCAAGATATTTAAAAGTTCCGAAGCGGCACCAACATAATAGAGATACAGAAACACCGTGGCCCCTTTCTTTGAGGTAACTCTGCACTATTGCGAGCTGCAAATGCCACTTCCAGCTTAGCTGTGCAGAAGAAGAACAACAAGAAGAAGAAATATCTCGAAATATGTCCGTCAGGCCCCTTCCCTTGAGATAAATCTGCAAATATCTCGGAAACGAAGCGAGCTATGGCAAAATGTTAAGAGACCTTTTTTGTAGAGAATTAAGTTTCCTACTTTTTATCTTCTATGATATTTTCTGATCAGATGCGTAGTTCTCGAGATATATCAAGATATTTAAAAGTTCCGAAGCCGCACCAACATAATAGAGATACAGAAACACCGTGGCCCCTTTCTTTGAGATAACTCTGCACTATTGCGAGCTGCAAATGCCACTTCCAGCTTAGCTGTGCAGAAGAAGAACAACAAGAAGAAGAAATATCTCGAAATATGTCCGTCAGGCCCCTTCCCTTGAGATAAATCTGCAAATATCTCGGAAACGAAGAGAGCTATGGCAAAATGATAAGAGACCTTTTTTGTAGAGAATTAAGTTTCCTACTTTTTATGTTCTATGATATTTTTTGATCAGATGCGTAGTTCTCGAGATATATCAAGATATTTAAAAGTTCCGAAGCCGCACCAACATAATAGAGATACAGAAACACCGTGGCCCCTTTCTTTGAGATAACTCTGCACTATTGCGAGCTGCAAATGCCACTTCCAGCTTAGCTGTGCAGAGGAAGAACAACAAGAAGAAGAAATATCTCGAAATATGTCCGTCAGGCCAGTTCCTTTGAGCTGAATCTGCAAATATCTCGGAAACGAAGCGAGCTATGGCAAAATGTTAAGAGACCTTTTTTGTAGAGAATTAAGTTTCCTACTTTTTATCTTCTATGATATTTTCTGATCAGATGCGTAGTTCTCGAGATATATCAAGATATTTAAAAGTTCCGAAGCCGCACCAACATAATAGAGATACAGAAACACCGTGGCCCCTCTCTTTGAGATAACTCTGCACAATTGCGAGCTGGAAATTCCACTTCCAGTTTAGCTGTGCAGAAGAAGAACAACAAGAAGAAGAAATATCTCGAAATATGTCCGTGAGGCCCCTTCCCTTGAGATAAATCTGCAAATATCTCGGAAACGAAGCGAGCTATGGCAAAATGTTAAGAGACCTTTTTTGTAGAGAATTAAGTTTCCTACGTTTTATGTTCTATGATATTTTTTGATCAGATGCGTAGTTCTCGAGATATATCAAGATATTTAAAAGTTCCGAAGCCGCACCAACATAATAGAGATACAGAAACACCGTGGCCCCTTTCTTTGAGATAACTCTGCACTATTGCGAGCTGCAAATGCCACTTCCAGCTTAGCTGTGCAGAAGAAGAACAACAAGAAGAAGAAATATCTCGAAATATGTCCGTCAGGCCCCTTCCCTTGAGATAAATCTGCAAATATCTCGGAAACGAAGAGAGCTATGGCAAAATGATAACAGACCTTTTTTGTAGAGAATTAAGTTTCCTACTTTTTATGTTCTATGATATTTTTTGATCAGATGCGTAGTTCTCGAGATATATCAAGATATTTAAAAGTTCCGAAGCCGCACCAACATAATAGAGATACAGAAACACCGTGGCCCCTTTCTTTGAGATAACTCTGCACTATTGCGAGCTGCAAATGCCACTTCCAGCTTAGCTGTGCAGAGGAAGAACAACAAGAAGAAGAAATATCTCGAAATATGTCCGTCAGGCCAGTTCCTTTGAGCTGAATCTGCAAATATCTCGGAAACGAAGCGAGCTATGGCAAAATGTTAAGAGACCTTTTTTGTAGAGAATTAAGTTTCCTACTTTTTATCTTCTATGATATTTTCTGATCAGATACGTAGTTCTCGAGATATATCAAGATATTTAAAAGTTCCGAAGCCGCACCAACATAATAGAGATACAGAAACACCGTGGCCCCTTTCTTTGAGATAACTCTGCACTATTGCGAGCTGCAAATGCCACTTCCAGCTTAGCTGTGCAGAGGAAGAACAACAAGAAGAAGAAATATCTCGAAATATGTCCGTCAGGCCAGTTCCTTTGAGCTGAATCTGCAAATATCTCGGAAACGAAGCGAGCTATGGCAAAATGTTAAGAGACGTTTTTTGTAGAGAATTGAGTTTCCTACTTTTTATGTTCTATGAAATTTTTTGATCAGATGCGTAGTTCTCGAGATATATCAAGATATTTAAAAGTTAAGAAGCGGCACCAACATAATAGAGATACAGAAACACCGTGGCCCCTTTCTTTGAGATAACTCTGCACTATTGCGAGCTGCAAATGCCACTTCCAGCTTAGCTGTGCAGAAGAAGAACAACAAGAAGAAGAAATATCACGAAATATGTCCGTTAGGCCCCTTCCCTTGAGATAAATCTGCAAATATCTCGGAAACGAAGCGAGCTATGGCAAAATGTTAAGAGACCTTTTTTGTAGCGAATTAAGTTTCCTACTTTTTATGTTCTATGATATTTTTTGATCAGATGCGTAGTTCTCGAGATATATCAAGATATTTAAAAGTTCCGAAGCCGCACCAACATAATAGAGATACAGAAACACCGTGGCCCCTTTCTTTGAGATAACTCTGCACTATTGCGAGCTGCAAATGCCACTTCCAGCTTAGCTGTGCAGAAGAAGAACAACAAGAAGAAGAAATATCTCGAAATATGTCCGTCAGGCCCCTTCCCTTGAGATAAATCTGCAAATATCTCGGAAACGAAGAGAGCTATGGCAAAATGATAAGAGACCTTTTTTGTAGAGAATTAAGTTTCCTACTTTCTATGTTCTATGATATTTTTTGATCAGATGCGTAGTTCTCGAGATATATCAAGATATTTAAAAGTTCCGAAGCCGCACCAACATAATAGAGATACAGAAACACCGTGGCCCCTTTCTTTGAGATAACTCTGCACTATTGCGAGCTGCAAATGCCACTTCCAGCTTAGCTGTGCAGAGGAAGAACAACAAGAAGAAGAAATATCTCGAAATATGTCCGTCAGGCCAGTTCCTTTGAGCTGAATCTGCAAATATCTCGGAAACGAAGCGAGCTATGGCAAAATGTTAAGAGACCTTTTTTGTAGAGAATTAAGTTTCCTACTTTTTATCTTCTATGATATTTTCTGATCAGATGCGTAGTTCTCGAGATATATCAAGATATTTAAAAGTTCCGAAGCCGCACCAACATAATAGAGATACAGAAACACCGTGGCCCCTTTCTTTGAGATAACTCTGCACTATTGCGAGCTGCAAATGCCACTTCCAGCTTAGCTGTGCAGAGGAAGAACAACAAGAAGAAGAAATATCTCGAAATATGTCCGTCAGGCCAGTTCCTTTGAGCTGAATCTGCAAATATCTCGGAAACGAAGCGAGCTATGGCAAAATGTTAAGAGACGTTTTTTGTAGAGAATTGAGTTTCCTACTTTTTATGTTCTATGAAATTTTTTGATCAGATGCGTAGTTCTCGAGATATATCAAGATATTTAAAAGTTAAGAAGCCGCACCAACATAATAGAGATACAGAAACACCGTGGCCCCTTTCTTTGAGATAACTCTGCACTATTGCGAGCTGCAAATGCCACTTCCAGCTTAGCTGTGCAGAAGAAGAACAACAAGAAGAAGAAATATCACGAAATATGTCCGTTAGGCCCCTTCCCTTGAGATAAATCTGCAAATATCTCGGAAACGAAGCGAGCTATGGCAAAATGTTAAGAGACCTTTTTTGTAGCGAATTAAGTTTCCTACTTTTTATGTTCTATGATATTTTTTGATCAGATGCGTAGTTCTCGAGATATATCAAGATATTTAAAAGTTCCGAAGCCGCACCAACATAATAGAGATACAGAAACACCGTGGCCCCTTTCTTTGAGATAACTCTGCACTATTGCGAGCTGCAAATGCCACTTCCAGCTTAGCTGTGCAGAGGAAGAACAACAAGAAGAAGAAATATCTCGAAATATGTCCGTCAGGCCAGTTCCTTTGAGCTGAATCTGCAAATATCTCGGAAACGAAGCGAGCTATGGCAAAATGTTAAGAGACGTTTTTTGTAGAGAATTGAGTTTCCTACTTTTTATGTTCTATGAAATTTTTTGATCAGATGCGTAGTTCTCGAGATATATCAAGATATTTAAAAGTTAAGAAGCCGCACCAACATAATAGAGATACAGAAACACCGTGGCCCCTTTCTTTGAGATAACTCTGCACTATTGCGAGCTGCAAATGCCACTTCCAGCTTAGCTGTGCAGAAGAAGAACAACAAGAAGAAGAAATATCACGAAATATGTCCGTTAGGCCCCGTCCCTTGAGATATATCTGCAAATATCTCGGAAACGAAGCGAGCTATGGCAAAATGTTAAGAGACCTTTTTTGTAGCGAATTAAGTTTCCCACTTTTTATGTTCTATGATATTTTTTGATCAGATGCGTAGTTCTCGAGATATATCAAGATATTTAAAAGTTCCGAAGCCGCACCAACATAATAGAGATACAGAAACACCGTGGCCCCTTTCTTTCAGATAGCTATGCACTATTGCGAGCTGCAAATGCCACTTCCAGCTTAGCTGTGCAGAAGAAGAACAACAAGAAGAAGAAATATCTCGAAATATGTCCGTCAGGCCCCTTACCTTGAGATAAATCTGCAAATATCTTGGAAACGAAGCGAGCTATGGCAAAATGTTAAGAGACCTTTTTTGTAGAGAATTAAGTTTCCTACTTTTTATCTTCTATGATATTTTCTGATCAGATGCGTAGTTCTCGAGATATATCAAGATATTTAAAAGTTCCGAAGCCGCACCAACATAATAGAGATACAGAAACACCGTGGCCCCTCTCTTTGAGATAACTCTGCACAATTGCGAGCTGGAAATGCCACTTCCAGTTTAGCTGTGCAGAAGAAGAACAACAAGAAGAAGAAATATCTCGAAATATGTCCGTTAGGCCCCTTCCCTTGAGATAAATCTGCAAGTATCTCGGAAACGAAGCGAGCTATGGCAAAATGTTAAGAGACCTTTTTTGTAGAGAATTAAGTTTCCTACGTTTTATGTTCTATGATATTTTTTGATCAGATGCGTAGTTCTCGAGTTATATCAAGATATTTAAAAGTTCCGAAGCCGCACCAACATAATAGAGATACAGATACACCGTGGCCCCTTTCTTTGAGATAACTCTGCACTATTGCGAGCTGGAAATGCCACTTCCAGTTTAGCTGTGCAGAAGAAGAACAACAAGAAGAAGAAATATCTCGAAATATGTCCGTTAGGCCCCTTCCCTTGAGATAAATCTGCAAATATCTCGGAAACGAAGCGAGCTATGGCAAAATGTTAAGAGACCTTTTTTGTAGAGAATTAAGTTTCCTACTTTTTATGTTCTATGATATTTTTTGATCAGAAGCGTAGTTTTCGAGATATATCGAGATATTTAAAAGTTCCGAAGCCGCACCAACATAATAGAGATACAGAAACACCGTGGCCCATTTCTTTGAGATAACTCTGCACTAGTGCGAGCCGCAAATGCCACTTCCAGCTTAGCTGTGCAGAAGAAGAACAACAAGAAGAAGAAATATCTCGAAATATGTCCGTCAGGCCCCTTCCCTTGAGATAAATATGCAAATATCTCGGAAACGAAGCGAGCTATGGCAAAATGTTAAGAGACCTTTTTTGTAGAGAATTAAGTTTCCTACTTTTTATGTTCTATGACATTTTTTGATCAGATGCGTAGTTCTCGAGATATATCAAGATATTTAAAAGTTCCGAAGCCGCACCAACATAATAGAGATACAGAAACACCGTGGCCCCTTTCTTTAAGATAACTCTGCACTATTGCGAGCTGCAAATGCCACTTCCAGCTTAGCTGTGCAGAGGAGGAACAACAAGAAGAAGAAATATCTCGAAATATGTCCGTCAGGCCAGTTCCTTTGAGCTGAATCTGCAAATATCTCGGAAACGAAGCGAGCTATGGCAAAATGTTAAGAGACCTTTTTTGTAGAGAATTAAGTTTCCTAATTTTTATGTTCTATGATATTTTTTGATCAGATGCGTAGTTCTCGAGATATATCAAGATATTTAAAAGTTCCGAAGCCGCACCAACATAATAGAGATACAGAAACACCGTGGCCCCTTTCTTTGAGATAACTCTGCACTATTGCGAGCTGGAAATGCCACTTCCAGTTTAGCTGTGCAGAAGAAGAACAACAAGAAGAAGAAATATCTCGAAATATGTCCGTTAGGCCCCTTCCCTTGAGATAAATCTGCAAATATCTCGGAAACGAAGCGAGCTATGGCAAAATGTTAAGAGACCTTTTTTGTAGAGAATTAAGTTTCCTACTTTTTATGTTCTATGATATTTTTTGATCAGAAGCGTAGTTTTCGAGATATATCGAGATATTTAAAAGTTCCGAAGCCGCACCAACATAATAGAGATACAGAAACACCGTGGCCCATTTCTTTGAGATAACTCTGCACTAGTGCGAGCCGCAAATGCCACTTCCAGCTTAGCTGTGCAGAAGAAGAACAACAAGAAGAAGAAATATCTCGAAATATGTCCGTCAGGCCCCTTCCCTTGAGATAAATATGCAAATATCTCGGAAACGAAGCGAGCTATGGCAAAATGTTAAGAGACCTTTTTTGTAGAGAATTAAGTTTCCTACTTTTTATGTTCTATGACATTTTTTGATCAGATGCGTAGTTCTCGAGATATATCAAGATATTTAAAAGTTCCGAAGCCGCACCAACATAATAGAGATACAGAAACACCGTGGCCCCTTTCTTTAAGATAACTCTGCACTATTGCGAGCTGCAAATGCCACTTCCAGCTTAGCTGTGCAGAGGAAGAACAACACGAAGAAGAAATATCTCGAAATATGTCCGTCAGGCCAGTTCCTTTGAGCTGAATCTGCAAATATCTCGGAAACGAAGCGAGCTATGGCAAAATGTTAAGAGACGTTCTTTGTAGAGAATTATGTTTCCTACAATTTATGTTCTATGATATTTTTTGATCAGAAGCGTAGTTTTCGAGATATATCGAGATATTTAAAAGTTCCGAAGACGCACCAACATAATAGAGATACAGAAACACCGTGGCCCCTTTCTTTGAGATTAACTCTGCACTAGTGCGAGCTGCAAATGCCACTTCCAGCTTAGCTGTGCAGAAGAAGAACAACAAGAAGAAGAAATATCTCGAAATATGTCCGTCAGGCCCCTTCCCTTGAGATAAATCTGCAAATATCTCGGAAACGAAGCGAGCTATGGCAAAATGTTAAGGGACCTTTTTTGTAGAGAATTAAGTTTCCTACTTTTTATGTTCTATGATATTTTTTGATCAGATGCGTAGTTCTCGAGATATATCAAGATATTTAAAAGTACCGAAGCCGCACCAACATAATAGAGATACAGAAACACCGTGGCCCCTTTCTTTGAGATAACTCTGCACTATTGCGAGCTGGAAATGCCACTTCCAGCTTAGCTGTGCAGAAGAAGAACAACAAGAAGAAGAAATATCTCGAAATATGTCCGTCAGGCCACTTCCCTTGAGATAAATCTGCAAATATCGCGGAAACGAAGCGAGCTATGGCAAAATGTTAAGAGACCTTTTTTGTAGAGAATTAAGTTTCCTACTTTTTATGTTCGATGATATTTTTTGATCAGATGCGTAGTTCTCGAGATATATCAAGATATTTAAAAGTTCCGAAGCTGCACCAACATAATAGAGGTACAGAAACACCGTGGCCTCTTTCTTTGAGATAACTCTGCACTATTGCGAGCTGCAAATGCCGCTTCGAGCTTAGCTGTGCAGAAGAAGAACAACAAGAAGAAGAAATATCTCGAAATATGTCCGTCAGACCCCTTCCCTTGAGATGAATCTGCAAATATCTCGGAAACGAAGCGAGCTATGGCAAAATGTTAAGAGACCTTTTTTGTAGAGAATTAAGTTTCCTACTTTTTATGTTCGATGATATTTTTTGATCAGATGCGTAGTTCTCGAGATATATCAAGATATTTAAAAGTTCCGAAGCTGCACCAACATAATAGAGGTACAGAAACACCGTGGCCTCTTTCTTTGAGATAACTCTGCACTATTGCGAGCTGCACATGCCGCTTCGAGCTCAGCTGTGCAGAAGGAGAACAACAAGAAGAAGAAATATCTCGAAATATGTCCGTCAGACCCCTTCCCTTGAGATGAATCTGCAAATATCTCGGAAACGAAGCGAGCTATGGCAAAATGTTAAGAGACCTTTTTTGTAGAGAATAATGTTTCCTACAATTTACGTTCTATGATATTTTTTGATCAGAAGCGTAGTTTTCGAGATATATCGAGATATTTAAAAGTTCCGAAGCCGCACCAACATAATAGAGATACAGAAACACCGTGGCCCCTTTCTTTGAGATAACTCTGCACTAGTGCGAGCTGCAAATGCCACTTCCAGCTTAGCTGTGCAGAAGAAGAACAACAAGAAGAAGAAATATCTCGAAATATGTCCGTCAGGCCCCTTCCCTTGTGATATATCTGCAAATATCTCGGAAACGAAGCGAGCTATGGCAAAATGTTAAGAGACCGTTTTTGTAGAGAATTATGTTTCCTACTTTTTATGTTCTATGATATTTTTTGATCAGACGCGTAGTTCTCGAGATATATCAAGATATGTAAAAGTTCCGAAGCCGCACCAACATAATAGAGATACAGAAACACCGTGGCCTCTTTCTTTGAGATAACTCTGCACTATTGCGAGCTGCAAATGCCGCTTCGAGCTTAGCTGTGCAGAAGAAGAACAACAAGAAGAAGAAATATCTCGAAATATGTCCGTCAGACCCCTTCCCTTGAGATGAATCTGCAAATATCTCGGAAACGGAGCGAGCTATGGCAAAATGTTAAGAGACCTTTTTTGTAAAGAATAATGTTTCCTACAATTTACGTTGTATGATATTTTTTGATCAGAAGCGTAGTTTTCGAGATATATCGAGATATTTAAAAGTTCCGAAGCCGCACCAACATAATAAAGATACAGAAACACCGTGGCCCCTTTCTTTGAGATAACTCTGCACTAGTGCGAGCCGCAAATGCCACTTCCAGCTTAGCTGTGCAGAAGAAGAACAACAAGAAGAAGAAATATCTCGAGATATGTCCGTCAGGCCCCTTCCCTTGAGATATATATGCAAATATCTCGGAAACCAAGCGAGCTATGGCAAAATGTTGAGAGACCTTTTTTGTAGAGAATTAAGTTTCCTACTTTTTATGTTCTATGACATTTTTTGATCAGATGCGTAGTTCTCGAGATATATCAAGATATTTAAAAGTTCCGAAGCCGCACCAACATAATAGAGATACAGAAACACCGTGGCCCCTTTCTTTGAGATAACTCTGCACTATTGCGAGCTGGAAATGCCACTTCGAGTTTAGCTGTGCAGAAGAAGAACAACAAGAAGAAGAAATATCTCGAAATATGTCCGTTAGGCCCCTTCCCTTGAGATAAATCTGCAAATATCTCGGAAACGAAGCGAGCTATGGCAAAATGTTAAGAGACCTTTTTTGTAGAGAATTAAGTTTCCTACTTTTTATGTTCTATGATATTTTTTGATCAGAAGCGTAGTTTTCGAGATATATCGAGATATTTAAAAGTTCCGAAGCCGCACCAACATAATAGAGATACAGAAACACCGTGGCCCATTTCTTTGAGATAACTCTGCACTAGTGCGAGCCGCAAATGCCACTTCCAGCTTAGCTGTGCAGAAGAAGAACAACAAGAAGAAGAAATATCTCGAAATATGTCCGTCAGGCCCCTTCCCTTGAGATAAATATGCAAATATCTCGGAAACGAAGCGAGCTATGGCAAAATGTTAAGAGACCTTTTTTGTAGAGAATTAAGTTTCCTACTTTTTATGTTCTATGACATTTTTTGATCAGATGCGTAGTTCTCGAGATATATCAAGATATTTAAAAGTTCCGAAGCCGCACCAACATAATAGAGATACAGAAACACCGTGGCCCCTTTCTTTAAGATAACTCTGCACTATTGCGAGCTGCAAATGCCACTTCCAGCTTAGCTGTGCAGAGGAAGAACAACACGAAGAAGAAATATCTCGAAATATGTCCGTCAGGCCAGTTCCTTTGAGCTGAATCTGCAAATATCTCGGAAACGAAGCGAGCTATGGCAAAATGTTAAGAGTCGTTCTTTGTAGAGAATTATGTTTCCTACAATTTATGTTCTATGATATTTTTTGATCAGAAGCGTAGTTTTCGAGATATATCGAGATATTTAAAAGTTCCGAAGACGCACCAACATAATAGAGATACAGAAACACCGTGGCCCCTTTCTTTGAGATTAACTCTGCACTAGTGCGAGCTGCAAATGCCACTTCCAGCTTAGCTGTGCAGAAGAAGAACAACAAGAAGAAGAAATATCTCGAAATATGTCCGTCAGGCCCCTTCCCTTGAGATGAATCTGCAAATATCTCGGAAACGAAGCGAGCTATGGCAAAATGTTAAGAGACCTTTTTTGTAGAGAATTAAGTTTCCTACTTTTTATGTTCGATGATATTTTTTGATCAGATGCGTAGTTCTCGAGATATATCAAGATATTTAAAAGTTCCGAAGCTGCACCAACATAATAGAGGTACAGAAACACCGTGGCCTCTTTCTTTGAGATAACTCTGCACTATTGCGAGCTGCACATGCCGCTTCGAGCTCAGCTGTGCAGAAGGAGAACAACAAGAAGAAGAAATATCTCGAAATATGTCCGTCAGACCCCTTCCCTTGAGATGAATCTGCAAATATCTCGGAAACGAAGCGAGCTATGGCAAAATGTTAAGAGACCTTTTTTGTAGAGAATAATGTTTCCTACAATTTACGTTCTATGATATTTTTTGATCAGAAGCGTAGTTTTCGAGATATATCGAGATATTTAAAAGTTCCGAAGCCGCACCAACATAATAGAGATACAGAAACACCGTGGCCCCTTTCTTTGAGATAACTCTGCACTAGTGCGAGCTGCAAATGCCACTTCCAGCTTAGCTGTGCAGAAGAAGAACAACAAGAAGAAGAAATATCTCGAAATATGTCCGTCAGGCCCCTTCCCTTGTGATATATCTGCAAATATCTCGGAAACGAAGCGAGCTATGGCAAAATGTTAAGAGACCGTTTTTGTAGAGAATTATGTTTCCTACTTTTTATGTTCTATGATATTTTTTGATCAGACGCGTAGTTCTCGAGATATATCAAGATATGTAAAAGTTCCGAAGCCGCACCAACATAATAGAGATACAGAAACACCGTGGCCTCTTTCTTTGAGATAACTCTGCACTATTGCGAGCTGCAAATGCCGCTTCGAGCTTAGCTGTGCAGAAGAAGAACAACAAGAAGAAGAAATATCTCGAAATATGTCCGTCAGACCCCTTCCCTTGAGATGAATCTGCAAATATCTCGGAAACGGAGCGAGCTATGGCAAAATGTTAAGAGACCTTTTTTGTAAAGAATAATGTTTCCTACAATTTACGTTGTATGATATTTTTTGATCAGAAGCGTAGTTTTCGAGATATATCGAGATATTTAAAAGTTCCGAAGCCGCACCAACATAATAAAGATACAGAAACACCGTGGCCCCTTTCTTTGAGATAACTCTGCACTAGTGCGAGCCGCAAATGCCACTTCCAGCTTAGCTGTGCAGAAGAAGAACAACAAGAAGAAGAAATATCTCGAGATATGTCCGTCAGGCCCCTTCCCTTGAGATATATATGCAAATATCTCGGAAACCAAGCGAGCTATGGCAAAATGTTGAGAGACCTTTTTTGTAGAGAATTAAGTTTCCTACTTTTTATGTTCTATGACATTTTTTGATCAGATGCGTAGTTCTCGAGATATATCAAGATATTTAAAAGTTCCGAAGCCGCACCAACATAATAGAGATACAGAAACACCGTGGCCCCTTTCTTTGAGATAACTCTGCACTATTGCGAGCTGGAAATGCCACTTCCAGTTTAGCTGTGCAGAAGAAGAACAACAAGAAGAAGAAATATCTCGAAATATGTCCGTTAGGCCCCTTCCCTTGAGATAAATCTGCAAATATCTCGGAAACGAAGCGAGCTATGGCAAAATGTTAAGAGACCTTTTTTGTAGAGAATTAAGTTTCCTACTTTTTATGTTCTATGATATTTTTTGATCAGAAGCGTAGTTTTCGAGATATATCGAGATATTTAAAAGTTCCGAAGCCGCACCAACATAATAGAGATACAGAAACACCGTGGCCCATTTCTTTGAGATAACTCTGCACTAGTGCGAGCCGCAAATGCCACTTCCAGCTTAGCTGTGCAGAAGAAGAACAACAAGAAGAAGAAATATCTCGAAATATGTCCGTCAGGCCCCTTCCCTTGAGATAAATATGCAAATATCTCGGAAACGAAGCGAGCTATGGCAAAATGTTAAGAGACCTTTTTTGTAGAGAATTAAGTTTCCTACTTTTTATGTTCTATGACATTTTTTGATCAGATGCGTAGTTCTCGAGATATATCAAGATATTTAAAAGTTCCGAAGCCGCACCAACATAATAGAGATACAGAAACACCGTGGCCCCTTTCTTTAAGATAACTCTGCACTATTGCGAGCTGCAAATGCCACTTCCAGCTTAGCTGTGCAGAGGAAGAACAACACGAAGAAGAAATATCTCGAAATATGTCCGTCAGGCCAGTTCCTTTGAGCTGAATCTGCAAATATCTCGGAAACGAAGCGAGCTATGGCAAAATGTTAAGAGACGTTCTTTGTAGAGAATTATGTTTCCTACAATTTATGTTCTATGATATTTTTTGATCAGAAGCGTAGTTTTCGAGATATATCGAGATATTTAAAAGTTCCGAAGACGCACCAACATAATAGAGATACAGAAACACCGTGGCCCCTTTCTTTGAGATTAACTCTGCACTAGTGCGAGCTGCAAATGCCACTTCCAGCTTAGCTGTGCAGAAGAAGAACAACAAGAAGAAGAAATATCTCGAAATATGTCCGTCAGGCCCCTTCCCTTGAGATAAATCTGCAAATATCTCGGAAACGAAGCGAGCTATGGCAAAATGTTAAGGGACCTTTTTTGTAGAGAATTAAGTTTCCTACTTTTTATGTTCTATGATATTTTTTGATCAGATGCGTAGTTCTCGAGATATATCAAGATATTTAAAAGTACCGAAGCCGCACCAACATAATAGAGATACAGAAACACCGTGGCCCCTTTCTTTGAGATAACTCTGCACTATTGCGAGCTGGAAATGCCACTTCCAGCTTAGCTGTGCAGAAGAAGAACAACAAGAAGAAGAAATATCTCGAAATATGTCCGTCAGGCCACTTCCCTTGAGATAAATCTGCAAATATCGCGGAAACGAAGCGAGCTATGGCAAAATGTTAAGAGACCTTTTTTGTAGAGAATTAAGTTTCCTACTTTTTATGTTCGATGATATTTTTTGATCAGATGCGTAGTTCTCGAGATATATCAAGATATTTAAAAGTTCCGAAGCTGCACCAACATAATAGAGGTACAGAAACACCGTGGCCTCTTTCTTTGAGATAACTCTGCACTATTGCGAGCTGCAAATGCCGCTTCGAGCTTAGCTGTGCAGAAGAAGAACAACAAGAAGAAGAAATATCTCGAAATATGTCCGTCAGACCCCTTCCCTTGAGATGAATCTGCAAATATCTCGGAAACGAAGCGAGCTATGGCAAAATGTTAAGAGACCTTTTTTGTAGAGAATTAAGTTTCCTACTTTTTATGTTCGATGATATTTTTTGATCAGATGCGTAGTTCTCGAGATATATCAAGATATTTAAAAGTTCCGAAGCTGCACCAACATAATAGAGGTACAGAAACACCGTGGCCTCTTTCTTTGAGATAACTCTGCACTATTGCGAGCTGCACATGCCGCTTCGAGCTCAGCTGTGCAGAAGGAGAACAACAAGAAGAAGAAATATCTCGAAATATGTCCGTCAGACCCCTTCCCTTGAGATGAATCTGCAAATATCTCGGAAACGAAGCGAGCTATGGCAAAATGTTAAGAGACCTTTTTTGTAGAGAATAATGTTTCCTACAATTTACGTTCTATGATATTTTTTGATCAGAAGCGTAGTTTTCGAGATATATCGAGATATTTAAAAGTTCCGAAGCCGCACCAACATAATAGAGATACAGAAACACCGTGGCCCCTTTCTTTGAGATAACTCTGCACTAGTGCGAGCTGCAAATGCCACTTCCAGCTTAGCTGTGCAGAAGAAGAACAACAAGAAGAAGAAATATCTCGAAATATGTCCGTCAGGCCCCTTCCCTTGTGATATATCTGCAAATATCTCGGAAACGAAGCGAGCTATGGCAAAATGTTAAGAGACCGTTTTTGTAGAGAATTATGTTTCCTACTTTTTATGTTCTATGATATTTTTTGATCAGACGCGTAGTTCTCGAGATATATCAAGATATGTAAAAGTTCCGAAGCCGCACCAACATAATAGAGATACAGAAACACCGTGGCCTCTTTCTTTGAGATAACTCTGCACTATTGCGAGCTGCAAATGCCGCTTCGAGCTTAGCTGTGCAGAAGAAGAACAACAAGAAGAAGAAATATCTCGAAATATGTCCGTCAGACCCCTTCCCTTGAGATGAATCTGCAAATATCTCGGAAACGGAGCGAGCTATGGCAAAATGTTAAGAGACCTTTTTTGTAAAGAATAATGTTTCCTACAATTTACGTTGTATGATATTTTTTGATCAGAAGCGTAGTTTTCGAGATATATCGAGATATTTAAAAGTTCCGAAGCCGCACCAACATAATAAAGATACAGAAACACCGTGGCCCCTTTCTTTGAGATAACTCTGCACTAGTGCGAGCCGCAAATGCCACTTCCAGCTTAGCTGTGCAGAAGAAGAACAACAAGAAGAAGAAATATCTCGAAATATGTCCGTCAGGCCCCTTCCCTTGAGATATATATGCAAATATCTCGGAAACCAAGCGAGCTATGGCAAAATGTTGAGAGACCTTTTTTGTAGAGAATTAAGTTTCCTACTTTTTATGTTCTATGACATTTTTTGATCAGATGCGTAGTTCTCGAGATATATCAAGATATTTAAAAGTTCCGAAGCCGCACCAACATAATAGAGATACAGAAACACCGTGGCCCCTTTCTTTAAGATAACTCTGCACTATTGCGAGCTGCAAATGCCACTTCCAGCTTAGCTGTGCAGAGGAAGAACAACAAGAAGAAGAAATATCTCGAAATACGTCCGTCAGGCCAGTTCCTTTGAGCTGAATCTGCAAATATCTCGGAAACGAAGCGGGCTATGGCAAAATGTTAAGAGACCTTTTTTGTAGAGAATTAAGTTTCCTACTTTTCATGTTCTATGATATTTTTTGATCAGATGCGTAGCTCTCGAGATATATCAAGATATTTAAAAGTTCCGAAGCCGCACCAACATAATAGAGATACAGAAACACCGTGGCCCCTTTCTTTGAGATAACTCTGCACTATTGCGACCTGCAAATGCCACTTCCAGCTCAGCTGTGCAGAAGAAGAACAACAAGAAGAAGAAATATCTCGAAATATGTCCGTCAGGCCCCTTCCCTTGAGATATATCTGCAAATATCTCGGAAACGAAGCGAGCTATGGCAAAATGTTAAGAGACCGTTTTTGTAGAGAATTATGTTTCCTACTTTTTATGTTCTATGATATTTTTTGATCAGACGCGTAGTTCTCGAGATATATCAATATGTAAAAGTTCCGAAGCCGCACCAACATAATAGAGATACAGAAACACCGTGGCCTCTTTCTTTGAGATAACTCTGCACTATTGCGAGCTGCAAATGCCGCTTCGAGCTTAGCTGTGCAGAAGAAGAACAACAAGAAGAAGAAATGTCTCGAAATATGTCCGTCAGACCCCTTCCCTTGAGATGAATCTGCAAATATCTCGGAAACGAAGCGAGCTATGGCAAAATGTTAAGAGACCTTTTTTGTAGAGAATAATGTTTCCTACAATTTACGTTCTATGATATTTTTTGATCAGAAGCGTAGTTTTCGAGATATATCGAGATATTTAAAAGTTCCGAAGCCGCACCAACATAATAGAGATACAGAAACACCGTGGCCCCTTTCTTTGAGATAACTCTGCACTATTGCGACCTGCAAATGCCACTTCCAGCTCAGCTGTGCAGAAGAAGAACAACAAGAAGAAGAAATATCTCGAAATATGTCCGTCAGGCCCCTTCCCTTGAGATAAATCTGCAAATATCTCGGAAACGAAGCGAGCTATGGCAAAATGGTAAGAGACCTTTTTTGTAGAGAATTAAGTTTCCTACTTTTTATGTTCTATGATATTTTTTGATCACATGCGTAGTTCTCGAGATATATCAAGATATTTAAAAGTTCCGAAACCGCAACAACATAATAGAGATACAGAAACACCGTGGCCCCTTTCTTTGAGATAACTCTGCACTATTGCGAGCTGGAAATGCCACTTCCAGTTTAGCTGTGCAGAAGAAGAACAACAAGAAGAAGAAATATCTCGAAATATGTCCGTTAGGCCCCTTCCCTTGAGATAAATCTGCAAATATCTCGGAAACGAAGCGAGCTATGGCAAAATGTTAAGAGACCTTTTTTGTAGAGAATTAAGTTTCCTACTTTTTATGTTCTATGACATTTTTTGATCAGATGCGTAGTTCTCGAGATATATCAAGATATTTAAAAGTTCCGAAGCCGCACCAACATAATAGAGATACAGAAACACCGTGGCCCCTTTCTTTAAGATAACTCTGCACTATTGCGAGCTGCAAATGCCACTTCCAGCTTAGCTGTGCAGAGGAAGAACAACAAGAAGAAGAAATATCTCGAAATATGTCCGTCAGGCCAGTTCCTTTGAGCTGTATCTGCAAATATCTCGGAAACGAAGCGAGCTATGGCAAAATGTTAAGAGACCTTTTTTGTAGAGAATTATGTTTCCTACAATTTACGTTCTATGATATTTTTTGATCAGATGCGTAGTTCTCGAGATATATCAAGATATTTAAAAGTTCCGAAGCTGCACCAACATAATAGAGGTACAGAAACACCGTGGCCTCTTTCTTTGAGATAACTCTGCACTATTGCGAGCTGCAAATGCCGCTTCGAGCTTAGCTGTGCAGAAGAAGAACAACAAGAAGAAGAAATATCTCGAAATATGTCCGTCAGACCCCTTCCATTGAGATGAATCTGCAAATATCTCGGAAACGAAGCGAGCTATGGCAAAATGTTAAGAGACCTTTTTTGTAGAGAATAATGTTTCCTACAATTTACGTTCTATGATATTTTTTGATCAGAAGCGTAGTTTTCGAGATATATCGAGATATTTAAAAGTTCCGAAGCCGCACCAACATAATAGAGATACAGAAACACCGTGGCCCATTTCTTTGAGATAACTCTGCACTAGTGCGAGCCGCAAATGCCACTTCCAGCTTAGCTGTGCAGAAGAAGAACAACAAGAAGAAGAAATATCTCGAAATATGTCCGTCAGGCCCCTTCCCTTGAGATAAATATGCAAATATCTCGGAAACGAAGCGAGCTATGGCAAAATGTTAAGATACCTTTTTTGTAGAGAATTAAGTTTCCTACTTTTTATGTTCTATGACATTTTTTGATCAGATGCGTAGTTCTCGAGATATATCAAGATATTTAAAAGTTCCGAAGCCGCACCAACATAATAGAGATACAGAAACACCGTGGCCCCTTTCTTTGAGATAACTCTGCACTAGTGCGAGCCGCAAATGCCACTTCCAGCTTAGCTGTGCAGAAGAAGAACAACAAGAAGAAGAAATATCTCGAAATATGTCCGTCAGGCCCCTTCCCTTGAGATAAATATGCAAATCTCTCGGAAACGAAGCGAGCTATGGCAAAATGTTAAGAGACCTTTTTTGTAGAGAATTAAGTTTCCTACTTTTTATGTTCTATGATATTTTTTGATCAGATGCGTAGTTCTCGAGATATATCAAGATATTTAAAAGTTCCGAAGCCGCACCAACATAATAGAGATACAGAAACACCGTGGCCCCTTTCTTTGAGATAACTCTGCACTATTGCGACCTGCAAATGCCACTTCCAGCTCAGCTGTGCAGAAGAAGAACAACAAGAAGAAGAAATATCTCGAAATATGTCCGTCAGGCCCCTTCCCTTGAGATAAATCTGCAAATATCTCGGAAACGAAGCGAGCTATGGCAAAATGTTAAGAGACCTTTTTTGTAAAGAATTAAGTTTCCTACTTTTTATGTTCTATGATATTTTTTGATCAGATGCGTAGTTCTCGAGATATATCAAGATATTTAAAAGTTCCGAAACCGCACCAACATAATAGAGATACAGAAACACCGTGGCCCCTTTCTTTGAGATAACTCTGCACTATTGCGAGCTGGAAATGCCACTTCCAGTTTAGCTGTGCAGAAGAAGAACAACAAGAAGAAGAAATATCTCGAAATATGTCCGTTAGGCCCCTTCCCTTGAGATAAATCTGCAAATATCTCGGAAACGAAGCGATCTATGGCAAAATGTTAAGAGACCTTTTTTGTAGAGAATTAAGTTTCCTACTTTTTATGTTCTATGATATTTTTTGATCACATGCGTAGTTCTCGAGATATATCAAGATATTTAAAAGTTCCGAAACCGCACCAACATAATAGAGATACAGAAACACCGTGGCCCCTTTCTTTGAGATAACTCTGCACTATTGCGAGCTGGAAATGCCACTTCCAGTTTAGCTGTGCAGAAGAAGAACAACAAGAAGAAGAAATATCTCGAAATATGTCCGTTAGGCCCCTTCCCTTGAGATAAATCTGCAAATATCTCGGAAACGAAGCGAGCTATGGCAAAATGTTAAGAGACCTTTTTTGTAGAGAATTAAGATTCCTACTTTTTATGTTCTATGACATTTTTTGATCAGATGCGTAGTTCTCGAGATATATCAAGATATTTAAAAGTTCCGAAGCCGCACCAACATAATAGAGATACAGAAACACCGTGGCCCCTTTCTTTAAGATAACTCTGCACTATTGCGAGCTGCAAATGCCACTTCCAGCTTAGCTGTGCAGAGGAAGAACAACAAGAAGAAGAAATATCTCGAAATATGTCCGTCAGGCCAGTTCCTTTGAGCTGTATCTGCAAATATCTCGGAAACGAAGCGAGCTATGGCAAAATGTTAAGAGACCTTTTTTGTAGAGAATTATGTTTCCTACAATTTATGTTCTATGATATTTTTTGATCAGATGCGTAGTTCTCGAGATATATCAAGATATTTAAAAGTTCCGAAGCCGCACCAACATAATAGAGATACAGAAACACCGTGGCCCCTTTCTTTGAGATAACTCTGCACTATTGCGACCTGCAAATGCCACTTCCAGCTCAGCTGTGCAGAAGAAGAACAACAAGAAGAAGAAATATCTCGAAATATGTCCGTCAGGCCCCTTCCCTTGAGATAAATCTGCAAATATCTCGGAAACGAAGCGAGCTATGGCAAAATGTTAAGAGACCTTTTTTGTAAAGAATTAAGTTTCCTACTTTTTATGTTCTATGATATTTTTTGATCAGATGCGTAGTTCTCGAGATATATCAAGATATTTAAAAGTTCCGAAACCGCACCAACATAATAGAGATACAGAAACACCGTGGCCCCTTTCTTTGAGATAACTCTGCACTATTGCGAGCTGGAAATGCCACTTCCAGTTTAGCTGTGCAGAAGAAGAACAACAAGAAGAAGAAATATCTCGAAATATGTCCGTTAGGCCCCTTCCCTTGAGATAAATCTGCAAATATCTCGGAAACGAAGCGATCTATGGCAAAATGTTAAGAGACCTTTTTTGTAGAGAATTAAGTTTCCTACTTTTTATGTTCTATGATATTTTTTGATCACATGCGTAGTTCTCGAGATATATCAAGATATTTAAAAGTTCCGAAACCGCACCAACATAATAGAGATACAGAAACACCGTGGCCCCTTTCTTTGAGATAACTCTGCACTATTGCGAGCTGGAAATGCCACTTCCAGTTTAGCTGTGCAGAAGAAGAACAACAAGAAGAAGAAATATCTCGAAATATGTCCGTTAGGCCCCTTCCCTTGAGATAAATCTGCAAATATCTCGGAAACGAAGCGAGCTATGGCAAAATGTTAAGAGACCTTTTTTGTAGAGAATTAAGTTTCCTACTTTTTATGTTCTATGACATTTTTTGATCAGATGCGTAGTTCTCGAGATATATCAAGATATTTAAAAGTTCCGAAGCCGCACCAACATAATAGAGATACAGAAACACCGTGGCCCCTTTCTTTAAGATAACTCTGCACTATTGCGAGCTGCAAATGCCACTTCCAGCTTAGCTGTGCAGAGGAAGAACAACAAGAAGAAGAAATATCTCGAAATATGTCCGTCAGGCCAGTTCCTTTGAGCTGTATCTGCAAATATCTCGGAAACGAAGCGAGCTATGGCAAAATGTTAAGAGACCTTTTTTGTAGAGAATTATGTTTCCTACAATTTATGTTCTATGATATTTTTTGATCAGATGCGTAGTTCTCGAGATATATCAAGATATTTAAAAGTTCCGAAGCTGCACCAACATAATAGAGGTACAGAAACACCGTGGCCTCTTTCTTTGAGATAACTCTGCACTATTGCGAGCTGCAAATGCCGCTTCGAGCTTAGCTGTGCAGAAGAAGAACAACAAGAAGAAGAAATATCTCGAAATATGTCCGTCAGACCCCTTCCATTGAGATGAATCTGCAAATATCTCGGAAACGAAGCGAGCTATGGCAAAATGTTAAGAGACCTTTTTTGTAGAGAATTAAGTTCCCTACTTTTCATGTTGTATGATATTTTTTGATCAGATGCGTAGCTCTCGAGATATATCAAGATATTTAAAAGTTCCGAAGCCGCACCAACATAATAGAGATACAGAAACACCGTGGCCCCTTTCTTTGAGATAACTCTGCACTATTGCGAGCTGCAAATGCCACTTCCAGCTTAGCTGTGCAGAGGAAGAACAACAAGAAGAAGAAATATCTCGAAATATGTCCGTCAGGCCAGTTCCTTTGAGCTGAATCTGCAAATATCTCGGAAACGAAGCGAGCTATGGCAAAATGTTAAGAGACGTTTTTTGTAGAGAATTATGTTTCCTACAATTTATGTTCTATGATATTTTTTGATCAGAAGCGTAGTTTTCGAGATATATCGAGATATTTAAAAGTTCCGAAGACGCACCAACATAATAGAGATACAGAAACACCGTGGCCCCTTTCTTTGAGATAACTGTGCACTAGTGCGAGCCGCAAATGCAACTTCCAGCTTAGCTGTGCAGAAGAAGAACAACAAGAAGAAGAAATATCTCGAAATATGTCCGTCAGGCCCCCTCCCTTGAGATATATCTGCAAATATCTCGGAAACGAAGCGAGCTATGGCAAAATGTTAAGAGACCGTTTTTGTAGAGAATTATGTTTCCTACTTTTTATGTTCTATGATATTTTTTGATCAGACGCGTAGTTCTCGAGATATATCAAGATATGTAAAAGTTCCGAAGCCGCACCAACATAATAGAGATACAGAAACACCGTGGCCTCTTTCTTTGAGATAACTCTGCACTATTGCGAGCTGCAAATGCCGCTTCGAGCTTAGCTGTGCAGAAGAAGAACAACAAGAAGAAGAAATATCTCGAAATATGTCCGTCAGACCCCTTCCCTTGAGATGAATCTGCAAATATCTCGGAAACGAAGCGAGCTATGGCAAAATGTTAAGAGACCTTTTTTGTAGAGAATAATGTTTCCTACAATTTACGTTCTATGATATTTTTTGATCAGAAGCGTAGTTTTCGAGATATATCGAGATATTTAAAAGTTCCGAAGCCGCACCAACATAATAGAGATACAGAAACACCGTGGCCCCTTTCTTTGAGATAACTCTGCACTATTGCGACCTGCAAATGCCACTTCCAGCTCAGCTGTGCAGAAGAAGAACAACAAGAAGAAGAAATATCTCGAAATATGTCCGTCAGGCCCCTTCCCTTGAGATAAATCTGCAAATATCTCGGAAACGAAGCGAGCTATGGCAAAATGTTAAGAGACCTTTTTTGTAGAGAATTAAGTTTCCTACTTTTTATGTTCTATGATATTTTTTGATCAGATGCGTAGTTCTCGAGATATATCAAGATATTTAAAAGTTCCGAAACCGCACCAACATAATAGAGATACAGAAACACCGTGGCCCCTTTCTTTGAGATAACTCTGCACTATTGCGAGCTGGAAATGCCACTTCCAGTTTAGCTGTGCAGAAGAAGAACAACAAGAAGAAGAAATATCTCGAAATATGTCCGTTAGGCCCCTTCCCTTGAGATAAATCTGCAAATATCTCGGAAACGAAGCGATCTACGGCAAAATGTTAAGAGACCTTTTTTGTAGAGAATTAAGTTTCCTACTTTTTATGTTCTATGATATTTTTTGATCACATGCGTAGTTCTCGAGATATATCAAGATATTTAAAAGTTCCGAAACCGCACCAACATAATAGAGATACAGAAACACCGTGGCCCCTTTCTTTGAGATAACTCTGCACTATTGCGAGCTGGAAATGCCACTTCCAGTTTAGCTGTGCAGAAGAAGAACAACAAGAAGAAGAAATATCTCGAAATATGTCCGTTAGGCCCCTTCCCTTGAGATAAATCTGCAAATATCTCGGAAACGAAGCGAGCTATGGCAAAATGTTAAGAGACCTTTTTTGTAGAGAATTAAGTTTCCTACTTTTTATGTTCTATGACATTTTTTGATCAGATGCGTAGTTCTCGAGATATATCAAGATATTTAAAAGTTCCGAAGCCGCACCAACATAATAGAGATACAGAAACACCGTGACCCCTTTCTTTAAGATAACTCTGCACTATTGCGAGCTGCAAATGCCACTTCCAGCTTAGCTGTGCAGAGGAAGAACAACAAGAAGAAGAAATATCTCGAAATATGTCCGTCAGGCCAGTTCCTTTGAGCTGTATCTGCAAATATCTCGGAAACGAAGCGAGCTATGGCAAAATGTTAAGAGACCTTTTTTGTAGTGAATTATGTTTCCTACAATTTATGTTCTGTGATATTTTTTCATCAGATGCGTAGTTCTCGAGATATATCAAGATATTTAAAAGTTCCGAAGCTGCACCAACATAATAGAGGTACAGAAACACCGTGGCCTCTTTCTTTGAGATAACTCTGCACTATTGCGACCTGCAAATGCCGCTTCGAGCTTAGCTGTGCAGAAGAAGAACAACAAGAAGAAGAAATATCTCGAAATATGTCCGTCAGACCCCTTCCATTGAGATGAATCTGCAAATATCTCGGAAACGAAGCGAGCTATGGCAAAATGTTAAGAGACCTTTTTTGTAGAGAATAATGTTTCCTACAATTTACGTTCTATGATATTTTTTGATCAGAAGCGTAGTTTTCGAGATATATCGAGATATTTAAAAGTTCCGAAGCCGCACCAACATAATAGAGATACAGAAACACCGTGGCCCCTTTCTTTGAGATAACTCTGCACTATTGCGACCTGCAAATGCCACTTCCAGCTCAGCTGTGCAGAAGAAGAACAACAAGAAGAAGAAATATCTCGAAATACGTCCGTCAGGCCCCTTCCCTTGAGATAAATCTGCAAATATCTCGGAAACGAAGCGAGCTATGGCAAAATGTTAAGAGACCTTTTTTGTAGAGAATTAAGTTTCCTACTTTTTATGTTGTATGATATTTTTTGATCAGATGCGTAGTTCTCGAGATATATCAAGATATTTAAAAGTTCCGAAACCGCACCAACATAGTAGAGATACAGAAACACCGTGGCCCCTTTCTTTGAGATAACTCTGCACTATTGCGAGCTGGAAATGCCACTTCCAGTTTAGCTGTGCGGAAGAAGAACAACAAGAAGAAGAAATATCTCGAAATATGTCCGTTAGGCCCCTTCCCTTGAGATAAATCTGCAAATATCTCGGAAACGAAGCGAGCTATGGCAAAATGTTGAGAGACCTTTTTTGTAGAGAATTAAGTTGCCTACTTTTTATGTTCTATGATATTTTTTGATCAGAAGCGTAGTTTTCGAGATATATCGAGATATTTAAAAGTTCCGAAGCCGCACCAACATAATAGAGATACAGAAACACCGTGGCCCATTTCTTTGAGATAACTCTGCACTAGTGCGAGCCGCAAATGCCACTTCCAGCTTAGCTGTGCAGAAGAAGAACAACAAGAAGAAGAAATATCTCGAAATATGTCCGTCAGGCCCCTTCCCTTGAGATAAATATGCAAATATCTCGGAAACGAAGCGAGCTATTGCAAAATGTTAAGAGACCTTTTTTGTAGAGAATTAAGTTTCCTACTTTTTATGTTCTATGACATTTTTTGATCAGATGCGTAGTTCTCGAGATATATCAAGATATTTAAAAGTTCCGAAGCCGCACCAACATAATAGAGATACAGAAACACCGTGGCCCCTTTCTTTGAGATAACTCTGCACTAGTGCGAGCCGCAAATGCCACTTCCAGCTTAGCTGTGCAGAAGAAGAACAACAAGAAGAAGAAATATCTCGAAATATGTCCGTCAGGCCCCTTCCCTTGAGATAAATGAGCAAATCTCTCGGAAACGAAGCGAGCTATGGCAAAATGTTAAGAGACCTTTTTTGTAGAGAATTAAGTTTCCTACTTTTTATGTTCTATGATATTTTTTGATCAGATGCGTAGTTCTCGAGATATATCAAGATATTTAAAAGTTCCGAAGCCGCACCAACATAATAGAGATACAGAAACACCGTGGCCCCTTTCTTTGAGATAACTCTGCACTATTGCGAGCTGCAAATGCCACTTCCAGCTTAGCTGTGCAGAGGAAGAACAACAAGAAGAAGAAATATCTCGAAATATGTCCGTCAGGCCAGTTCCTTTGAGCTGAATCTGCAAATATCTCGGAAACGAAGCGAGCTATGGCAAAATGTTAAGAGACGTTTTTTGTAGAGAATTATGTTTCCTACAATTTATGTTCTATGATATTTTTTGATCAGAAGCGTAGTTTTCGAGATATATCGAGATATTTAAAAGTTCCGAAGACGCACCAACATAATAGAGGTACAGAAACACCGTGGCCTCTTTCTTTGAGATAACTCTGCACTATTGCGACCTGCAAATGCCGCTTCGAGCTTAGCTGTGCAGAAGAAGAACAACAAGAAGAAGAAATATCTCGAAATATGTCCGTCAGACCCCTTCCATTGAGATGAATCTGCAAATATCTCGGAAACGAAGCGAGCTATGGCAAAATGTTAAGAGACCTTTTTTGTAGAGAATAATGTTTCCTACAATTTACGTTCTATGATATTTTTTGATCAGAAGCGTAGTTTTCGAGATATATCGAGATATTTAAAAGTTCCGAAGCCGCACCAACATAATAGAGATACAGAAACACCGTGGCCCCTTTCTTTGAGATAACTCTGCACTATTGCGACCTGCAAATGCCACTTCCAGCTCAGCTGTGCAGAAGAAGAACAACAAGAAGAAGAAATATCTCGAAATACGTCCGTCAGGCCCCTTCCCTTGAGATAAATCTGCAAATATCTCGGAAACGAAGCGAGCTATGGCAAAATGTTAAGAGACCTTTTTTGTAGAGAATTAAGTTTCCTACTTTTTATGTTGTATGATATTTTTTGATCAGATGCGTAGTTCTCGAGATATATCAAGATATTTAAAAGTTCCGAAACCGCACCAACATAATAGAGATACAGAAACACCGTGGCCCCTTTCTTTGAGATAACTCTGCACTATTGCGAGCTGGAAATGCCACTTCCAGTTTAGCTGTGCGGAAGAAGAACAACAAGAAGAAGAAATATCTCGAAATATGTCCGTTAGGCCCCTTCCCTTGAGATAAATCTGCAAATATCTCGGAAACGAAGCGAGCTATGGCAAAATGTTGAGAGACCTTTTTTGTAGAGAATTAAGTTGCCTACTTTTTATGTTCTATGATATTTTTTGATCAGGAGCGTAGTTTTCGAGATATATCGAGATATTTAAAAGTTCCGAAGCCGCACCAACATAATAGAGATACAGAAACACCGTGGCCCATTTCTTTGAGATAACTCTGCACTAGTGCGAGCCGCAAATGCCACTTCCAGCTTAGCTGTGCAGAAGAAGAACAACAAGAAGAAGAAATATCTCGAAATATGTCCGTCAGGCCCCTTCCCTTGAGATAAATATGCAAATATCTCGGAAACGAAGCGAGCTATTGCAAAATGTTAAGAGACCTTTTTTGTAGAGAATTAAGTTTCCTACTTTTTATGTTCTATGACATTTTTTGATCAGATGCGTAGTTCTCGAGATATATCAAGATATTTAAAAGTTCCGAAGCCGCACCAACATAATAGAGATACAGAAACACCGTGGCCCCTTTCTTTGAGATAACTCTGCACTAGTGCGAGCCGCAAATGCCACTTCCAGCTTAGCTGTGCAGAAGAAGAACAACAAGAAGAAGAAATATCTCGAAATATGTCCGTCAGGCCCCTTCCCTTGAGATAAATGTGCAAATCTCTCGGAAACGAAGCGAGCTATGGCAAAATGTTAAGAGACCTTTTTTGTAGAGAATTAAGTTTCCTACTTTTTATGTTCTATGATATTTTTTGATCAGATGCGTAGTTCTCGAGATATATCAAGATATTTAAAAGTTCCGAAGCCGCACCAACATAATAGAGATACAGAAACACCGTGGCCCCTTTCTTTGAGATAACTCTGCACTATTGCGAGCTGCAAATGCCACTTCCAGCTTAGCTGTGCAGAGGAAGAACAACAAGAAGAAGAAATATCTCGAAATATGTCCGTCAGGCCAGTTCCTTTGAGCTGAATCTGCAAATATCTCGGAAACGAAGCGAGCTATGGCAAAATGTTAAGAGACGTTTTTTGTAGAGAATTATGTTTCCTACAATTTATGTTCTATGATATTTTTTGATCAGAAGCGTAGTTTTCGAGATATATCGAGATATTTAAAAGTTCCGAAGACGCACCAACATAATAGAGATACAGAAACACCGTGGCCCCTTTCTTTGAGATAACTGTGCACTAGTGCGAGCCGCAAATGCAACTTCCGGCTTAGCTGTGCAGAAGAAGAACAACAAGAAGAAGAAATATCTCGAAATATGTCCGTCAGGCCCCTTCCCTTGAGATAAATCTGCAAATGTCTCGGAAACGAAGCGAGCTATGGCAAAATGTTAAGAGACCTTTTTTGTAGAGAATTAAGTTTCCTACTTTTTATGTTCTATGATATTTTTTGATCAGATGCGTAGTTCTCGAGATATATCAAGATATTTAAAAGTTCCGAAGCCGCACCAACATAATAGAGATACAGAAACACCGTGGCCCCTTTCTTTGAGATAACTCTGCACTATTGCGAGCTGGAAATGCCACCTCCAGCTTAGCTGTGCAGAAGAAGCACAACAAGAAGAAGAAATATCTCGAAATATGTCCGTCAGACCCCTTCCCTTGAGATGAATCTGCAAATATCTCGGAAACGAAGCGAGCTATGGCAAAATGTTAAGAGACCTTTTTCGTAGAGAATAATGTTTCCTACAATTTACGTTCTATGATATTTTTTGATCAGAAGCGTAGTTTTCGAGATATATCGAGATATTTAAAAGTTCCGATGCCGCACCAACATAATAGAGATACAGAAACACCGTGGCCCCTTTCTTTGAGATAACTCTGCACTATTGCGACCTGCAAATGCCACTTCCAGCTCAGCTGTGCAGAAGAAGAACAACAAGAAGAAGAAATATCTCGAAATATGTCCGTCAGGCCACTTCCCTTGAGATAAATCTGCAAATATCTCGGAAACGAAGCGAGCTATGGCAAAATGTTAAGAGACCTTTTTTGTAGAGAATTAAGTTTCCTACTTTTTATGTTCGATGATATTTCTTGATCAGATGCGTAGTTCTCGAGATATATCAAGATATTTAAAAGTTCCGAAGCTGCACCAACATAATAGAGGTACAGAAACACCGTGGCCTCTTTCTTTGAGATAACTCTGCACTATTGCGAGCTGCAAATGCCGCTTCGAGCTTAGCTGTGCAGAAGAAGAACAACAAGAAGAAGAAATATCTCGAAATATGTCCGTTAGGCCCCTTCCCTTGAGATAAATCTGCAAATATCTCGGAAACGAAGCGAGCTATGGCAAAATGTTAAGAGACCTTTTTTGTAGAGAATTAGGTTTCCTACTTTTGATGTTCTATGATATTTTTTGATCAGAAGCGTAGTTTTCGAGATATATCGAGATATTTAAAAGTTCCGAAGCCGCACCAACATAATAGAGATACAGAAACACCGTGGCCCCTTTCTTTGAGATAACTCTGCACTAGTGCGAGCCGCAAATGCCACTTCCAGCTTAGCTGTGCAGAAGAAGAACAACAAGAAGAAGAAATATCTCGAAATATGTCCGTCAGGCCCCTTCCCTTGAGATAAATCTGCAAATATCTCGGAAACGAAGCGAGCTATGGCAAAATGTTAAGAGACCTTTTTTGTAGAGAATTAAGTTTCCTACTTTTTATGTTCTATGATATTTTTTGATCAGATGCGTAGTTCTCGAGATATATCAAGATATTTAAAAGTTCCGAAGCCGCACCAACATAATAGAGATACAGAAACACCGTGGCCCCTTTCTTTGAGATAACTCTGCACTATTGCGAGCTGGAAATGCCACTTCCAGTTTAGCTGTGCAGAAGAAGAACAACAAGAAGAAGAAATATCTCGAAATATGTCCGTTAGGCCCCTTCCCTTCAGATAAATCTGCAAATATCTCGGAAACGAAGCGAGCTATGGCAAAATGTTAACAGACCTTTTTTGTAGAGAATTAAGTTTCCTACTTTTCATGTTCTATGATATTTTTTGATCAGATGCGTAGTTCTCGAGATATATCAAGATATTTAAAAGTTCCGAAGCCGCACCAACATAATAGAGATACAGAAACACCGTGGCCCCTTTCTTTGAGATAACTCTGCACTATTGCGAGCTGTAAATGCCACTTCCAGCTTAGCTGTGCAGAAGAAGAACAACAAGAAGAAGAAATATCTCGAAATATGTCCGTCAGGCCCCTTCCCTTGAGATATATCTGCAAATATCTCGGAAACGAAGCGAGCTATGGCAAAATGATAAGAGACCTTTTTTGTAGAGAATTATGTTTCCTACAATTTATGTTCTATGATATTTTTTGATCAGAAGCGTAGTTTTCGAGATATATCGAGATATTTAAAAGTTCCGAAGCCGCACCAACATAATAGAGATACAGAAACACCGTGGCCCCTTTCTTTGAGATAACTCTGCACTAGTGCGAGCCGCAAATGCCACTTCCAGCTTAGCTGTGCAGAAGAAGAACAACAAGAAGAAGAAATATCTCGAAATATGTCCGTCAGGCCCCTTCCCTTGAGATAAATATGCAAATATCTCGGAAACGAAGCGAGCTATGGCAAAATGTTAAGAGACCTTTTTTGTAGAGAATTAAGTTTCCTACTTTTTATGTTCTATGACATTTTTTGATCAGATGCGTAGTTCTCGAGATATATCAAGATATTTAAAAGTTCCGAAGCCGCACCAACATAATAGAGATACAGAAACACCGTGGCCCCTTTCTTTGAGATAACTCTGCACTAGTGCGAGCCGCAAATGCCACTTCCAGCTTAGCTGTGCAGAAGAAGAACAACAAGAGGAAGAAATATCTCGAAATATGTCCGTCAGGCCCCTTCCCTTGAGATAAATATGCAAATATCTCGGAAACGAAGCGAGCTATGGCAAAATGTTAAGAGACCTTTTTTGTAGAGAATTAAGTTTCCTACTTTTTATCTTCTATGATATTTTTTGATCAGATGCGTAGTTCTCGAGATATATCAAGATATTTAAAAGTTCCGAAGCCGCACCAACATAATAGAGATACAGAAACACCGTGGCCCCTCTCTTTGAGATAACTCTGCACTATTGCGAGCTGCAAATGCCACTTCCAGCTTAGCTGTGCAGAAGAAGAACAACAAGAAGAAGAAATATCTCGAAATATGTCCGTCAGACCCCTTCCCTTGAGATGAATCTGCAAATATCTCGGAAACGAAGCGAGCTATGGCAAAATGTTAAGAGACCTTTTTTGTAGAGAATAATGTTCCCTACAATTTACTCTCTATGATATTTTTTGATCAGAAGCGTAGTTTTCGAGATATATCGAAATATTTAAAAGTTCCGAAGCCGCACCAACATAATAGAGATACAGAAACACCGTGGCCCCTTTCTTTGAGATAACTCTGCACTATTGCGACCTGCAAATGCCACTTCCAGCTCAGCTGTGCAGAAGAAGAACAACAAGAAGAAGAAATATCTCGAAATATGTCCGTCAGGCCCCTTCCCTTGAGATAAATCTGCAAATATCTCGGAAACGAAGCGAGCTATGGCAAAATCTTAAGAGACCTTTTTTGTAGAGAATTAAGTTTCCTACTTTTTGTGTTCTATGATATTTTTTGATCAGATGCGTAGTTCTCGAGATATATCAAGATATTTAAAAGTTCCGAAGCCGCACCAACATAATAGAGATACAGAAACACCGTGGCCCCTTTCTTTGAGATAACTCTGCACTATTGCGAGCTGGAAATGCCACTTCCAGTTTAGCTGTGCAGATGAAGAACAACAAGAAGAAGAAATATCTCGAAATATGTCCGTTAGGCCCCTTCCCTTGAGATAAATCTGCAAATATCTCGGAAACGAAGCGAGGTATGGCAAAATGTTAAGAGACCTTTTTTGTAGAGAATTAAGTTTCCTACTTTTTATGTTCTATGATATTTTTTGATCAGAAGCGTAGTTGTCGAGATATATCGAGATATTTAAAAGTTCCGAAGCCGCACCAACATAATAGAGATACAGAAACACCGTGGCCCCTTTCTTTGAGATAACTCTGCACTAGTGCGAGCCGCAAATGCCACTTCCAGCTTAGCTGTGCAGAAGAAGAACAACAAGAAGAAGAAATATCTCGAAATATGTCCGTCAGGCCCCTTCCCTTGAGATAAATATGCAAATATCTCGGAAACGAAGCGAGCTATGGCAAAATGTTAAGAGACCTTTTTTGTAGAGAATTAAGTTTCCTACTTTTTATGTTCTATGACATTTTTTGATCAGATGCGTAGTTCTCGAGATATATCAAGATATTTAAAAGTTCCGAAGCCGCACCAACATAATAGAGATACAGAAACACCGTGGCCCCTTTCTTTGAGATAACTCTGCACTATTGCGAGCTGCAAATGCCACTTCCAGCTTAGCTGTGCAGAGGAAGAACAACAAGAAAAAGAAGTATCTCGAAATATGTCCGTCAGGCCCGTTCCTTTGAGCTGAATCTGCAAATATCTCGGAAACGAAGCGAGCTATGGCAAAATGTTAAGAGACGTTTTTGTAGAGAATTATGTTTCCTACAATTTATCTTCTATGATATTTTTTGATCAGAAGCGTAGTTTTCGAGATATATCGAAATATTTAAAAGTTCCGAAGCCGCACCAACATAATAGAGATACAGAAACACCGTGGCCCCTTTCTTTGAGATAACTCTGCACTATTGCGACCTGCAAATGCCACTTCCAGCTCAGCTGTGCAGAAGAAGAACAACAAGAAGAAGAAATATCTCGAAATATGTCCGTCAGGCCCCTTCCCTTGAGATAAATCTGCAAATATCTCGGAAACGAAGCGAGCTATGGCAAAATGTTAAGAGACCTTTTTTGTAGAGAATTAAGTTTCCTACTTTTTGTGTTCTATGATATTTTTTGATCAGATGCGTAGTTCTCGAGATATATCAAGATATTTAAAAGTTCCGAAGCCGCACCAACATAATAGAGATACAGAAACACCGTGGCCCCTTTCTTTGAGATAACTCTGCACTATTGCGAGCTGGAAATGCCACTTCCAGTTTAGCTGTGCAGAAGAAGAACAACAAGAAGAAGAAATATCTCGAAATATGTCCGTTAGGCCCCTTCCCTTGAGATAAATCTGCAAATATCTCGGAAACGAAGCGAGGTATGGCAAAATGTTAAGAGACCTTTTTCGTAGAGAATTAAGTTTCCTACTTTTTATGTTCTATGATATTTTTTGATCAGAAGCGTAGTTGTCGAGATATATCGAGATATTTAAAAGTTCCGAAGCCGCACCAACATAATAGAGATACAGAAACACCGTGGCCCCTTTCTTTGAGATAACTCTGCACTAGTGCGAGCCGCAAATGCCACTTCCAGCTTAGCTGTGCAGAAGAAGAACAACAAGAAGAAGAAATATCTCGAAATATGTCCGTCAGGCCCCTTCCCTTGAGATAAATATGCAAATATCTCGGAAACGAAGCGAGCTATGGCAAAATGTTAAGAGACCTTTTTTGTAGAGAATTAAGTTTCCTACTTTTTACGTTCTATGATATTTTTTGATCAGATGCGTAGTTCTCGAGATATATCAAGATATTTAAAAGTTCCGAAGCCGCACCAACATAATAGAGATATAGAAACACCGTGGCTCCTTTCTTTGAGATAACTCTGCACTATTGCGAGCTGGAAATGCCACTTCCAGTTTAGCTGTGCAGAAGAAGAACAACAAGAAGAAGAAATATCTCGAAATATGTCCGTTAGGCCCCTCCCCTTGAGATAAATCTGCAAATATCTCGGAAACGAAGCGAGCTATGGCAAAATGTTAAGAGACCTTTTTTGTAGAGAATTAAGTTTCCTACTTTTTATGTTCTATGATATTTTTTGATCAGAAGCGTAGTTTTCGAGATATATCGAGATATTTAAAAGTCCCGAAGCCGCACCAACATAATAGAGATACAGAAACACCGTGGCCCCTTTCTTTGAGATAACTCTGCACTATTGCGAGCTGCAAATGCCACTTCCAGCTTAGCTGTGCAGAAGAAGAACAACAAGAAGAAGAAATATCTCGAAATATGTCCGTCAGGCCCCTTCCCTTGAGATATATCTGCAAATATCTCGGAAACGAAGCGAGCTATGGCAAAATGTTAAGAGACCTTTTTTGTAGAGAATTATGTTTCCTACAATTTAGGTTCTATGATATTTTTTGATCAGAAGCGTAGTTTTCGAGATATATCGAGATATTTAAAAGTTCCGAAGCCGCACCAACATAATAGAGATACAGAAACACCGTGGCCCCTTTCGTTGAGATAACTCTGCACTAGTGCGAGCCGCAAATGCCACTTCCAGCTTAGCTGTGCAGAAGAAGAACAACAAGAAGAAGAAATATCTCGAAATATGTCCGTTAGGCCCCTTCCCTTCAGATAAATCTGCAAATATCTCGGAAACGAAGCGAGCTATGGCAAAATGTTAAGAGACCTTTTTTGTAGAGAATTAAGTTTCCTACGTTTCATGTTCTATGATATTTTTTGATCAGATGCGTAGTTCTCGAGATATATCAAGATATTTAAAAGTTCCGAAGCCGCACCAACATAATAGAGATACAGAAACACCGTGGCCCCTTTCTTTGAGATAACTCTGCACTAGTGCGAGCCGCAAATGCCACTTCCAGCTTAGCTGTGCAGAAGAAGAACAACAAGAAGAAGAAATATCTCGAAATATGTCCGTCAGGCCCCTTCCCTTGAGATAAATATGCAAATATCTCGGAAACGAAGCGAGCTATGGCAAAATGTTAAGAGACCTTTTTTGTAGAGAATTATGTTTCCTACAATTTATGTTCTGTGATATTTTTCGATCAGAAGCGTAGTTTTCGAGATATATCGAGATATTTAAAAGTTCCGAAGCCGCACCAACATAATAGAGATACAGAAACACCGTGGCCCCTTTCTTTGAGATAACTCTGCACTAGTGCGAGCCGCAAATGCCACTTCCAGCTTAGCTGTGCAGAAGAAGAACAACAAGAAGAAGAAATATCTCGAAATATGTCCGTCAGGCCCCTTCCCTTGAGATAAATCTGCAAATATCTCGGAAACGAAGCGAGCTATGGCAAAATGTTAAGAGACCTTTTTTGTAGAGAATTAAGTTTCCTACTTTTTATCTTCTATGATATTTTTTGATCAGATGCGTAGTTCTCGAGATATATCAAGATATTTAAAAGTTCCGAAGCCGCACCAACATAATAGAGATACAGAAACACCGTGGCCCCTCTCTTTGAGATAACTCTGCACTATTGCGAGCTGCAAATGCCACTTCCAGCTTAGCTGTGCAGAAGAAGAACAACAAGAAGAAGAAATATCTCGAAATATGTCCGTCAGACCCCTTCCCTTGAGATGAATCTGCAAATATCTCGGAAACGAAGCGAGCTATGGCAAAATGTTAAGAGACCTTTTTTGTAGAGAATTAAGTTTCCTACTTTTTATGGTCGATGATATTTTTTGATCAGATGCGTAGTTCTCGAGATATATCAAGATATTTAAAAGTTCCGAAGCTGCACCAACATAATAGAGGTACAGAAACACCGTGGCCTCTTTCTTTGAGATAACTCTGCACTATTGCGAGCTGTAAATGCCGCTTCGAGCTTAGCTGTGCAGAAGAAGAACAACAAGAAGAAGAAATATCTCGAAATATGTCCGTCAGACCCCTTCCCTTGAGATGAATCTGCAAATATCTCGGAAACGAAGCGAGCTATGGCAAAATGTTAAGAGACCTTTTTTGTAGAGAATTAAGTTTCCTACTTTTTATGTTCTATGATATTTTTTGATCAGAAGCGTAGTTTTCGAGATATATCGAGATATTTAAAAGTTCCGAAGCCGCACCAACATAATAGAGATACAGAAACACCGTGGCCCCTTTCTTTGAGATAACTCTGCACTATTGCGAGCTGCAAATGCCACTTCCAGCTTAGCTGTGCAGAAGAGGAACAACAAGAAGAAGAAATATCTCGAAATATGTCCGTCAGGCCCCTTCCCTTGAGATAAATCTGCAAATATCTCGGAAACGAAGCGAGCTATGGCAAAATGTTTAGAGACCTTTCTTGTAGAGAATTAAGTTTCCTACTTTTTATGTAGTATGATATTTTTTGATCAGATGCGTAGTTCTCGAGATATATCAAGGTATTTAAAAGTTCCGAAGCCGCACCAACATAATAGAGATACAGAAACACCGTGGCCCCTTTCTTTGGGATAACTCTGCACTATTGCGAGCTGCAAATGCCACTTCCAGCTTAGCTGTGCAGAAGAAGAACAACAAGAAGAAGAAATATCTCGAAATATGTCCGTCAGGCCCGTTCCTTTGAGCTGAATCTGCAAATATCTCGGAAACGAAGCGAGCTATGGCAAAATGTTAAGAGACGTTTTTGTAGAGAATTATGTTTCCTACAATTTATCTTCTATGATATTTTTTGATCAGAAGCGTAGTTTTCGAGATATATCGAAATATTTAAAAGTTCCGAAGCCGCACCAACATAATAGAGATACAGAAACACCGTGGCCCCTTTCTTTGAGATAACTCTGCACTATTGCGACCTGCAAATGCCACTTCCAGCTCAGCTGTGCAGAAGAAGAACAACAAGAAGAAGAAATATCTCGAAATATGTCCGTCAGGCCCCTTCCCTTGAGATAAATCTGCAAATATCTCGGAAACGAAGCGAGCTATGGCAAAATGTTAAGAGACCTTTTTTGTAGAGAATTAAGTTTCCTACTTTTTGTGTTCTATGATATTTTTTGATCAGATGCGTAGTTCTCGAGATATATCAAGATATTTAAAAGTTCCGAAGCCGCACCAACATAATAGAGATACAGAAACACCGTGGCCCCTTTCTTTGAGATAACTCTGCACTATTGCGAGCTGGAAATGCCACTTCCAGTTTAGCTGTGCAGAAGAAGAACAACAAGAAGAAGAAATATCTCGAAATATGTCCGTTAGGCCCCTTCCCTTGAGATAAATCTGCAAATATCTCGGAAACGAAGCGAGGTATGGCAAAATGTTAAGAGACCTTTTTCGTAGAGAATTAAGTTTCCTACTTTTTATGTTCTATGATATTTTTTGATCAGAAGCGTAGTTGTCGAGATATATCGAGATATTTAAAAGTTCCGAAGCCGCACCAACATAATAGAGATACAGAAACACCGTGGCCCCTTTCTTTGAGATAACTCTGCACTAGTGCGAGCCGCAAATGCCACTTCCAGCTTAGCTGTGCAGAAGAAGAACAACAAGAAGAAGAAATATCTCGAAATATGTCCGTCAGGCCCCTTCCCTTGAGATAAATATGCAAATATCTCGGAAACGAAGCGAGCTATGGCAAAATGTTAAGAGACCTTTTTTGTAGAGAATTAAGTTTCCTACTTTTTACGTTCTATGATATTTTTTGATCAGATGCGTAGTTCTCGAGATATATCAAGATATTTAAAAGTTCCGAAGCCGCACCAACATAATAGAGATATAGAAACACCGTGGCTCCTTTCTTTGAGATAACTCTGCACTATTGCGAGCTGGAAATGCCACTTCCAGTTTAGCTGTGCAGAAGAAGAACAACAAGAAGAAGAAATATCTCGAAATATGTCCGTTAGGCCCCTCCCCTTGAGATAAATCTGCAAATATCTCGGAAACGAAGCGAGCTATGGCAAAATGTTAAGAGACCTTTTTTGTAGAGAATTAAGTTTCCTACTTTTTATGTTCTATGATATTTTTTGATCAGAAGCGTAGTTTTCGAGATATATCGAGATATTTAAAAGTCCCGAAGCCGCACCAACATAATAGAGATACAGAAACACCGTGGCCCCTTTCTTTGAGATAACTCTGCACTATTGCGAGCTGCAAATGCCACTTCCAGCTTAGCTGTGCAGAAGAAGAACAACAAGAAGAAGAAATATCTCGAAATATGTCCGTCAGGCCCCTTCCCTTGAGATATATCTGCAAATATCTCGGAAACGAAGCGAGCTATGGCAAAATGTTAAGAGACCTTTTTTGTAGAGAATTATGTTTCCTACAATTTAGGTTCTATGATATTTTTTGATCAGAAGCGTAGTTTTCGAGATATATCGAGATATTTAAAAGTTCCGAAGCCGCACCAACATGATAGAGATACAGAAACACCGTGGCCCCTTTCGTTGAGATAACTCTGCACTAGTGCGAGCCGCAAATGCCACTTCCAGCTTAGCTGTGCAGAAGAAGAACAACAAGAAGAAGAAATATCTCGAAATATGTCCGTTAGGCCCCTTCCCTTCAGATAAATCTGCAAATATCTCGGAAACGAAGCGAGCTATGGCAAAATGTTAAGAGACCTTTTTTGTAGAGAATTAAGTTTCCTACGTTTCATGTTCTATGATATTTTTTGATCAGATGCGTAGTTCTCGAGATATATCAAGATATTTAAAAGTTCCGAAGCCGCACCAACATAATAGAGATACAGAAACACCGTGGCCCCTTTCTTTGAGATAACTCTGCACTAGTGCGAGCCGCAAATGCCACTTCCAGCTTAGCTGTGCAGAAGAAGAACAACAAGAAGAAGAAATATCTCGAAATATGTCCGTCAGGCCCCTTCCCTTGAGATAAATATGCAAATATCTCGGAAACGAAGCGAGCTATGGCAAAATGTTAAGAGACCTTTTTTGTAGAGAATTATGTTTCCTACAATTTATGTTCTGTGATATTTTTCGATCAGAAGCGTAGTTTTCGAGATATATCGAGATATTTAAAAGTTCCGAAGCCGCACCAACATAATAGAGATACAGAAACACCGTGGCCCCTTTCTTTGAGATAACTCTGCACTAGTGCGAGCCGCAAATGCCACTTCCAGCTTAGCTGTGCAGAAGAAGAACAACAAGAAGAAGAAATATCTCGAAATATGTCCGTCAGGCCCCTTCCCTTGAGATAAATCTGCAAATATCTCGGAAACGAAGCGAGCTATGGCAAAATGTTAAGAGACCTTTTTTGTAGAGAATTAAGTTTCCTACTTTTTATCTTCTATGATATTTTTTGATCAGATGCGTAGTTCTCGAGATATATCAAGATATTTAAAAGTTCCGAAGCCGCACCAACATAATAGAGATACAGAAACACCGTGGCCCCTCTCTTTGAGATAACTCTGCACTATTGCGAGCTGCAAATGCCACTTCCAGCTTAGCTGTGCAGAAGAAGAACAACAAGAAGAAGAAATATCTCGAAATATGTCCGTCAGACCCCTTCCCTTGAGATGAATCTGCAAATATCTCGGAAACGAAGCGAGCTATGGCAAAATGTTAAGAGACCTTTTTTGTAGAGAATTAAGTTTCCTACTTTTTATGGTCGATGATATTTTTTGATCAGATGCGTAGTTCTCGAGATATATCAAGATATTTAAAAGTTCCGAAGCTGCACCAACATAATAGAGGTACAGAAACACCGTGGCCTCTTTCTTTGAGATAACTCTGCACTATTGCGAGCTGTAAATGCCGCTTCGAGCTTAGCTGTGCAGAAGAAGAACAACAAGAAGAAGAAATATCTCGAAATATGTCCGTCAGACCCCTTCCCTTGAGATGAATCTGCAAATATCTCGGAAACGAAGCGAGCTATGGCAAAATGTTAAGAGACCTTTTTTGTAGAGAATTAAGTTTCCTACTTTTTATGTTCTATGATATTTTTTGATCAGAAGCGTAGTTTTCGAGATATATCGAGATATTTAAAAGTTCCGAAGCCGCACCAACATAATAGAGATACAGAAACACCGTGGCCCCTTTCTTTGAGATAACTCTGCACTATTGCGAGCTGCAAATGCCACTTCCAGCTTAGCTGTGCAGAAGAGGAACAACAAGAAGAAGAAATATCTCGAAATATGTCCGTCAGGCCCCTTCCCTTGAGATAAATCTGCAAATATCTCGGAAACGAAGCGAGCTATGGCAAAATGTTTAGAGACCTTTCTTGTAGAGAATTAAGTTTCCTACTTTTTATGTAGTATGATATTTTTTGATCAGATGCGTAGTTCTCGAGATATATCAAGGTATTTAAAAGTTCCGAAGCCGCACCAACATAATAGAGATACAGAAACACCGTGGCCCCTTTCTTTGGGATAACTCTGCACTATTGCGAGCTGCAAATGCCACTTCCAGCTTAGCTGTGCAGAAGAAGAACAACAAGAAGAAGAAATATCTCGAAATATGTCCGTCAGGCCACTTCCCTTGAGATAAATCTGCAAATATCTCGGAAACGAAGCGAGCTATGGCAAAATGTTAAGAGACCTTTTTTGTAGAGAATTAAGTTTCCTACTTTTTATGTTCGATGATATTTTTTGATCAGATGCGTAGTTCTCGAGATATATCAAGATATTTCAAAGTTCCGAAGCTGCACCAACATAATAGAGGTACAGAAACACCGTGGCCTCTTTCTTTGAGATAACTCTGCACTATTGCGAGCTGCAATTGCCGCTTCGAGCTTAGCTGTACAGAAGAAGAACAACAAGAAGAAGAAATATCTCGAAATATGTCCGTCAGACCCCTTCCCTTGAGATGAATCTGCAAATATCTCGGAAACGAAGCGAGCTATGGCAAAATGTTAAGAGACGTTTTTTGTAGAGAATTATGTTTCCTACAATTTATGTTCTATGATATTTTTCGATCAGAAGCGTAGTTTTCGAGATATATCGAGATATTTAAAAGTTCCGAAGCCGCACCAACATAATAGAGATACAGAAACACCGTGGCCCCTTTCTTTGAGATAACTCTGCACTAGTGCGAGCCGCAAATGCCACTTCCAGCTTAGCTGTGCAGAAGAAGAACAACAAGAAGAAGAAATATCTCGAAATATGTCCGTCAGGCCCCTTCCCTTGAGATAAATCTGCAAATATCTCGGAAACGAAGCGAGCTATGGCAAAATGTTAAGAGACGTTTTTTGTAGAGAATTAAGTTTCCTACTTTTTATGTTCTATGATATTTTTTGATCAGATGCGTAGTTCTCGAGATATATCAAGATATTTAAAAGTTCCGAAGCCGCACCAACATAATAGAGATATAGAAACACCGTGGCTCCTTTCTTTGAGATAACTCTGCACTATTGCGAGCTGGAAATGGCACTTCCAGTTTAGCTGTGCAGAAGAAGAACAACAAGAAGAAGAAATATCTCGAAATATGTCCGTTAGGCCCCTTCCCTTGAGATAAATCTGCAAATATCTCGGAAACGAAGCGAGCTATCGCAAAATGTTAAGAGACCTTTTTTGTAGAGAATTAAGTTTCCTACTTTTTATGTTCTATGATATTTTTTGATCAGATGCGTAGTTCTCGAGATATATCAAGATATTTAAAAGTTCCGAAGCCGCACCAACATAATAGAGATATAGAAACACCGTGGCTCCTTTCTTTGAGATAACTCTGCACTATTGCGAGCTGGAAATGCCACTTCCAGTTTAGCTGTGCAGAAGAAGAACAACAAGAAGAAGAAATATCTCGAAATATGTCCGTTAGGCCCCTTCCCTTGAGATAAATCTGCAAATATCTCGGAAACGAAGCGAGCTATGGCAAAATGTTAAGAGACCTTTTTTGTAGAGAATTAAGTTTCCTACTTTTTATGTTCTATGATATTTTTTGATCAGAAGCGTAGTTTTCGAGATATATCGAGATATTTAAAAGTCCCGAAGCCGCACCAACATAATAGAGATACAGAAACACCGTGGCCCCTTTCTTTGAGATAACTCTGCACTATTGCGAGCTGCAAATGCCACTTCCAGCTTAGCTGTGCAGAAGAAGAACAACAAGAAGAAGAAATATCTCGAAATATGTCCGTCAGACCCCTTCCCTTGAGATGAATCTGCAAATATCTCGGAAACGAAGCGAGCTATGGCAAAATGTTAAGAGACCTTTTTTGTAGAGAATAATGTTTCCTACAATTTACGTTCTATGATATTTTTTGATCAGAAGCGTAGTTTTCGAGATATATCGAGATATTTAAAAGTTCCGAAGCCGCACCAACATAATAGAGATACAGAAACACCGTGGCCCCTTTCTTTGAGATAACTCTGCACTATTGCGACCTGCAAATGCCACTTCCAGCTCAGCTGTGCAGAAGAAGAACAACAAGAAGAAGAAATATCTCGAAATATGTCCGTTAGGCCCCTTCCCTTGAGATAAATCTGCAAATATCTCGGAAACGAAGCGAGCTATGGCAAAATGTTAAGAGACCTTTTTTGTAGAGAATTAAGTTTCCTACTTTTTATGTTCTATGATATTTTTTGATCAGAAGCGTAGTTTTCGAGATATATCGAGATATTTAAAAGTCCCGAAGCCGCACCAACATAATAGAGATACAGAAACACCGTGGCCCCTTTCTTTGAGATAACTCTGCACTATTGCGAGCTGCAAATGCCACTTCCAGCTTAGCTGTGCAGAAGAAGAACAACAAGAAGAAGAAATATCTCGAAATATGTCCGTCAGACCCCTTCCCTTGAGATGAATCTGCAAATATCTCGGAAACGAAGCGAGCTATGGCAAAATGTTAAGAGACCTTTTTTGTAGAGAATCAAGTTTCCTACTTTTTATGTTCTATGATATTTTTTGATCAGAAGCGTAGTTTTCGAGATATATCGAGATATTTAAAAGTTCCGAAGCCGCACCAACATAATAGAGATACAGAAACACCGTGGCCCCTTTCTTTGAGATAACTCTGCACTATTGCGAGCTGCAAATGCCACTTCCAGCTTAGCTGTGCAGAAGAAGAACAACAAGAAGAAGAAATATCTCGAAATATGTCCGTCAGACCCCTTCCCTTGAGATGAATCTGCAAATATCTCGGAAACGAAGCGAGCTATGGCAAAATGTTAAGAGACCTTTTTTGTAGAGAATAATGTTTCCTACAATTTACGCTCTATGATATTTTTTGATCAGAAGCGTAGTTTTCGAGATATATCGAGATATTTAAAAGTTCCGAAGCCGCACCAACATAATAGAGATACAGAAACACCGTGGCCCCTTTCTTTGAGATAACTCTGCACTATTGCGACCTGCAAATGCCACTTCCAGCTCAGCTGTGCAGAAGAAGAACAACAAGAAGAAGAAATATCTCGAAATATGTCCGTTAGGCCCCTTCCCTTGAGATAAATCTGCAAATATCTCGGAAACGAAGCGAGCTATGGCAAAATGTTAAGAGACCTTTTTTGTAGAGAATTATGTTTCCTACAATTTATGTTCTATGATATTTTTTGATCAGAAGCGTAGTTTTCGAGATATATCGAGATATTTAAAAGTTCCGAAGCCGCACCAACATAATAGAGATACAGAAACACCGTGGCCCCTTTCTTTGAGATAACTCTGCACTATTGCGACCTGCAAATGCCACTTCCAGCTCAGCTGTGCAGAAGAAGAACAACAAGAAGAAGAAATATCTCGAAATATGTCCGTCAGGCCCCTTCCCTTGAGATAAATCTGCAAATATCTCGGAAACGAAGCGAGCTATGGCAAAATGTTAAGAGACCTTTTTTGTAGAGAATTAAGTTTCCTACTTTTTGTGTTCTATGATATTTTTTGATCAGATGCGTAGTTCTCGAGATATATCAAGATATTTAAAAGTTCCGAAGCCGCACCAACATAATAGAGATACAGAAACACCGTGGCCCCTTTCTTTGAGATAACTCTGCACTATTGCGAGCTGGAAATGCCACTTCCAGCTTAGCTGTGCAGAAGAAGAACAACAAGAAGAAGAAACTTCTCGAAATATGTCCGTCAGGCCCCTTCCCTTGAGATAAATCTGCAAATATCTCGGAAACGAAGCGAGCTATGGCAAAATGTTAAGAGACCTTTTTTGTAGAGAATAATGTTTCCTACAATTTACGCTCTATGATATTTCTTGAACAGACGCGTAGTTCTCGAGATATATCAAGATATTTAAAAGTTCCGAAGCCGCACCAACATAATAGAGATACAGAAACACCGTGGCCCCTTTCTTTGAGATAACTCTGCACTATTGCGAGCTGTAAATGCCACTTCCAGCTTAGCTGTGCAGAAGAAGAACAACAAGAAGAAGAAATATCTCGAAATATGTCCGTCAGGCCCCTGCCCTTGAGATATATCTGCAAATATCTCGGAAACCAAGCGAGCTATGGCAAAATGTTAAGAGACCTTTTTTGTAGAGAATTATGTTTCCTACAATTTATGTTCTATGATATTTTTTGATCAGAAGCGTAGTTTTCGAGATATATCTAGATATTTAAAAGTTACGAAGCCGCACCAACATAATAGAGATACAGAAACACCGTGGCCCCTTTCTTTGAGATAACTCTGCACTATTGCGAGCTGCAAATGCCACTTCCAGCTTAGCTGTGCAGAAGAAGAACAACAAGAAGAAGAAATATCTCGAAATATGTCCGTCAGACCCCTTCCCTTGAGATGAATCTGCAAATATCTCGGAAACGAAGCGAGCTATGGCAAAATTTTTAGAGACCTTCCTTGTAGAGAATTAAGTTTCCTACTTTTTATGTAGTATGATATTTTTTGATCAGATGCGTAGTTCTCGAGATATATCAAGGTATTTAAAAGTTCCGAAGCCGCACCAACATAATAGAGATACAGAAACACCGTGGCCCCTTTCTTTGGGATAACTCTGCACTATTGCGAGCTGCAAATGCCACTTCCAGCTTAGCTGTGCAGAAGAAGAACAACAAGAAGAAGAAATATCTCGAAATATGTCCGTCAGGCCACTTCCCTTGAGATAAATCTGCAAATATCTCGGAAACGAAGCGAGCTATGGCAAAATGTTGAGAGACCTTTTTTGTAGAGAATTAAGTTTCCTACTTTTTATGTTCGATGATATTTTTTGATCAGATGCGTAGTTCTCGAGATATATCAAGATATTTAAAAGTTCCGAAGCTGCACCAACATAATAGAGGTACAGAAACACCGTGGCCTCTTTCTTTGAGATAACTCTGCACTATTGCGAGCTGCAAATGCCGCTTCGAGCTTAGCTGTGCAGAAGAAGAACAACAAGAAGAAGAAACTTCTCGAAATATGTCCGTCAGGCCCCTTCCCTTGAGATAAATCTGCAAATATCTCGGAAACGAAGCGAGCTATGGCAAAATGTTAAGAGACCTTTTTTGTAGAGAATAATGTTTCCTACAATTTACGCTCTATGATATTTCTTGAACAGACGCGTAGTTCTCGAGATATATCAAGATATTTAAAAGTTCCGAAGCCGCACCAACATAATAGAGATACAGAAACACCGTGGCCCCTTTCTTTGAGATATCTCTGCACTATTGCGAGCTGCAAATGCCACTTCCAGCTTAGCTGTGCAGAAGAAGAACAACAAGAAGAAGAAATATCTCGAAATATGTCCGTGAGGCCCCTTCCCTTGAGATAAATCTGCAAATATCTCGGAAACGAAGCGAGCTATGGCAAAATGTTAAGAGACCTTATTTGTAGAGAATTAAGTTTCCTACTTTTTATGTTCTATGATATTTTTTGATCAGATGCGTAGTTCTCGAGATATATCAAGATATTTAAAAGTTCCGAAACCGCACCAACATAATAGAGATACAGAAACACCGTGGCCCCTTTCTTTGAGATAACTCTGCACTATTGCGAGCTGTAAATGCCACTTCCAGCTTAGCTGTGCAGAAGAAGAACAACAAGAAGAAGAAATATCTCGAAATATGTCCGTCAGGCCCCTGCCCTTGAGATATATCTGCAAATATCTCGGAAACGAAGCGAGCTATGGCAAAATGTTAAGAGACCTTTTTTGTAGAGAATTATGTTTCCTACAATTTATGTTCTATGATATTTTTTGATCAGAAGCGTAGTTTTCGAGATATATCTAGATATTTAAAAGTTACGAAGCCGCACCAACATAATAGAGATACAGAAACACCGCGGCTCCTTTCTTTGAGATAACTCTGCACTATTGCGAGCTGTAAATGCCACTTCCAGCTTAGCTGTGCAGAAGAAGAACAACAAGAAGAAGAAATATCTCGAAATATGTCCGTCAGGCCCCTGCCCTTGAGATATATCTGCAAATATCTCGGAAACCAAGCGAGCTATGGCAAAATGTTAAGATACCTTTTTTGTAGAGAATTATGTTTCCTACAATTTATGTTCTATGATATTTTTTGATCAGAAGCGTAGTTTTCGAGATATATCTAGATATTTAAAAGTTACGAAGCCGCACCAACATAATAGAGATACAGAAACACCGTGGCCCCTTTCTTTGAGATAACTCTGCAATAGTGCGAGCCGCAAATGCCACTTCCAGCTTAGCTGTGCAGAAGAAGAACAACAAGAAGAAGAAATATCTCGACATATGTCCGTCAGGCCCCTTCCCTTGAGATAAATCTGCAAATATCTCGGAAACGAAGCGAGCTATGGCAAAATGTTAAGAGACCTTATTTGTAGAGAATTAAGTTTCCTACTTTTTATGTTCTATGATATTTTTTGATCAGATGCGTAGTTCTCGAGATATATCAAGATATTTAAAAGTTCCGAAACCGCACCAACATAATAGAGATACAGAAACACCGTGGCCCCTTTCTTTGAGATATCTCTGCACTATTGCGAGCTGCAAATGCCACTTCCAGCTTAGCTGTGCAGAAGAAGAACAACAAGAAGAAGAAATATCTCGAAATATGTCCGTGAGGCCCCTTCCCTTGAGATAAATCTGCAAATATCTCGGAAACGAAGCGAGCTATGGCAAAATGTTAAGAGACCTTATTTGTAGAGAATTAAGTTTCCTACTTTTTATGTTCTATGATATTTTTTGATCAGATGCGTAGTTCTCGAGATATATCAAGATATTTAAAAGTTCCGAAACCGCACCAACATAATAGAGATACAGAAACACCGTGGCCCCTTTCTTTGAGATAACTCTGCACTATTGCGAGCTGTAAATGCCACTTCCAGCTTAGCTGTGCAGAAGAAGAACAACAAGAAGAAGAAATATCTCGAAATATGTCCGTCAGGCCCCTGCCCTTGAGATATATCTGCAAATATCTCGGAAACCAAGCGAGCTAAGGCAAAATGTTAAGAGACCTTTTTTGTAGAGAATTATGTTTCCTACTTTTTATGTTCTATGATATTTTTTGATCAGATGCGTAGTTCTCGAGATATATCAAGATATTTAAAAGTTCCGAAGCCGCACCAACATAATACAGATACAGAAACACCGTGGCCCCTTTCTTTGAGATAACTCTGCACTAGTGCGAGCCGCAAATGCCACTTCCAGCTTAGCTGTGCAGAAGAAGAACAACAAGAAGAAGAAATATCTCGAAATATGTCCGTCAGGCCCCTTCCCTTGAGATAAATCTGCAAATATCTCGGAAACGACGCGAGCTATGGCAAAATGTTAAGAGACCTTTTTTGTCGAGAATTATGTTTCCTACTTTTTATGTTCTATGAGATTTTTTGATCAGATGCGTAGTTCTCGAGATATATCAAGATATTTAAAAGTTCCGAAACCGCACCAACATAATAGAGATACAGAAACACCGTGGCCCCTTTCTTTGAGATAACTCTGCACTATTGCGAGCTGTAAATGCCACTTCCAGCTTTGCTGTGCAGAAGAAGAACAACAAGAAGAAGAAATATCTCGAAATATGTCCGTCAGGCCCCTGCCCTTGAGATATATCTGCAAATATCTCGGAAACCAAGCGAGCTATGGCAAAATGTTGAGAGACCTTTTTTGTAGAGAATTATGTTTCCTACAATTTATGTTCTATGATATTTTTTGATCAGATGCGTAGTTCTCGAGATATATCAAGATATTTAAAAGTTCCGAAGCCGCACCAACATAATAGAGATACAGAAACACCGTGGCCACTTTCTTTGAGATAACTCTGCACTATTGCGAGCTGTAAATGCCACTTCCAGCTTAGCTGTGCAGAAGAAGAACAACAAGAAGAAGAAATATCTCGAAATATGTCCGTCAGGCCCCTGCCCTTGAGATATATCTGCAAATATCTCGGAAACGAAGCGAGCTATGGCAAAATGTTGAGAGACCTTTTTTGTAGAGAATTAAGTTTCCTACTTTTTATGTTCTATGATATTTTTTGATCAGATGCGTAGTTCTCGAGATATATCAAGATATTTAAAAGTTCCGAAGCCGCACCAACATAATAGAGATACAGAAACACCGTGGCTCCTTTCTTTGAGATAACTCTGCACTATTGCGAGCTGGAAATGCCACTTCCAGTTTAGCTGTGCAGAAGAAGAACAACAAGAAGAAGAAATATCTCGAAATATGTCCGTTAGGCCCCTTCCCTTGAGATAAATCTGCAAATATCTCGGAAACGAAGCGAGCTATGGCAAAATGTTGAGGGACCTTTTTTGTAGAGAATTATGTTTCCTACAATTTATGTTCTATGATATTTTTTGATCAGAAGCGTAGTTTTCGAGATATATCGAGATATTTAAAAGTTCCGAAGCGCACCAACATAATAGAGATACAGAAACACCGTGGCCCCTTTCTTTGAGATAACTCTGCACTATTGCGAGCTGCAAATGCCACTTCCAGCTTAGCTGTGCAGAGGAAGAACAACAAGAAGAAGAAATATCTCGAAATATGTCCGTCAGGCCAGTACCTTTGAGCTGAATCTGCAAATATCTCGGAAACGAAGCGAGCTATGGCAAAATGTTAAGAGACGTTTTTTGTAGGGAATTATGTTTCCTACAATTTATGTTCTATGATATTTTTTGATCAGATGCGTAGTTCTCGAGATATATCAAGATATTTAAAAGTTCCGAAGCCGCACCAACATAATAGAGATACAGAAACACCGTGGCCACTTTCTTTGAGATAACTCTGCACTATTGCGAGCTGTAAATGCCACTTCCAGCTTAGCTGTGCAGAAGAAGAACAACAAGAAGAAGAAATATCTCGAAATATGTCCGTTAGGCCCCTTCCCTTGAGATAAATCTGCAAATATCTCGGAAACGAAGCGAGCTATGGCAAAATGTTAAGAGACCTTTTTTGTAGAGAATTAAGTTTCCTACATTTTATGTTCTATGATATTTTTTGATCAGATGCGCAGTTCTCGAGATATATCAAGATATTTAAAAGTTCCGAAGCCGCACCAACATAATAGAGATACAGAAACACCGTGGCCCCTTTCTTTGAGATAACTCTGTACTATTGCGAGCTGTAAATGTCACTTCCAGCTTAGCTGTGCAGAAGAAGAACAACAAGAAGAAGAAATATCTCGAAATATGTCCGTCAGGCCCCTGCCCTTGAGATATATCTGCAAATATCTCGGAAACGAAGCGAGCTATGGCAAAATGATAAGAGACCTTTTTTGTAGAGAATTAAGTTTCCTACTTTTTATGTTCTATGATATTTTTTGATCAGATGCGTAGTTCTCGAGATATATCAAGATATTTAAAAGTTCCGAAGCCGCACCAACATAATAGAGATACAGAAACACCGTGGCCCCTTTCTTTGAGATAACTCTGCATTAGTGCGAGCCGCAAATGCCACTTCCAGCTTAGCTGTGCAGAAGAAGAACAACAAGAAGAAGAAATATCTCGAAATATGTCCGTCAGGCCCCTTCCCTTGAGATAAATCTGCAAATATCTCGGAAACAAAGCGAGCTATGGCAAAATGTTAAGAGACCTTTTTTGTAGAGAATTAAGTTTCCTACTTTTTATGTTCTATGATATTTTTTGATCAGATGCGTAGTTCTCGAGATATATCAAGATATTTAAAAGTTCCGAAGCCGCACCAACATAATAGAGATACCGAAACACCGTGGCCCCTTTCTTTGAGATAACTCTGCACTAGTGCGAGCCGCAAATGCCACTTCCAGCTTAGCTGTGCAGAAGAAGAACAACAAGAAGAAGAAATATCTCGAAATATGTCCGACAGGCCCCTTCCCTTGAGATAAATCTGCAAATATCTCGGAAACGAAGCGAGCTATGGCGAAATGTTAAGAGACCTTTTTTGTAGAGAATTAAGTTTCCTACTTTTTATCTTCTATGATATTTTTTGATCAGATGCGTAGTTCTCGAGATATATCAAGATATTTAAAAGTGCCGAAGCCGCACCAACATAATACAGATACAGAAACACCGTGGCCCCTTTCTTTGAGATAACTCTGCACTAGTGCGAGCCGCAAATGCCACTTCCAGCTTAGCTGTGCAGAAGAAGAACAACAAGAAGAAGAAATATCTCGAAATATGTCCGTCAGGCCCCTTCCCTTGAGATAAATCTGCAAATATCTCGGAAACGAAGCGAGGTATGGCAAAATGTTAAGAGACCTTTTTTGTAGAGAATTAAGTTTCCTACTTTTTATGTTCTATGATATTTTTTGATCAGATGCGTAGTTCTCGAGATATATCAAGATATTTAAAAGTTCCGAAGCCGCACCAACATAATAGAGATACAGAAACACCGAGGCTCCTTTCTTTGAGATAACTCTGCACTATTGCGAGCTGGAAATGCCACTTCCAGTTTAGCTGTGCAGAAGAAGAACAACAAGAAGAAGAAATATCTCGAAATATGTCCGTTAGGCCCCTTCCCTTGAGATAAATCTGCAAATATCTCGGAAACGAAGCGAGCTATGGCAAAATGTTAAGAGACCTTTTTTGTAGAGAATTAAGTTTCCTACTTTTTATGTTCTATGATATTTTTTGATCAGATGCGTAGTTCTCGAGATATATCAAGATATTTAAAAGTTCCGAAGCCGCACCAACATAATAGAGATACAGAAACACCGTGGCCCCTTTCTTTGAGATAACTCTGCACTATTGCGAGCTGCAAATGCCACTTCCAGCTTAGCTGTGCAGAGGAAGAACAACAAGAAAAAGAAGTATCTCGAAATATGTCCGTCAGGCCCGTTCCTTTGAGCTGAATCTGCAAATATCTCGGAAACGAAGCGAGCTATGGCAAAATGTTAAGAGACGTTTTTTGTAGAGAATTATGTTTCCTATAATTTATGTTCTATGATATTTTTCAATCAGAAGCGTAGTTTTCGAGATATATCGAGATATTTAAAAGTTCCGAAGCCGCACCAACATAATAGAGATACCGAAACACCGTGGCTCCTTTCTTTGAGATAACTCTGCACTAGTGCGAGCCGCAAATGCCACTTCCAGCTTAGCTGTGCAGAAGAAGAACAACAAGAAGAAGAAATATCTCGAAATATGTCCGACAGGCCCCTTCCCTTGAGATAAATCTGCAAATATCTCGGAAACGAAGCGAGCTATGGCGAAATGTTAAGAGACCTTTTTTGTAGAGAATTAAGTTTCCTACTTTTTATCTTCTATGATATTTTTTGATCAGATGCGTAGTTCTCGAGATATATCAAGATATTTAAAAGTGCCGAAGCCGCACCAACATAATACAGATGCAGAAACACCGTGGCCCCTTTCTTTGAGATAACTCTGCACTAGTGCGAGCCGCAAATGCCACTTCCAGCTTAGCTGTGCAGAAGAAGAACAACAAGAAGAAGAAATATCTCGAAATATGTCCGTCAGGCCCCTTCCCTTGAGATAAATCTGCAAATATCTCGGAAACGAAGCGGGCTATGGCAAAATGTTAAGAGACCTTTTTTGTAGAGAATTAAGTTTCCTACTTTTTATGTTCTATGATATTTTTTGATCAGATGCGTAGTTCTCGAGATATATCAAGATATTTAAAAGTTCCGAAGCCGCACCAACATAATACAGATACAGAAACACCGTGGCCCCTTTCTTTGAGATAACTCTGCACTAGTGCGAGCCGCAAATGCCACTTCCAGCTTAGCTGTGCAGAAGAAGAACAACAAGAAGAAGAAATATCTCGAAATATGTCCGTCAGGCCCCTTCCCTTGAGATAAATCTGCAAATATCTCGGAAAGGAAGCGAGGTATGGCAAAATGTTAAGAGACCTTTTTTGTAGAGAATTAAGTTTCCTACTTTTTATGTTCTATGATATTTTTTGATCAGATGCGTAGTTCTCGAGATATATCAAGATATTTAAAAGTTCCGAAGCCGCACCAACATAATAGAGATACAGAAACACCGTGGCCCCTTTCTTCGAGATAACTCTGCAATAGTGCGAGCCGCAAATGCCACTTCCAGTTTAGCTGTGCAGAAGAAGAACAACAAGAAGAAGAAATATCTCGAAATATGTCCGTTAGGCCCCTTCCCTTGAGATAAATCTGCAAATATCTCGGAAACGAAGCGAGCTATGGCAAAATGTTAAGAGACCTTTTTTGTAGAGAATTAAGTTTCCTACTTTTTATGTTCTATGATATTTTTTGATCAGATGCGCAGTTCTCGAGATATATCAAGATATTTAAAAGTTCCGAAGCCGCACCAACATAATAGAGATACAGAAACACCGTGGCCCCTTTCTTTGAGATAACTCTGTACTATTGCGAGCTGTAAATGCCACTTCCAGCTTAGCTGTGCAGAAGAAGAACAACAAGACGAAGAAATATCTCGAAATATGTCCGTCAGGCCCCTGCCCTTGAGATATATCTGCAAATATCTCGGAAAGAAGCGAGCTATGGCAAAATGTTGAGAGACCTTTTTTGTAGAGAATTATGTTTCCTACAATTTATGTTCTATGATATTTTTTGATCAGATGCGTAGTTCTCGAGATATATCAAGATATTTAAAAGTTCCGAAGCCGCACCAACATAATACAGATACAGAAACACCGTGGCCCCTTTCTTTGAGATAACTCTGCACTAGTGCGAGCCGCAAATGCCACTTCCAGCTTAGCTGTGCAGAAGAAGAACAACAAGAAGAAGAAATATCTCGAAATATGTCCGTCAGGCCCCTTCCCTTGAGATAAATCTGCAAATATCTCGGAAACGACGCGAGCTATGGCAAAATGTTAAGAGACCTTTTTTGTCGAGAATTATGTTTCCTACTTTTTATGTTCTATGAGATTTTTTGATCAGATGCGTAGTTCTCGAGATATATCAAGATATTTAAAAGTTCCGAAACCGCACCAACATAATAGAGATACAGAAACACCGTGGCCCCTTTCTTTGAGATAACTCTGCACTATTGCGAGCTGTAAATGCCACTTCCAGCTTAGCTGTGCAGAAGAAGAACAACAAGAAGAAGAAATATCTCGAAATATGTCCGTCAGGCCCCTGCCCTTGAGATATATCTGCAAATATCTCGGAAACCAAGCGAGCTATGGCAAAATGTTGAGAGACCTTTTTTGTAGAGAATTATGTTTCCTACAATTTATGTTCTATGATATTTTTTGATCAGATGCGTAGTTCTCGAGATATATCAAGATATTTAAAAGTGCCGAAGCCGCACCAACATAATACAGATACAGAAACACCGTGGCCCCTTTCTTTGAGATAACTCTGCACTAGTGCGAGCAGCAAATGCCACTTCCAGCTTAGCTGTGCAGAAGAAGAACAACAAGAAGAAGAAATATCTCGAAATATGTCCGTCAGGCCCCTTCCCTTGAGATAAATCTGCAAATATCTCGGAAACGAAGCGAGGTATGGCAAAATGTTAAGAGACCTTTTTTGTAGAGAATTAAGTTTCCTACTTTTTATGTTCTATGATATTTTTTGATCAGATGCGTAGTTCTCGAGATATATCAAGATATTTAAAAGTTCCGAAGCCGCACCAACATAATAGAGATACAGAAACACCGAGGCTCCTTTCTTTGAGATAACTCTGCACTATTGCGAGCTGGAAATGCCACTTCCAGTTTAGCTGTGCAGAAGAAGAACAACAAGAAGAAGAAATATCTCGAAATATGTCCGTTAGGCCCCTTCCCTTGAGATAAATCTGCAAATATCTCGGAAACGAAGCGAGCTATGGCAAAATGTTAAGAGACCTTTTTTGTAGAGAATTAAGTTTCCTACTTTTTATGTTCTATGATATTTTTTGATCAGATGCGTAGTTCTCGAGATATATCAAGATATTTAAAAGTTCCGAAGCCGCACCAACATAATAGAGATACAGAAACACCGTGGCCCCTTTCTTTGAGATAACTCTGCACTATTGCGAGCTGCAAATGCCACTTCCAGCTTAGCTGTGCAGAGGAAGAACAACAAGAAAAAGAAGTATCTCGAAATATGTCCGTCAGGCCCGTTCCTTTGAGCTGAATCTGCAAATATCTCGGAAACGAAGCGAGCTATGGCAAAATGTTAAGAGACGTTTTTTGTAGAGAATTATGTTTCCTACAATTTATGTTCTATGATATTTTTCGATCAGAAGCGTAGTTTTCGAGATATATCGAGATATTTAAAAGTTCCGAAGCCGCACCAACATAATAGAGATACCGAAACACCGTGGCTCCTTTCTTTGAGATAACTCTGCACTAGTGCGAGCCGCAAATGCCACTTCCAGCTTAGCTGTGCAGAAGAAGAACAACAAGAAGAAGAAATATCTCGAAATATGTCCGACAGGCCCCTTCCCTTGAGATAAATCTGCAAATATCTCGGAAACGAAGCGAGCTATGGCGAAATGTTAAGAGACCTTTTTTGTAGAGAATTAAGTTTCCTACTTTTTATCTTCTATGATATTTTTTGATCAGATGCGTAGTTCTCGAGATATATCAAGATATTTAAAAGTGCCGAAGCCGCACCAACATAATACAGATGCAGAAACACCGTGGCCCCTTTCTTTGAGATAACTCTGCACTAGTGCGAGCCGCAAATGCCACTTCCAGCTTAGCTGTGCAGAAGAAGAACAACAAGAAGAAGAAATATCTCGAAATATGTCCGTCAGGCCCCTTCCCTTGAGATAAATCTGCAAATATCTCGGAAACGAAGCGAGCTATGGCAAAATGTTAAGAGACCTTTTTTGTAGAGAATTAAGTTTCCTACTTTTTATGTTCTATGATATTTTTTGATCAGATGCGTAGTTCTCGAGATATATCAAGATATTTAAAAGTTCCGAAGCCGCACCAACATAATACAGATACAGAAACACCGTGGCCCCTTTCTTTGAGATAACTCTGCACTAGTGCGAGCCGCAAATGCCACTTCCAGCTTAGCTGTGCAGAAGAAGAACAACAAGAAGAAGAAATATCTCGAAATATGTCCGTCAGGCCCCTTCCCTTGAGATAAATCTGCAAATATCTCGGAAACGAAGCGAGGTATGGCAAAATGTTAAGAGACCTTTTTTGTAGAGAATTAAGTTTCCTACTTTTTATGTTCTATGATATTTTTTGATCAGATGCGTAGTTCTCGAGATATATCAAGATATTTAAAAGTTCCGAAGCCGCACCAACATAATAGAGATACAGAAACACCGTGGCCCCTTTCTTCGAGATAACTCTGCAATAGTGCGAGCCGCAAATGCCACTTCCAGTTTAGCTGTGCAGAAGAAGAACAACAAGAAGAAGAAATATCTCGAAATATGTCCGTTAGGCCCCTTCCCTTGAGATAAATCTGCAAATATCTCGGAAACGAAGCGAGCTATGGCAAAATGTTAAGAGACCTTTTTTGTAGAGAATTAAGTTTCCTACTTTTTATGTTCTATGATATTTTTTGATCAGATGCGCAGTTCTCGAGATATATCAAGATATTTAAAAGTTCCGAAGCCGCACCAACATAATAGAGATACAGAAACACCGTGGCCCCTTTCTTTGAGATAACTCTGTACTATTGCGAGCTGTAAATGCCACTTCCAGCTTAGCTGTGCAGAAGAAGAACAACAAGACGAAGAAATATCTCGAAATATGTCCGTCAGGCCCCTGCCCTTGAGATATATCTGCAAATATCTCGGAAAGAAGCGAGCTATGGCAAAATGTTGAGAGACCTTTTTTGTAGAGAATTATGTTTCCTACAATTTATGTTCTATGATATTTTTTGATCAGATGCGTAGTTCTCGAGATATATCAAGATATTTAAAAGTTCCGAAGCCGCACCAACATAATACAGATACAGAAACACCGTGGCCCCTTTCTTTGAGATAACTCTGCACTAGTGCGAGCCGCAAATGCCACTTCCAGCTTAGCTGTGCAGAAGAAGAACAACAAGAAGAAGAAATATCTCGAAATATGTCCGTCAGGCCCCTTCCCTTGAGATAAATCTGCAAATATCTCGGAAACGACGCGAGCTATGGCAAAATGTTAAGAGACCTTTTTTGTCGAGAATTATGTTTCCTACTTTTTATGTTCTATGAGATTTTTTGATCAGATGCGTAGTTCTCGAGATATATCAAGATATTTAAAAGTTCCGAAACCGCACCAACATAATAGAGATACAGAAACACCGTGGCCCCTTTCTTTGAGATAACTCTGCACTATTGCGAGCTGTAAATGCCACTTCCAGCTTAGCTGTGCAGAAGAAGAACAACAAGAAGAAGAAATATCTCGAAATATGTCCGTCAGGCCCCTGCCCTTGAGATATATCTGCAAATATCTCGGAAACCAAGCGAGCTATGGCAAAATGTTGAGAGACCTTTTTTGTAGAGAATTATGTTTCCTACTTTTTATGTTCTATGATATTTTTTGATCAGATGCGTAGTTCTCGAGATATATCAAGATATTTAAAAGTTCCGAAGCCGCACCAACATAATAGAGATACAGAAACACCGAGGCTCCTTTCTTTGAGATAACTCTGCACTATTGCGAGCTGGAAATGCCACTTCCAGTTTAGCTGTGCAGAAGAAGAACAACAAGAAGAAGAAATATCTCGAAATATGTCCGTTAGGCCCCTTCCCTTGAGATAAATCTGCAAATATCTCGGAAACGAAGCGAGCTATGGCAAAATGTTAAGAGACCTTTTTTGTAGAGAATTAAGTTTCCTACTTTTTATGTTCTATGATATTTTTTGATCAGATGCGTAGTTCTCGAGATATATCAAGATATTTAAAAGTTCCGAAGCCGCACCAACATAATAGAGATACAGAAACACCGTGGCCCCTTTCTTTGAGATAACTCTGCACTATTGCGAGCTGCAAATGCCACTTCCAGCTTAGCTGTGCAGAGGAAGAACAACAAGAAAAAGAAGTATCTCGAAATATGTCCGTCAGGCCCGTTCCTTTGAGCTGAATCTGCAAATATCTCGGAAACGAAGCGAGCTATGGCAAAATGTTAAGAGACGTTTTTTGTAGAGAATTATGTTTCCTACAATTTATGTTCTATGATATTTTTCGATCAGAAGCGTAGTTTTCGAGATATATCGAGATATTTAAAAGTTCCGAAGCCGCACCAACATAATAGAGATACCGAAACACCGTGGCTCCTTTCTTTGAGATAACTCTGCACTAGTGCGAGCCGCAAATGCCACTTCCAGCTTAGCTGTGCAGAAGAAGAACAACAAGAAGAAGAAATATCTCGAAATATGTCCGACAGGCCCCTTCCCTTGAGATAAATCTGCAAATATCTCGGAAACGAAGCGAGCTATGGCGAAATGTTAAGAGACCTTTTTTGTAGAGAATTAAGTTTCCTACTTTTTATCTTCTATGATATTTTTTGATCAGATGCGTAGTTCTCGAGATATATCAAGATATTTAAAAGTTCCGAAGCCGCACCAACATAATACAGATGCAGAAACACCGTGGCCCCTTTCTTTGAGATAACTCTGCACTAGTGCGAGCCGCAAATGCCACTTCCAGCTTAGCTGTGCAGAAGAAGAACAACAAGAAGAAGAAATATCTCGAAATATGTCCGTCAGGCCCCTTCCCTTGAGATAAATCTGCAAATATCTCGGAAACGAAGCGAGCTATGGCAAAATGTTAAGAGACCTTTTTTGTAGAGAATTAAGTTTCCTACTTTTTATGTTCTATGATATTTTTTGATCAGATGCGTAGTTCTCGAGATATATCAAGATATTTAAAAGTTCCGAAGCCGCACCAACATAATACAGATACAGAAACACCGTGGCCCCTTTCTTTGAGATAACTCTGCACTAGTGCGAGCCGCAAATGCCACTTCCAGCTTAGCTGTGCAGAAGAAGAACAACAAGAAGAAGAAATATCTCGAAATATGTCCGTCAGGCCCCTTCCCTTGAGATAAATCTGCAAATATCTCGGAAACGAAGCGAGGTATGGCAAAATGTTAAGAGACCTTTTTTGTAGAGAATTAAGTTTCCTACTTTTTATGTTCTATGATATTTTTTGATCAGATGCGTAGTTCTCGAGATATATCAAGATATTTAAAAGTTCCGAAGCCGCACCAACATAATAGAGATACAGAAACACCGTGGCCCCTTTCTTCGAGATAACTCTGCAATAGTGCGAGCCGCAAATGCCACTTCCAGCTTAGCTGTGCAGAAGAAGAACAAGAAGAAGAAGAAATATCTCGAAATATGTCCGTTAGGCCCCTTCCCTTGAGATAAATCTGCAAATATCTCGGAAACGAAGCGAGCTATGGCAAAATGTTAAGAGACCTTTTTTGTAGAGAATTAAGTTTCCTACTTTTTATGTTCTATGATATTTTTTGATCAGATGCGCAGTTCTCGAGATATATCAAGATATTTAAAAGTTCCGAAGCCGCACCAACATAATAGAGATACAGAAACACCGTGGCCCCTTTCTTTGAGATAACTCTGTACTATTGCGAGCTGTAAATGCCACTTCCAGCTTAGCTGTGCAGAAGAAGAACAACAAGACGAAGAAATATCTCGAAAGATGTCCGTCAGGCCCCTGCCCTTGAGATATATCTGCAAATATCTCGGAAAGAAGCGAGCTATGGCAAAATGTTGAGAGACCTTTTTTGTAGAGAATTATGTTTCCTACAATTTATGTTCTATGATATTTTTTGATTAGAAGCGTAGTTTTCGAGATATATCGAGATATTTAAAAGTTCCGAAGCCGCACCAACATAATAGAGATACAGAAACACCGTGGCCCCTTTCTTTGAGATAACTCTGCACTATTGCGAGCTGCAAATGCCACTTCCAGCTTAGCTGTGCAGAGGAAGAACAACAAGAAGAAGAAGTATCTCGAAATATGTCCGTCAGGCCCGTTCCTTTGAGCTGAATCTGCAAATATCTCGGAAACGAAGCGAGCTATGGCAAAATGTTAAGAGACGTTTTTTGTAGAGAATTACCTTTCCTACAATTTATGTTGTATGATATTTTTTGATCAGAAGCGTAGTTTTCGAGATATATCGAGATATTTAAAAGTTCCGAAGCCGCACCAACATAATAGAGATACAGAAACACCGTGGCCCCTTTCTTTGAGATAACTCTGCACTAGTGCGAGCCGCAAATGCCACTTCCAGCTTAGCTGTGCAGAAGAAGAACAACAAGAAGAAGAAATATCTCGAAATATGTCCGTCAGGCCCCTTCCCTTGAGATAAATCTGCAAATATCTCGGAAACGAAGCGAGCTATGGCAAAATGTTAAGAGACCTTTTTTGTAGAGAATTATGTTTCCTACAATTTATGTTCTATGATATTTTTTTATCTGATGCGTAGTTCTCGAGATATATCAAGATATTTAAAAGTTCCGAAGCCGCACCAACATAATAGAGATACAGAAACACCGTGGCCCCTTTCTTTGAGATAACTCTGCACTATTGCGAGCTGCAAATGCCACTTCCAGCTTAGCTGTGCAGAGGAAGAACAACAAGAAGAAGAAATATCTCGAAATATGTCCGTCAGGCCAGTTCCTTTGAGCTGAATCGGCAAATATCTCGGAAACGAAGCGAGCTATGGCAAAATATTAAGAGACGTTTTTTGTAGAGAATTATGTTTTCTACAATTTATGTTCTATGATATTTTTTGATCAGAAGCGTAGTTTTCGAGATATATCGAGATATTTAAAAGTTCCGAAGCCGCACCAACATAATAGGGATACAGAAACACCGTGGCCCCTTTCTTTGAGATAACTCTGCACTATTGCGAGCTGTAAATGCCACTTCCAGCTTAGCTGTGCAGAAGAAGAACAACAAGAAGAAGAAATATCTCGAAATATGTCCGGCAGGCCCCTTCCCTTGAGATAAATCTGCAAATATCTCGGAAACGAAGCGAGCTATGGCAAAATGTTAAGAGACCTTTTTTGTAGAGAATTATGTTTCCTACTTTTTATGTCCTATGATATTTTTTGATCAGACGCGTAGCTCTCGAGATATATCAAGATATTTAAAAGTTCCGAAGCCGCACCAACATAATAGAGATACAGAAACAGCGTGGCCCCTTTCTTTGAGATATCTCTGCACTATTGCGAGCTGCAAATGCCACTTCCAGCTTAGCTGCGCAGAAGAAGAACAACAAGAAGAAGAAATATCTCGAAATATGTCCGTCAGGCCCCTTCCCTTGAGATAAATCTGCAAATATCTCGGAAACGAAGCGAGCTATGGCAAAATGTTAAGAGACCTTATTTGTAGAGAATTAAGTTTCCTACTTTTTATGTTCTATGATATTTTTTGATCAGATGCGTAGTTCTCGAGATATATCAAGATATTTAAAAGATCCGAAACCGCACCAACATAATAGAGATACAGAAACACCGTGGCCCCTTTCTTTGAGATAACTCTGCACTAGTGCGAGCCGCAAATGCCACTTCCAGCTTAGCTGTGCAGAAGAAGAACAACAAGAAGAAGAAATATCTCGAAATATGTCCGTCAGGCCCCTTCCCTTGAGATAAATCTGCAAATATCTCGGAAACGAAGCGAGCTATGGCAAAATGTTAAGAGACCTTTCTTGTAGAGAATTAAGTTTCCTACTTTTTATGTTCTATGATATTTTTTGATCAGATGCGTAGTTCTCGAGATATATCAAGATATTTAAAAGTTCCGAAGCCGCACCAACATAATACAGATACAGAAACACCGTCACCCCTTTCTTTGAGATAACTCTGCACTAGTGCGAGCCGCAAATGCCACTTCCAGCTTAGCTGTGCAGAAGAAGAACAACAAGAAGAAGAAATATCTCGAAATATGTCCGTCAGGCCCCTTCCCTTGAGATAAATCTGCAAATATCTCGGAAACGAAGCGAGGTATGGCAAAATGTTAAGAGACCTTTTTTGTAGAGAATTAAGTGTCCTACTTTTTATGTTCTATGATATTTTTTGATCAGATGCGTAGTTCTCGAGATATATCAAGATATTTAAAAGTTCCGAAGCCGCACCAACATAATAGAGATACAGAAACACCGTGGCCCCTTTCTTCGAGATAACTCTGCAATAGTGCGAGCCGCAAATGCCACTTCCAGCTTAGCTGTGCAGAAGAAGAACAACAAGAAGAAGAAATATCTCGAAATATGTCCGTTAGGCCCCTTCCCTTGAGATAAATCTGCAAATATCTCGGAAACGAAGCGAGCTATGGCAAAATGTTAAGAGACCTTTTTTGTAGAGAATTAAGTTTCCTACTTTTTATGTTCTATGATATTTTTTGATCAGATGCGCAGTTCTCGAGATATATCAAGATATTTAAAAGTTCCGAAGCCGCACCAACATAATAGAGATACAGAAACACCGTGGCCCCTTTCTTTGAGATAACTCTGTACTATTGCGAGCTGTAAATGCCACTTCCAGCTTAGCTGTGCAGAAGAAGAACAACAAGACGAAGAAATATCTCGAAATATGTCCGTCAGGCCCCTGCCCTTGAGATATATCTGCAAATATCTCGGAAACGAAGCGAGCTATGGCAAAATGTTGAGAGACCTTTTTTGTAGAGAATTATGTTTCCTACAATTTATGTTCTATGATATTTTTTGATTAGAAGCGTAGTTTTCGAGATATATCGAGATATTTAAAAGTTCCGAAGCCGCACCAACATAATAGAGATACAGAAACACCGTGGCCCCTTTCTTTGAGATAACTCTGCACTATTGCGAGCTGCAAATGCCACTTCCAGCTTAGCTGTGCAGAGGAAGAACAACAAGAAGAAGAAATATCTCGAAATATGTCCGTCAGGCCAGTTCCTTTGAGCTGAATCGGCAAATATCTCGGAAACGAAGCGAGCTATGGCAAAATATTAAGAGACGTTTTTTGTAGAGAATTATGTTTTCTACAATTTATGTTCTATGATATTTTTTGATCAGAAGCGTAGTTTTCGAGATATATCGAGATATTTAAAAGTTCCGAAGCCGCACCAACATAATAGGGATACAGAAACACCGTGGCCCCTTTCTTTGAGATAACTCTGCACTATTGCGAGCTGTAAATGCCACTTCCAGCTTAGCTGTGCAGAAGAAGAACAACAAGAAGAAGAAATATCTCGAAATATGTCCGGCAGGCCCCTTCCCTTGAGATAAATCTGCAAATATCTCGGAAACGAAGCGAGCTATGGCAAAATGTTAAGAGACCTTTTTTGTAGAGAATTATGTTTCCTACTTTTTATGTCCTATGATATTTTTTGATCAGACGCGTAGCTCTCGAGATATATCAAGATATTTAAAAGTTCCGAAGCCGCACCAACATAATAGAGATACAGAAACAGCGTGGCCCCTTTCTTTGAGATATCTCTGCACTATTGCGAGCTGCAAATGCCACTTCCAGCTTAGCTGCGCAGAAGAAGAACAACAAGAAGAAGAAATATCTCGAAATATGTCCGTCAGGCCCCTTCCCTTGAGATAAATCTGCAAATATCTCGGAAACGAAGCGAGCTATGGCAAAATGTTAAGAGACCTTATTTGTAGAGAATTAAGTTTCCTACTTTTTATGTTCTATGATATTTTTTGATCAGATGCGTAGTTCTCGAGATATATCAAGATATTTAAAAGATCCGAAACCGCACCAACATAATAGAGATACAGAAACACCGTGGCCCCTTTCTTTGAGATAACTCTGCACTAGTGCGAGCCGCAAATGCCACTTCCAGCTTAGCTGTGCAGAAGAAGAACAACAAGAAGAAGAAATATCTCGAAATATGTCCGTCAGGCCCCTTCCCTTGAGATAAATCTGCAAATATCTCGGAAACGAAGCGAGCTATGGCAAAATGTTAAGAGACCTTTCTTGTAGAGAATTAAGTTTCCTACTTTTTATCTTCTATGATATTTTTTGATCAGATGCGTAGTTCTCGAGATATATCAAGATATTTAAAAGTTCCGAAGCCGCACCAACATAATAGAGATACAGAAACACCGTGGCCCCTTTCTTTGAGATAACTCTGCACTAGTGCGAGCCGCAAATGCCACTTCCAGCTTAGCTGTGCAGAAGAAGAAATATCTCGAAATATGTCCGTCAGGCCCCTTCCCTTGAGATAAATCTGCAAATATCTCGGAAACGAAGCGAGCTATGGCAAAATGTTAAGAGACCTATTTTGTAGAGAATTAAGTTTCCTACTTTTTATGTTCAATGATATTTTTTGATCAGATGCGTAGTTCTCGAGATATATCAAGATATTTAAAAGTTTCGTAGCCGCACCAACATAATAGAGATACAGAAACACCGTGGCCCCTTTCTTTGAGATAACTCTGCACTATTGCGAGCTGCAAATGCCACTTCCAGCTTAGCTGTGCAGAGGAAGAACAACAAGAAGAAGAAATATCTCGAAATATGTCCGTCAGGCCAGTTCCTTTGAGCTGAATCTGCAAATATCTCGGAAACGAAGCGAGCTATGGCAAAATGTTAAGAGACGTTTTTTGTAGAGAATTATGTTTCCTACAATTTATGTTCTATGATATTTTTTGGTCAGAAGCGTAGTTTTCGAGATATATCGAGATATTTAAAAGTTCAGAAGCCGCACCAACATAATAGGGATACAGAAACACCGTGGCCCCTTTCTTTGAGATAACTCTGCACTATTGCGAGCTGCAAATGCCACTTCCAGCTTAGCTGTGCAGAGGAAGAACAACAAGAAGAAGAAATATCTCGAAATATGTCCGTCAGGCCAGTTCCTTTGAGCTGAATCGGCAAATATCTCGGAAACGAAGCGAGCTATGGCAAAATGTTAAGAGACGTTTTTTGTAGAGAATTATGTTTCCTACAATTTATGTTCTATGATATTTTTTGATCAGAAGCGTAGTTTTCGAGATATATCGAGATATTTAAAAGTTCCGAAACCGCACCAACATAATAGGGATACAGAAACACCGTGGCCCCTTTCTTTGAGATAACTCTGCACTAGTGCGAGCCGCAAATGCCACTTCCAGCTTAGCTGTGCAGAGGAAGAACAACAAGAAGAAGAAATATCTCGAAATATGTCCGTCAGGCCAGTTCCTTTGAGCTGAATCTGCAAATATCTCGGAAACGAAGCGAGCTATGGCAAAATGTTAAGAGACATTTTTTGTAGGGAATTATGTTTCCTACAATTTATGTTCTATGATATTTTTTGGTCAGAAGCGTAGTTTTCGAGATATATCGAGATATTTAAAAGTTCAGAAGCAGCACCAACATAATAGGGATACAGAAACACCGTGGCCCCTTTCTTTGAGATAACTCTGCACTAGTGCGAGCCGCAAATGCCACTTCCAGCTTAGCTGTGCAGAAGAAGAACAACAAGAAGAAGAAATATCTCGAAATATGTCCGTCAGGCCCCTTCCCTTGAGATAAATCTGCAAATATCTCGGAAACGAAGCGAGCTGTGGCAAAATGTTAAGAGACCTTTTTTGTAGAGAATTAAGTTTCCTACTTTTTATCTTCTATGATATTTTTTGATCAGATGCGTAGTTCTCGAGATATATCAAGATATTTAAAAGTTCCGAAGCCGCACCAACATAATAGAGATACAGAAACACCGTGGCCCCTTTCTTTGAGATAACTCTGCACTAGTGCGAGCCGCAAATGCCACTTCCAGCTTAGCTGTGCAGAAGAAGGACAACAAGAAGAAGAAATATCTCGAAATATGTCCGTCAGGCCCCTTCCCTTGAGATATATCTGCAAATATCTCGGAAACGAAGCGAGCTATGGCAAAATGTTAAGAGACCTTTTTTGTAGAGAATTCTGTTTCCTACAATTTACGCTATATGATATTTTTTGATCAGAAGCGTAGTTTTCGAGATATATCGAGATATTTAAAAGTTCCGAAGCCGCACCAACATAATAGAGATACAGAAACACCGTGGCCCCTTTCTTTGAGATAACTCTGCACTAGTGCGAGCCGCAAATGCCACTTCCAGCTTAGCTGTGCAGAAGAAGAACAACAAGAAGAAGAAATATCTCGAAATATGTCCGTCAGGCCCCTTCCCTTGAGATAAATCTGCAAATATCTCGGAAACGAAGCGAGCTATGGCAAAATGTTAAGAGACCTTTTTTGTAGAGAATTAAGTTTCCTACTTTTTATCTTCTATGATATTTTTTGATCAGATGCGTAGTTCTCGAGATATATCAAGATATTTAAAAGTTCCGAAGCCGCACCAACATAATAGGGATACAGAAACACCGTGGCCCCTTTCTTTGAGATAACTCTGCACTAGTGCGAGCCGCAAATGCCACTTCCAGCTTAGCTGTGCAGAGGAAGAACAACAAGAAGAAGAAATATCTCGAAATATGTCCGTCAGGCCAGTTCCTTTGAGCTGAATCTGCAAATATCTCGGAAACGAAGCGAGCTATGGCAAAATGTTAAGAGACATTTTTTGTAGGGAATTATGTTTCCTACAATTTATGTTCTATGATATTTTTTGGTCAGAAGCGTAGTTTTCGAGATATATCGAGATATTTAAAAGTTCAGAAGCAGCACCAACATAATAGGGATACAGAAACACCGTGGCCCCTTTCTTTGAGATAACTCTGCACTAGTGCGAGCCGCAAATGCCACTTCCAGCTTAGCTGTGCAGAAGAAGAACAACAAGAAGAAGAAATATCTCGAAATATGTCCGTCAGGCCCCTTCCCTTGAGATAAATCTGCAAATATCTCGGAAACGAAGCGAGCTGTGGCAAAATGTTAAGAGACCTTTTTTGTAGAGAATTAAGTTTCCTACTTTTTATCTTCTATGATATTTTTTGATCAGATGCGTAGTTCTCGAGATATATCAAGATATTTAAAAGTTCCGAAGCCGCACCAACATAATAGAGATACAGAAACACCGTGGCCCCTTTCTTTGAGATAACTCTGCACTAGTGCGAGCCGCAAATGCCACTTCCAGCTTAGCTGTGCAGAAGAAGGACAACAAGAAGAAGAAATATCTCGAAATATGTCCGTCAGGCCCCTTCCCTTGAGATATATCTGCAAATATCTCGGAAACGAAGCGAGCTATGGCAAAATGTTAAGAGACCTTTTTTGTAGAGAATTCTGTTTCCTACAATTTACGCTATATGATATTTTTTGATCAGAAGCGTAGTTTTCGAGATATATCGAGATATTTAAAAGTTCCGAAGCCGCACCAACATAATAGAGATACAGAAACACCGTGGCCCCTTTCTTTGAGATAACTCTGCACTAGTGCGAGCCGCAAATGCCACTTCCAGCTTAGCTGTGCAGAAGAAGAACAACAAGAAGAAGAAATATCTCGAAATATGTCCGTCAGGCCCCTTCCCTTGAGATAAATCTGCAAATATCTCGGAAACGAAGCGAGCTATGGCAAAATGTTAAGAGACCTTTTTTGTAGAGAATTAAGTTTCCTACTTTTTATCTTCTATGATATTTTTTGATCAGATGCGTAGTTCTGGAGATATATCAAGATATTTAAAAGTTCCGAAGCCGCACCAACATAATAGAGATACAGAAACACCGTGGCCCCTCTCTTTGAGATAACTCTGCACTATTGCGAACTGCAAATGCCACTTCCAGCTTAGCTGTGCAGAGGAAGAACAACAAGAAGAAGAAATATCTCGAAATATGTCCGTCAGGCCAGTTCCTTTGAGCTGAATCGGCAAATATCTCGGAAACGAAGCGAGCTATGGCAAAATGTTAAGAGACGTTTTTTGTAGAGAATTATGTTTCCTACAATTTATGTTCTATGATATTTTTTGATCAGAAGCGTAGTTTTCGAGATATATCGAGATATTTAAAAGTTCCGAAGCCGCACCAACATAATAGGGATACAGAAACACCGTGGCCCCTTTCTTTGAGATAACTCTGCACTAGTGCGAGCCGCAAATGCCACTTCCAGCTTAGCTGTGCAGAAGAAGAACAACAAGAAGAAGAAATATCTCGAAATATGTCCGTCAGGCCCCTTCCCTTGAGATATATCTGCAAATATCTCGGAAACGAAGCGAGCTATGGCAAAATGTTAAGAGACCTTTTTTGTAGAGAATTCTGTTTCCTACAATTTATATTCTATGATATTTTTTGATCAGAAGCGTAGTTTTCGAGATACATCGAGATATTTAAAAGTTCCGAAGCCGCACCAACATAATAGAGATACAGAAACACCGTGGCCCCTTTCTTTGAGATAACTCTGCACTATTGCGAGCTGCAAATGCCACTTCCAGCTTAGCTGTGCAGAGGAAGAACAACAAGAAGAAGAAATATCTCGAAATATGTCCGTCAGGCCAGTTCCTTTGAGCTGAATCGGCAAATATCTCGGAAACGAAGCGAGATATGGCAAAATGTTAAGAGACGTTTTTTGTAGAGAATTATGTTTCCAACAATTTATGTTCTATGATATTTTTTGATCGGAAGCGTAGTTTTCGAGATATATCGAGATATTTAAAAGTTCCGAAGCCGCACCAACATAATAGGGATACAGAAACACCGTGGCCCCTTTCTTTGAGATAACTCTGCACTATTGCGAGCTGCAAATGCCACTTCCAGCTTAGCTGTGCAGAGGAAGAACAACAAGAAGAAGAAATATCTCGAAATATGTCCGTCAGGCCAGTTCCTTTGAGCTGAATCGGCAAATATCTCGGAAACGAAGCGAGCTATGGCAAAATGTTAAGAGACGTTTTTTGTAGAGAATTATGTTTCCTACAATTTATGTTCTATGATATTTTTTGATCAGAAGCGTAGTTTTCGAGATATATCGAGATATTTAAAAGTTCCGAAACCGCACCAACATAATAGGGATACAGAAACACCGTGGCCCCTTTCTTTGAGATAACTCTGCACTAGTGCGAGCCGCAAATGCCACTTCCAGCTTAGCTGTGCAGAGGAAGAACAACAAGAAGAAGAAATATCTCGAAATATGTCCGTCAGGCCAGTTCCTTTGAGCTGAATCTGCAAATATCTCGGAAACGAAGCGAGCTATGGCAAAATGTTAAGAGACGTTTTTTGTAGGGAATTATGTTTCCTACAATTTATGTTCTATGATATTTTTTGGACAGAAGCGTAGTTTTCGAGATATATCGAGATATTTAAAAGTTCAGAAGCCGCACCAACATAATAGGGATACAGAAACACCGTGGCCCCTTTCTTTGAGATAACTCTGCACTAGTGCGAGCCGCAAATGCCACTTCCAGCTTAGCTGTGCAGAAGAAGAACAACAAGAAGAAGAAATATCTCGAAATATGTCCGTCAGGCCCCTTCCCTTGAGATAAATCTGCAAATATCTCGGAAACGAAGCGAGCTATGGCAAAATGTTAAGAGACCTTTTTTGTAGAGAATTAAGTTTCCTACTTTTTATCTTCTATGATATTTTTTGATCAGATGCGTAGTTCTCGAGATATATCAAGATATTTAAAAGTTCCGAAGCCGCACCAACATAATAGAGATACAGAAACACCGTGGCCCCTTTCTTTGAGATAACTCTGCACTATTGCGAGCTGTAAATGCCACTTCCAGCTTAGCTGTGCAGAAGAAGAACAACAAGAAGAAGAAATATCTCGAAATATGTCCGTCAGGCCCCTTCCCTTGAGATATATCTGCAAATATCTCGGAAACGAAGCGAGCTATGGCAAAATGTTAAGAGACCTTTTTTGTAGAGAATTATGTTTCCTACAATTTATATTCTATGATATTTTTTGATCAGAAGCGTAGTTTTCGAGATACATCGAGATATTTAAAAGTTCCGAAGCCGCACCAACATAATAGAGATACAGAAACACCGTGGCCCCTTTCTTTGAGATAACTCTGCACTAGTGCGAGCCGCAAATGCCACTTCCAGCTTAGCTGTGCAGAAGAAGGACAACAAGAAGAAGAAATATCTCGAAATATGTCCGTCAGGCCCCTTCCCTTGAGATATATCTGCAAATATCTCGGAAACGAAGCGAGCTATGGCAAAATGTTAAGAGACCTTTTTTGTAGAGAATTCTGTTTCCTATAATTTATGCTCTATGATATCTTTTGATCAGAAGCGTAGTTTTCGAGATATATCGAGATATTTAAAAGTTCCGAAGCCGCACCAACATAATAGAGATACAGAAACACCGTGGCCCCTTTCTTTGAGATAACTCTGCACTAGTGCGAGCCGCAAATGCCACTTCCAGCTTAGCTGTGCAGAAGAAGAACAACAAGAAGAAGAAATATCTCGAAATATGTCCGTCAGGCCCCTTCCCTTGAGATAAATCTGCAAATATCTCGGAAACGAAGCGAGCTATGGCAAAATGTTAAGAGACCTTTTGTGTAGAGAATTAAGTTTCCTACTTTTTATGTTCTATGATATTTTTTGAGCAGATGCGTAGTTCTCGAGATATATCAAGATATTTAAAAGTTCCGAAGCCGCACCAACATAATAGAGATACAGAAACACCGTGGCCCCTTTCTTTGAGATAACTCTGCACTATTGCGAGCTGCAAATGCCACTTCCAGCTTAGCTGTGCAGAGGAAGAACAACAAGAAGAAGAAATATCTCGAAATATGTCCGTCAGGCCAGTTCCTTTGAGCTGAATCTGCAAATATCTCGGAAACGAAGCGAGCTATGGCAAAATGTTAAGAGACATTTTTTGTAGAGAATTATGTTTCCTACAATTTATGTTCTATGATATTTTTTGATCAGAAGCGTAGTTTTCGAGATATATCGAGATATTTAAAAGTTCCGAAGCCGCACCAACATAATAGGGATACAGAAACACCGTGGCCCCTTTCTTTGAGATAACTCTGCACTAGTGCGAGCCGCAAATGCCACTTCCAGCTTAGCTGTGCAGAAGAAGAACAACAAGAAGAAGAAATATCTCGAAATATGTCCGTCAGGCCCCTTCCCTTGAGATAAATCTGCAAATATCTCGGAAACGAAGCGAGCTATGGCAAAATGTTAAGAGACCTTTTTTGTAGAGAATTAAGTTTCCTACTTTTTATGTTCTATGATATTTTTTGATCAGATGCGTAGTTCTCGAGATATATCAAGATATTTAAAAGTTTCGTAGCCGCACCAACATAATAGAGATACAGAAACACCGTGGCCCCTTTCTTTGAGATAACTCTGCACTATTGCGAGCTGCAAATGCCACTTCCAGCTTAGCTGTGCAGAGGAAGAACAACAAGAAGAAGAAATATCTCGAAATATGTCCGTCAGGCCAGTTCCTTTGAGCTGAATCGGCAAATATCTCGGAAACGAAGCGAGCTATGGCAAAATGTTAAGAGACGTTTTTTGTAGAGAATTATGTTTCCTACAATTTATGTTCTATGATATTTTTTGATCAGAAGCGTAGTTTTCGAGATATATCGAGATATTTAAAAGTTCCGAAGCCGCACCAACATAATAGGGATACAGAAACACCGTGGCCCCTTTCTTTGAGATAACTCTGCACTAGTGCGAGCCGCAAATGCCACTTCCAGCTTAGCTGTGCAGAGGAAGAACAACAAGAAGAAGAAATATCTCGAAATATGTCCGTCAGGCCAGTTCCTTTGAGCTGAATCTGCAAATATCTCGGAAACGAAGCGAGCTATTGCAAAATGTTAAGAGACATTTTTTGTAGAGAATTATCTTTCCTACAATTTATGTTCTATGATATTTTTTGGTCAGAAGCGTAGTTTTCGAGATATATCGAGATATTTAAAAGTTCAGAAGCCGCACCAACATAATAGGGATACAGAAACACCGTGGCCCCTTTCTTTGAGATAACTCTGCACTATTGCGAGCTGCAAATGCCACTTCCAGCTTAGCTGTGCAGAGGAAGAACAACAAGAAGAAGAAATATCTCGAAATATGTCCGTCAGGCCAGTTCCTTTGAGCTGAATCGGCAAATATCTCGGAAACGAAGCGAGCTATGGCAAAATGTTAAGAGACGTTTTTTGTAGAGAATTATATTTCCTACAATTTATGTTCTATGATATTTTTTGATCAGAAGCGTAGTTTTCGAGATATATCGAGATATTTAAAAGTTCCGAAGCCGCACCAACATAATAGAGATACAGAAACACCGTGGCCCCTTTCTTTGAGATAACTCTGCACTAGTGCGAGCCGCAAATGCCACTTCCAGCTTAGCTGTGCAGAAGAAGAACAACAAGAAGAAGAAATATCTCGAAATATGTCCGTCAGGCCCCTTCCCTTGAGATAAATCTGCAAATATCTCGGAAACGAAGCGAGCTATGGCAAAATGTTAAGAGACCTTTTTTGTAGAGAATTAAGTTTCCTACTTTTTATGTTCTATGATATTTTTTGATCAGATGCGTAGTTCTCGAGATATATCAAGATATTTAAAAGTTCCGAAGCCGCACCAACATAATAGAGATACAGAAACACCGTGGCCCCTTTCTTTGAGATAACTCTGCACTATTGCGAGCTGCAAATGCCACTTCCAGCTTAGCTGTGCAGAGGAAGAACAACAAGAAAAAGAAGTATCTCGAAATATGTCCGTCAGGCCCGTTCCTTTGAGCTGAATCTGCAAATATCTCGGAAACGAAGCGAGCTATGGCAAAATGTTAAGAGACGTTTTTTGTAGAGAATTATGTGTCCTACAATTTATGTTCTATGATATTTTTCGATCAGAAGCGTAGTTTTCGAGATATATCGAGATATTTAAAAGTTCCGAAGCCGCACCAACATAATAGAGATACCGAAACACCGTGGCCCCTTTCTTTGAGATAACTCTGCACTAGTGCGAGCCGCAAATGCCACTTCCAGCTTAGCTGTGCAGAAGAAGAACAACAAGAAGAAGAAATATCTCGAAATATGTCCGTCAGGCCCCTGCCCTTGAGATATATCTGCAAATATCTCGGAAACGAAGCGAGCTATGGCAAAATGTTGAGAGACCTTTTTTGTAGAGAATTATGTTTCCTACAATTTATGTTCTATGATATTTTTTGATTAGAAGCGTAGTTTTCGAGATATATCGAGATATTTAAAAGTTCCGAAGCCGCACCAACATAATAGAGATACCGAAACACCGTGGCCCCTTTCTTTGAGATAACTCTGCACTAGTGCGAGCCGCAAATGCCACTTCCAGCTTAGCTGTGCAGAAGAAGAACAACAAGAAGAAGAAATATCTCGAAATATGTCCGTCAGGCCCCTGCCCTTGAGATATATCTGCAAATATCTCGGAAACGAAGCGAGCTATGGCAAAATGTTGAGAGACCTTTTTTGTAGAGAATTATGTTTCCTACAATTTATGTTCTATGATATTTTTTGATTAGAAGCGTAGTTTTCGAGATATATCGAGATATTTAAAAGTTCCGAAGCCGCACCAACATAATAGAGATACAGAAACACCCTGGCCCCTTTCTTTGAGATAACTCTGCAATAGTGCGAGCCGCAAATGCCACTTCCAGCTTAGCTGTGCAGAAGAAGAACAACAAGAAGAAGAAATATCTCGAAATATGTCCGTCAGGCCCCTTCCCTTGAGATAAATCTGCAAATATCTCGGAAACGAAGCGAGCTATGGCAAAATGATAAGAGACCTTTTTTGTAGAGAATTAAGTTTCCTACTTTTTATGTTCTATGATATTTTTTGATCAGATGCGTAGTTCTCGAGATATATCAAGATATTTAAAAGTTCCGAAGCCGCACCAACATAATAGAGATACAGAAACACCGTGGCCCCTTTCTTTGAGATAACTCTGCAATAGTGCGAGCCGCAAATGCCACTTCCAGCTTAGCTGTGCAGAAGAAGAACAACAAGAAGAAGAAATATCTCGAAATATGTCCGTCAGGCCCCTGCACTTGAGATATATCTGCAAATATCTCGGAAACGAAGCGAGCTATGGCAAAATGTTGAGAGACCTTTTTTGTAGAGAATTATGTTTCCTACAATTTATGTTCTATGATATTTTTTGATCAGAAGCGTAGTTTTCGAGATATATCGAGATATTTAAAAGTTCCGAAGCCGCACCAACATAATAGAGATACAGAAACACCGTGGCCCCTTTCTTTGAGATAACTCTGCACTAGTGCTAGCCGCAAATGCCACTTCCAGCTTAGCTGTGCAGAAGAAGAACAACAAGAAGAAGAAATATCTCGAAATATGTCCGTCAGGCCCCTTCCCTTGAGATAAATCTGCAAATATCTCGGAAACGAAGCGAGCTATGGCAAAATGTTAAGAGACCTTTTTTGTAGAGAATTAAGTTTCCTACTTTTTATGTTCTATGATATTTTTTGATCAGATGCGTAGTTCTCGAGATATATCAAGATATTTAAAAGTTCCGAAGCCGCACCAACATAATAGATACAGAAACACCGTGGCCCCTTTCTTTGAGATAACTCTGCACTATTGCGAGCTGCAAATGCCACTTCCAGCTTAGCTGTGCAGAGGAAGAACAACAAGAAGAAGAAATATCTCGAAATATGTCCGTCAGGCCAGTTCCTTTGAGCTGAATCTGCAAATATCTCGGAAACGAAGCGAGCTATGGCAAAATGTTAAGAGACGTTTTTTGTAGGGAATTATGTTTCCTACAATTTATGTTCTATGATATTTTTTGATCAGAAGCGTAGTTTTCGAGATATATCGAGATACTTAAAAGCTCCGAAGCCGCACCAACATATTAGAGATACAGAAACACCGTGGCCCCTTTCTTTGAGATAACTGTGCACTAGTGCGAGCCGCAAATGCCACTTCCAGCTTAGCTGTGCAGAAGAAGAACAACAAGAAGAAGAAACTTCTCGAAATATGTCCGTTAGGCCCCTTCCCTTGAGATAAATCTGCAAATATCTCGGAAACGAGGCGAGCTATGGCAAAATGTTAAGAGAGCTTTTTTGTAGAGAATTAAGTTTCCTACTTTTTATGTTCTATGATATTTTTTGATCAGATGCGTAGTTCTCGAGATATATCAAGATATTTAAAAGTTCCGAAGCCGCACCAACATAATAGAGATACAGAAACACCGTGGCCACTTTCTTTGAGATAACTCTGCACTATTGCGAGCTGTAAATGCCACTTCCAGCTTAGCTGTGCAGAAGAAGAACAACAAGAAGAAGAAATATCTCGAAATATGTCCGTCAGGCCCCTGCCCTTGAGATATATCTGCAAATATCTCGGAAACGAAGCGAGCTATGGCAAAATGTTGAGAGACCTTTTTTGTAGAGAATTATGTTTCCCACAATTTATGTTCTATGATATTTTTTGATCAGAAGCGTAGTTTTCGAGATATATCGAGATATTTAAAAGTTCCGAAGCCGCACCAACATAATACAGATACAGAAACACCGTGGCCCCTTTCTTTGAGATAACTCTGCACTAGTGCGAGCCGCAAATGCCACTTCCAGCTTAGCTGTGCAGAAGAAGAACAACAAGAAGAAGAAATATCTCGAAATATGTCCGTCAGGCCCCTTCCCTTGAGATAAATCTGCAAATATCTCGGAAACGAAGCGAGCTATGGCAAAATGTTAAGAGACCTTTTTTGTAGAGAATTAAGTTTCCTACTTTTTATGTTCTATGATATTTTTTGATCAGATGCGCAGTTCTCGAGATATATCAAGATATTTAAAAGTTCCGAAGCCGCACCAACATAATAGAGATACAGAAGCACCGTGGCCCCTTTCTTTGAGATAACTCTGTACTATTGCGAGCTGTAAATGCCACTTCCAGCTTAGCTGTGCAGAAGAAGAACAACAAGAAGAAGAAATATCTCGAAATATGTCCGTCAGGCCCCTGCCCTTGAGATATATCTGCAAATATCTCGGAAACGAAGCGAGCTATGGCAAAATGTTGAGAGACCTTTTTTGTAGAGAATTATGTTTCCTACAATTTATGTTCTATGATATTTTTTGATTAGAAGCGTAGTTTTCGAGATATATCGAGATATTTAAAAGTTCCGAAGCCGCACCAACATAATAGAGATACAGAAACACCGTGGCCCCTTTCTTTGAGATAACTCTGCAATAGTGCGAGCCGCAAATGCCACTTCCAGCTTAGCTGTGCAGAAGAAGAACAACAAGAAGAAGAAATATCTCGAAATATGTCCGTCAGGCCCCTTCCCTTGAGATAAATCTGCAAATATCTCGGAAACGAAGCGAGCTATGGCAAAATGATAAGAGACCTTTTTTGTAGAGAATTAAGTTTCCTACTTTTTATGTTCTATGATATTTTTTGATCAGATGCGTAGTTCTCGAGATATATCAAGATATTTAAAAGTTCCGAAGCCGCACCAACATAATAGAGATACAGAAACACCGTGGCCCCTTTCTTTGAGATAACTCTGCATTAGTGCGAGCCGCAAATGCCACTTCCAGCTTAGCTGTGCAGAAGAAGAACAACAAGAAGAAGAAATATCTCGAAATATGTCCGTCAGGCCCCTTCCCTTGAGATAAATCTGCAAATATCTCGGAAACGAAGCGAGCTATGGCAAAATGTTTAGAGACCTTTTTTGTAGAGAATTAAGTTTCCTACTTTTTATGTTCTATCATATTTTCTGATCAGATGCGTAGTTCTCGAGATATATCAAGATATTTAAAAGTTCCGAAGCCGCACCAACATAATAGAGATACAGAAACACCGTGGCCACTTTCTTTGAGATAACTCTGCACTATTGCGAGCTGTAAATGCCACTTCCAGCTTAGCTGTGCAGAAGAAGAACAACAAGAAGAAGAAATATCTCGAAATATGTCCGTCAGGCCCCTGCCCTTGAGATATATCTGCAAATATCTCGGAAACGAAGCGAGCTATGGCAAAATGTTGAGAGACCTTTTTTGTAGAGAATTATGTTTCCTACAATTTATGTTCTATGATATTTTTTGATCAGAAGCGTAGTTTTCGAGATATATCGAGATATTTAAAAGTTCCGAAGCCGCACCAACATAATAGAGATACAGAAACACCGTGGCCCCTTTCTTTGAGATAACTCTGCAATAGTGCGAGCCGCAAATGCCACTTCCAGCTTAGCTGTGCAGAAGAAGAACAACAAGAAGAAGAAATATCTCGAAATATGTCCGTCAGGCCCCTTCCCTTGAGATAAATCTGCAAATATCTCGGAAACGAAGCGAGCTATGGCAAAATGTTAAGAGACCTTTTTTGTAGAGAATTAAGTTTCCTACTTTTTATGTCCTATGATATTTTTTGATCAGATGCGTAGTTCTCGAGATATATCAAGATATTTAAAAGTTCCGAAGCCGCACCAACATAATAGAGATACAGAAACACCGTGGCCCCTTTCTTTGAGATAACTCTGCAATAGTGCGAGCCGCAAATGCCACTTCCAGCTTAGCTGTGCAGAAGAAGAACAACAAGAAGAAGAAATATCTCGAAATATGTCCGTCAGGCCCCTTCCCTTGAGATAAATCTGCAAATATCTCGGAAACGAAGCGAGCTATGGCAAAATGTTAAGAGACCTTTTTTGTAGAGAATTAAGTTTCCTACTTTTTATGTTCTATGATATTTTTTGATCAGATGCGTAGTTCTCGAGATATATCAAGATATTTAAAAGTTCCGAAGCCGCACCAACATAATACAGATACAGAAACACCGTGGCTCCTTTCTTTGAGATAACTCTGCACTATTGCGAGCTGGAAATGCCACTTCCAGTTTAGCTGTGCAGAAGAAGAACAACAAGAAGAAGAAATATCTCGAAATATGTCCGTTAGGCCCCTTCCCTTGAGATAAATCTGCAAATATCTCGGAAACGAAGCGAGCTATGGCAAAATGTTAAGAGACCTTTTTTGTAGAGAATTAAGTTTCCTACTTTTTATGTTCTATGATATTTTTTGATCAGATGCGTAGTTCTCGAGATATATCAAGATATTTAAAAGTTCCGAAGCCGCACCAACATAATAGAGATACAGAAACACCGTGGCCCCTTTCTTTGAGATAACTCTGCACTATTGCGAGCTGCAAATGCCACTTCCAGCTTAGCTGTGCAGAGGAAGAACAACAAGAAAAAGAAGTATCTCGAAATATGTCCGTCAGGCCCGTTCCTTTGAGCTGAATCTGCAAATATCTCGGAAACGAAGCGAGCTATGGCAAAATGTTAAGAGACGTTTTTTGTAGAGAATTATGTTTCCTACAATTTATGTTCTATGATATTTTTCGATCAGAAGCGTAGTTTTCGAGATATATCGAGATATTTAAAAGTTCCGAAGCCGCACCAACATAATAGAGATACCGAAACACCGTGGCCCCTTTCTTTGAGATAACTCTGCACTAGTGCGAGCCGCAAATGCCACTTCCAGCTTAGCTGTGCAGAAGAAGAACAACAAGAAGAAGAAGTATCTCGAAATATGTCCGACAGGCCCCTTCCCTTGAGATAAATCTGCAAATATCTCGGAAACGAAGCGAGCTATGGCGAAATGTTAAGAGACCTTTTTTGTAGAGAATTAAGTTTCCTACTTTTTATCTTCTATGATATTTTTTGATCAGATGCGTAGTTCTCGAGATATATCAAGATATTTAAAAGTGCCGAAGCCGCACCAACATAATACAGATACAGAAACACCGTGGCCCCTTTCTTTGAGATAACTCTGCACTAGTGCGAGCCGCAAATGCCACTTCCAGCTTAGCTGTGCAGACGAAGAACAACAAGAAGAAGAAATATCTCGAAATATGTCCGTCAGGCCCCTTCCCTTGAGATAAATCTGCAAATATCTCGGAAACGAAGCGAGCTATGGCAAAATGTTAAGAGACCTTTTTTGTAGAGAATTAAGTTTCCTACTTTTTATGTTCTATGATATTTTTTGATCAGATGCGTAGTTCTCGAGATATATCAAGATATTTAAAAGTTCCGAAGCCGCACCAACATAATACAGATACAGAAACACCGTGGCCCCTTTCTTTGAGATAACTCTGCACTAGTGCGAGCCGCAAATGCCACTTCCAGCTTAGCTGTGCAGAAGAAGAACAACAAGAAGAAGAAATATCTCGAAATATGTCCGTCAGGCCCCTTCCCTTGAGATAAATCTGCAAATATCTCGGAAACGAAGCGAGCTATGGCAAAATGTTAAGAGACCTTTTTTGTAGAGAATTAAGTTTCCTACTTTTTATGTTCTATGATATTTTTTGATCAGATGCGTAGTTCTCGAGATATATCAAGATATTTAAAAGTTCCGAAGCCGCACCAACATAATAGAGATACAGAAACACCGTGGCCCCTTTCTTTGAGATAACTCTGCATTAGTGCGAGCCGCAAATGCCACTTCCAGCTTAGCTGTGCAGAAGAAGAACAACAAGAAGAAGAAATATCTCGAAATATGTCCGTCAGGCCCCTTCCCTTGAGATAAATCTGCAAATATCTCGGAAACGAAGCGAGCTATGGCAAAATGTTAAGAGACCTTTTTTGTAGAGAATTAAGTTTCCTACTTTTTATGTTCTATGATATTTTTTGATCAGATGCGTAGTTCTCGAGATATATCAAGATATTTAAAAGTTCCGAAGCCGCACCAACATAATAGAGATACAGAAACACCGTGGCCCCTTTCTTTGAGATAACTCTGCACTATTGCGAGCTGCAAATGCCACTTCCAGCTTAGCTGTGCAGAGGAAGAACAACAAGAAAAAGAAGTATCTCGAAATATGTCAGTCAGGCCCGTTCCTTTGAGCTGAATCTGCAAATATCTCGGAAACGAAGCGAGCTATGGCAAAATGTTAAGAGACGTTTTTTGTAGAGAATTATGTTTCCTACAATTTATGTTCTATGATATTTTTTGATCAGAAGCGTAGTTTTCGAGATATATCGAGATATTTAAAAGTTCCGAAGCCGCACCAACATAATAGAGATACAGAAACACCGTGGCCCCTTTCTTTGAGATAACTCTGCACTAGTGCGAGCTGCAAATGCCACTTCCAGCTTAGCTGTGCAGAGGAAGAACAACAAGAAGAAGAAGTATCTCGAAATATGTCCGTCAGGCCCGTTCCTTTGAGCTGAATCTGCAAATATCTCGGAAACGAAGCGAGCTATGGCGAAATGTTAAGAGACCTTTTTTGTAGAGAATTAAGTTTCCTACTTTTTATCTTCTATGATATTTTTTGATCAGATGCGTAGTTCTCGAGATATATCAAGATATTTAAAAGTGCCGAAGCCGCACCAACATAATACAGATACAGAAACACCGTGGCCCCTTTCTTTGAGATAACTCTGCACTAGTGCGAGCCGCAAATGCCACTTCCAGCTTAGCTGTGCAGAAGAAGAACAACAAGAAGAAGAAATATCTCGAAATATGTCCGTCAGGCCCCTTCCCTTGAGATAAATCTGCAAATATCTCGGAAACGAAGCGAGCTATGGCAAAATGTTAAGAGACCTTTTTTGTAGAGAATTAAGTTTCCTACTTTTTATGTTCTATGATATTTTTTGATCAGATGCGTAGTTCTCGAGATATATCAAGATATTTAAAAGTTCCGAAGCCGCACCAACATAATAGAGATACAGAAACACCGTGGCCCCTTTCTTTGAGATAACTCTGCACTATTGCGAGCTGCAAATGCCACTTCCAGCTTAGCTGTGCAGAAGAAGAACAACAAGAAGAAGAAATATCTCGAAATATGTCCGTCAGGCCCCTGCCCTTGAGATATATCTGCAAATATCTCGGAAACGAAGCGAGCTATGGCAAAATGTTGAGAGACCTTTTTTGTAGAGAATTATGTTTCCTACAATTTATGTTCTATGATATTTTTTGATTAGAAGCGTAGTTTTCGAGATATATCGAGATATTTAAAAGTTCCGAAGCCGCACCAACATAATAGAGATACAGAAACACCGTGGCCCCTTTCTTTGAGATAACTCTGCAATAGTGCGAGCCGCAAATGCCACTTCCAGCTTAGCTGTGCAGAAGAAGAACAACAAGAAGAAGAAATACCTCGAAATATGTCCGTCAGGCCCCTTCCCTTGAGATAAATCTGCAAATATCTCGGAAACGAAGCGAGCTATGGCAAAATGATAAGAGACCTTTTTTGTAGAGAATTAAGTTTCCTACTTTTTATGTTCTATGATATTTTTTGATCAGATGCGTAGTTCTCGAGATATATCAAGATATTTAAAAGTTCCGAAGCCGCACCAACATAATAGAGATACAGAAACACCGTGGCCCCTTTCTTTGAGATAACTCTGCATTAGTGCGAGCCGCAAATGCCACTTCCAGCTTAGCTGTGCAGAAGAAGAACAACAAGAAGAAGAAATATCTCGAAATATGTCCGTCAGGCCCCTTCCCTTGAGATAAATCTGCAAATATCTCGGAAACGAAGCGAGCTATGGCAAAATGTTAAGAGACCTTTTTTGTAGAGAATTAAGTTTCCTACTTTTTATGTTGTATCATATTTTTTGATCAGATGCGTAGTTCTCGAGATATATCAAGATATTTAAAAGTTCCGAAGCCGCACCAACATAATAGAGATACAGAAACACCGTGGCCACTTTCTTTGAGATAACTCTGCACTATTGCGAGCTGTAAATGCCACTTCCAGCTTAGCTGTGCAGAAGAAGAACAACAAGAAGAAGAAATATCTCGAAATATGTCCGTCAGGCCCCTTCCCTTGAGATAAATCTGCAAATATCTCGGAAACGAAGCGAGCTATGGCAAAATGTTAAGAGACCTTTTTTGTAGAGAATTAAGTTTCCTACTTTTTATGTTCTATGATATTTTTTGATCAGATGCGTAGTTCTCGAGATATATCAAGATATTTAAAAGTTCCGAAGCCGCACCAACATAATACAGATACAGAAACACCGTGGCTCCTTTCTTTGAGATAACTCTGCACTATTGCGAGCTGGAAATGCCACTTCCAGTTTAGCTGTGCAGAAGAAGAACAACAAGAAGAAGAAATATCTCGAAATATGTCCGTTAGGCCCCTTCCCTTGAGATAAATCTGCAAATATCTCGGAAACGAAGCGAGCTATGGCAAAATGTTAAGAGACCTTTTTTGTAGAGAATTAAGTTTCCTACTTTTTATGTTCTATGATATTTTTTGTTCAGATGCGTAGTTCTCGAGATATATCAAGATATTTAAAAGTTCCGAAGCCGCACCAACATAATAGAGATACAGAAACACCGTGGCCCCTTTCTTTGAGATAACTCTGCACTATTGCGAGCTGCAAATGCCACTTCCAGCTTAGCTGTGCAGAGGAAGAACAACAAGAAAAAGAAGTATCTCGAAATATGTCCGTCAGGCCCGTTCCTTTGAGCTGAATCTGCAAATATCTCGGAAACGAAGCGAGCTATGGCAAAATGTTAAGAGACGTTTTTTGTAGAGAATTATGTTTCCTACAATTTATGTTCTATGATATTTTTCGATCAGAAGCGTAGTTTTCGAGATATATCGAGATATTTAAAAGTTCCGAAGCCGCACCAACATAATAGAGATACCGAAACACCGTGGCCCCTTTCTTTGAGATAACTCTGCACTAGTGCGAGCCGCAAATGCCACTTCCAGCTTAGCTGTGCAGAAGAAGAACAACAAGAAGAAGAAATATCTCGAAATATGTCCGACAGGCCCCTTCCCTTGAGATAAATCTGCAAATATCTCGGAAACGAAGCGAGCTATGGCGAAATGTTAAGAGACCTTTTTTGTAGAGAATTAAGTTTCCTACTTTTTATCTTCTATGATATTTTTTGATCAGATGCGTAGTTCTCGAGATATATCAAGATATTTAAAAGTGCCGAAGCCGCACCAACATAATACAGATACAGAAACACCGTGGCCCCTTTCTTTGAGATAACTCTGCACTAGTGCGAGCCGCAAATGCCACTTCCAGCTTAGCTGTGCAGACGAAGAACAACAAGAAGAAGAAATATCTCGAAATATGTCCGTCAGGCCCCTTCCCTTGAGATAAATCTGCAAATATCTCGGAAACGAAGCGAGCTATGGCAAAATGTTAAGAGACCTTTTTTGTAGAGAATTAAGTTTCCTACTTTCTATGTTCTATGATATTTTTTGATCAGATGCGTAGTTCTCGAGATATATCAAGATATTTAAAAGTTCCGAAGCCGCACCAACATAATACAGATACAGAAACACCGTGGCCCCTTTCTTTGAGATAACTCTGCACTAGTGCGAGCCGCAAATGCCACTTCCAGCTTAGCTGTGCAGAAGAAGAACAACAAGAAGAAGAAATATCTCGAAATATGTCCGTCAGGCCCCTTCCCTTGAGATAAATCTGCAAATATCTCGGAAACGAAGCGAGCTATGGCAAAATGTTAAGAGACCTTTTCTGTAGAGAATTAAGTTTCCTACTTTTTATGTTCTATGATATTTTTTGATCAGATGCGTAGTTCTCGAGATATATCAAGATATTTAAAAGTTCCGAAGCCGCACCAACATAATAGAGATACAGAAACACCGTGGCCCCTTTCTTTGAGATAACTCTGCATTAGTGCGAGCCGCAAATGCCACTTCCAGCTTAGCTGTGCAGAAGAAGAACAGCAAGAAGAAGAAATATCTCGAAATATGTCCGTCAGGCCCCTTCCCTTGAGATAAATCTGCAAATATCTCGGAAACGAAGCGAGCTATGGCAAAATGTTAAGAGACCTTTTTTGTAGAGAATTAAGTTTCCTACTTTTTATGTTCTATGATATTTTTTGATCAGATGCGTAGTTCTCGAGATATATCAAGATATTTAAAAGTTCCGAAGCCGCACCAACATAATAGAGATACAGAAACACCGTGGCCCCTTTCTTTGAGATAACTCTGCACTAGTGCGAGCTGCAAATGCCACTTCCAGCTTAGCTGTGCAGAGGAAGAACAACAAGAAGAAGAAGTATCTCGAAATATGTCCGTCAGGCCCGTTCCTTTGAGTTGAATCTGCAAATATCTCGGAAACGAAGCGAGCTATGGCAAAATGTTAAGAGACATTTTTTGTAGAGAATTATGTTTCCTACAATTTATGTTCTATGATATTTTTTGATCAGAAGCGTAGTTTTCGAGATATATCGAGATATTTAAAAGTTCCGAAGCCGCACCAACCTAATAGAAGTACAGAAACACCGTGGCCCCTTTCTTTGAGATAACTCTGCACTAGCGCGAGCCGCAAATGCCACTTCCAGCTTAGCTGTGCAGAAGAAGAACAACAAGAAGAAGAAATATCTCGAAATATGTCCGTCAGGCCCCTTCCCATGAGATAAATCTGCAAATATCTCGGAAACGAAGCGAGCTATGGCAAAATGTTAAGAGACCTTTTTTGTAGAGAATTAAGTTTCCTACTTTTTATGTTGTATGATATTTTTTGATCAGATGCGTAGTTCTCGAGATATATCAAGATATTTAAAAGTTCCGAAGCCGCACCAACATAATACAGATACAGAAACACCGTGGCCCCTTTCTTTGAGATAACTCTGCACTAGTGCGAGCCGCAAATGCCACTTCCAGCTTAGCTGTGCAGAAGAAGAACAACAAGAAGAAGAAATATCTCGAAATATGTCCGTCAGGCCCCTTCCCTTGAGATAAATCTGCAAATATCTCGGAAACGAAGCGAGCTATGGCAAAATGTTAAGAGACCTTTTTTGTAGAGAATTAAGTTTCCTACTTTTTATGTTCTATGATATTTTTTGATCAGATGCGTAGTTCTCGAGATATATCAAGATATTTAAAAGTTCCGAAGCCGCACCAACATAATAGAGATACAGAAACACCGTGGCCCCTTTCTTTGAGATAACTCTGCACTATTGCGAGCTGCAAATGCCACTTCCAGCTTAGCTGTGCAGAGGAAGAACAACAAGAAAAAGAAGTATCTCGAAATATGTCCGTCAGGCCCGTTCCTTTGAGCTGAATCTGCAAATATCTCGGAAACGAAGCGAGCTATGGCAAAATGTTAAGAGACGTTTTTTGTAGAGAATTATGTTTCCTACAATTTATGTTCTATGATATTTTTTGATCAGAAGCGTAGTTTTCGAGATATATCGAGATATTTAAAAGTTCCGAAGCCGCACCAACCTAATAGAAGTACAGAAACACCGTGGCCCCTTTCTTTGAGATAACTCTGCACTAGCGCGAGCCGCAAATGCCACTTCCAGCTTAGCTGTGCAGAAGAAGAACAACAAGAAGAAGAAATATCTCGAAATATGTCCGTCAGGCCCCTTCCCATGAGATAAATCTGCAAATATCTCGGAAACGAAGCGAGCTATGGCAAAATGTTGAGAGACCTTTTTTGTAGCGAATTATGTTTCCTACAATTTATGTTCTATGATATTTTTTGATCAGAAGCGTAGTTTTCGAGATATATCGAGATATTTAAAAGTTCCGAAGCCGCACCAACATAATAGAGATACAGAAACACCGTGGCCCCTTTCTTTGAGATAACTCTGCACTATTGCGAGCTGCAAATGCCACTTCCAGCTTAGCTGTGCAGAGGAAGAACAACAAGAAGAAGAAATATCTCGAAATATGTCCGTCAGGCCAGTTCCTTTGAGCTGAATCGGCAAATATCTCGGAAACGAAGCGAGCTATGGCAAAATGTTAAGAGACGTTTTTTGTAGAGAATTATGTTTCCTACAATTTAAGTTCTATGATATTTTTTGATCACAAGCGTAGTTTTCGAGATATATCGAGATATTTAAAAGTTCCGAAGCCGCACCAACATAATAGGGATACAGAAACACCGTGGCCCCTTTCTTTGAGATAACTCTGCACTAGTGCGAGCCGCAAATGCCACTTCCAGCTTAGCTGTGCAGAAGAAGAACAACAAGAAGAAAAAATATTTCGAAATATGTCCGTCAGGCCCCTTCCCTTGAGATAAATCTGCAAATATCTCGGAAACGAAGCAAGCTATGGCAAAATGTTAAGAGACCTTTTTTGTAGAGAATTATGTTTCCTACAATTTATGTTCTATGATATTTTTTTATCTGATGCGTAGTTCTCGAGATATATCAAGATATTTAAAAGTTCCGAAGCCGCACCAACATAATAGAGATACAGAAACACCGTGGCCCCTTTCTTTGAGATAACTCTGCGCTAGTGCGAGCCGCAAATGCCACTTCCAGCTTAGCTGTGCAGAAGAAGAACAACAAGAAGAAGAAATATCTCGAAATATGTCCGTCAGGCCCCTTCCCTTGAGATAAATCTGCAAATATCTCGGAAACGAAGCGAGCTATGGCAAAATGTTAAGAGACCTTTTTTGTAGAGAATTAAGTTTTCTACTTTTTATGTTCTATGATAATTTTTGATCAGATGCGTAGTTCTCGAGATATATCAAGATATTTAAAAGTTCCGAAGCCGCACCAACATAATAGAGATACAGAAACACCGTGGCCCCTTTCTTTGAGATAACTCTGCACTATTGCGAGCTGCAAATGCCACTTCCAGCTTAGCTGTGCAGAGGAAGAACAACAAGAAGAAGAAATATCTCGAAATATGTCCGTCAGGCCCCTTCCCTTGAGATATATCTGCAAATATCTCGGAAACGAAGCGAGCAATGACAAAATGTTAAGAGACCTTTTTTGTAGAGAATTATGTTTCCTACAATTTATGTTCTATGATATTTTTTGATCAGATGCGTAGTTCTCGAGATATATCAAGATATTTAAAAGTTCCGAAGCCGCACCAACATAATAGGGATACAGAAACACCGTGGCCCCTTTCTTTGAGATAACTCTGCACTAGTGCGAGCCGCAAATGCCACTTCCAGCTTAGCTGTGCAGAAGAAGAACAACAAGAAGAAGAAATATCTCGAAATATGTCCGTCAGGCCCCTTCCCTTGAGATATATCTGCAAATATCTCGGAAACGAAGCGAGCTATGACAAAATCTTAAGAGACCTTTTTTGTAGAGAATTATGTTTCCTACAATTTATGTTCTATGATATTTTTTGATCAGAAGCGTAGTTTTCGAGATATATCGAGATATTTAAAAGTTCCGAAGCCGCACCAACATAATAGAGATACAGAAACACCGTGGCCCCTTTCTTTGAGATAACTCTGCACTATTGCGAGCTGCAAATGCCACTTCCAGCTTAGCTGTGCAGAGGAAGAACAACAAGAAGAAGAAATATCTCGAAATATGTCCGTCAGGCCAGTTCCTTTGAGCTGAATCGGCAAATATCTCGGAAACGAAGCGAGCTATGGCAAAATATTAAGAGACGTTTTTTGTAGAGAATTATGTTTTCTACAATTTATGTTCTATGATATTTTTTGATCAGAAGCGTAGTTTTCGAGATATATCGAGATATTTAAAAGTTCCGAAGCCGCACCAACATAATAGGGATACAGAAACACCGTGGCCCCTTTCTTTGAGATAACTCTGCACTATTGCGAGCTGTAAATGCCACTTCCAGCTTAGCTGTGCAGAAGAAGAACAACAAGAAGAAGAAATATCTCGAGATATGGCCGTCAGGCCCCTTCCCTTGAGATATATCTGCAAATATCTCGGAAACGAAGCGAGCTATGGCAAAATGTTAAGAGACCTTATTTGTAGAGAATTAAGTTTCCTACTTTTTATGTTGTATGATATTTTTTGATCAGATGCGTAGTTCTCGAGATATATCAAGATATTTAAAAGTTCCGAAACCGCACCAACATAATAGAGATACAGAAACACCGTCGCCCCTTTCTTTGAGATAACTCTGCACTAGTGCGAGCCGCAAATGCCACTTCCAGCTTAGCTGTGCAGAAGAAGAACAACAAGAAGAAGAAATATCTCGAAATATGTCCGTCAGGCCCCTTCCCTTGAGATATATCTGCAAATATCTCGGAAACGAAGCGAGCTATGACAAAATCTTAAGAGACCTTTTTTGTAGAGAATTATGTTTCCTACAATTTATGTTCTATGATATTTTTTGATCAGAAGCGTAGTTTTCGAGATATATCGAGATATTTAAAAGTTCCGAAGCCGCACCAACATAATAGAGATACAGAAACACCGTGGCCCCTTTCTTTGAGATAACTCTGCACTATTGCGAGCTGCAAATGCCACTTCCAGCTTAGCTGTGCAGAGGAAGAACAACAAGAAGAAGAAATATCTCGAAATATGTCCGTCAGGCCAGTTCCTTTGAGCTGAATCGGCAAATATCTCGGAAACGAAGCGAGCTATGGCAAAATATTAAGAGACGTTTTTTGTAGAGAATTATGTTTTCTACAATTTATGTTCTATGATATTTTTTGATCAGAAGCGTAGTTTTCGAGATATATCGAGATATTTAAAAGTTCCGAAGCCGCACCAACATAATAGGGATACAGAAACACCGTGGCCCCTTTCTTTGAGATAACTCTGCACTATTGCGAGCTGTAAATGCCACTTCCAGCTTAGCTGTGCAGAAGAAGAACAACAAGAAGAAGAAATATCTCGAGATATGGCCGTCAGGCCCCTTCCCTTGAGATATATCTGCAAATATCTCGGAAACGAAGCGAGCTATGGCAAAATGTTAAGAGACCTTATTTGTAGAGAATTAAGTTTCCTACTTTTTATGTTGTATGATATTTTTTGATCAGATGCGTAGTTCTCGAGATATATCAAGATATTTAAAAGTTCCGAAACCGCACCAACATAATAGAGATACAGAAACACCGTCGCCCCTTTCTTTGAGATAACTCTGCACTAGTGCGAGCCGCAAATGCCACTTCCAGCTTAGCTGTGCAGAAGAAGAACAACAAGAAGAAGAAATATCTCGAAATATGTCCGTCAGGCCCCTTCCCTTGAGATAAATCTGCAAATATCTCGGAAACGAAGCGAGCTATGGCAAAATGTTAAGAGACCTTTTTTGTAGAGAATTATGTTTCCTACAATTTATGTTCTATGATATTTTTGTATCTGATGCGTAGTTCTCGAGATATATCAAGATATTTAAAAGTTCCGAAGCCGCACCAACATAATAGAGATACAGAAACACCGTGGCCCCTTTCTTTGAGATAACTCTGCGCTAGTGCGAGCCGCAAATGCCACTTCCAGCTTAGCTGTGCAGAGGAAGAATAACAAGAAGAAGAAATATCTCGAAATATGTCCGTCAGGCCCCTTCCCTTGAGATATATCTGCAAATATCTCGGAAACGAAGCGAGCAATGACAAAATGTTAAGAGACCTTTTTTGTAGAGAATTATGTTTCCTACAATTTATGTTCTATGATATTTTTTGATCAGATGCGTAGTTCTCGAGATATATCAAGATATTTAAAAGTTCCGAAGCCGCACCAACATAATAGGGATACAGAAACACCGTGGCCCCTTTCTTTGAGATAACTCTGCACTAGTGCGAGCCGCAAATGCCACTTCCAGCTTAGCTGTGCAGAAGAAGAACAACAAGAAGAAGAAATATCTCGAAATATGTCCGTCAGGCCCCTTCCCTTGAGATAAATCTGCAAATATCTCGGAAACGAAGCGAGCTATGGCAAAATGTTAAGAGACCTTTTTTGTAGAGAATTAAGTTTCCTACTTTTTATGTTCTATGATAATTTTTGATCAGATGCGTAGTTCTCGAGATATATCAAGATATTTAAAAGTTCCGAAGCCGCACCAACATAATAGAGATACAGAAACACCGTGGCCCCTTTCTTTGAGATAACTCTGCACTATTGCGAGCTGCAAATGCCACTTCCAGCTTAGCTGTGCAGAGGAAGAACAACAAGAAGAAGAAATATCTCGAAATATGTCCGTCAGGCCAGTTCCTTTGAGCTGAACCGTCAGGCCCCTTCCCTTGAGATAAATCTGCAAATATCTCGGAAACGAAGCGAGCTATGGCAAAATGTTAAGAGACCTTTTTTGTAGAGAATTAAGTTTCCTACTTTTTATGTTCTATGATATTTTTTGATCAGATGCGTAGTTCTCGAGATATATCAAGATATTTAAAAGTTCCGAAGCCGCACCATCATAATAGAGATACAGAAACACCGTGGCCCCTTTCTTTGAGATAACTCTGCACTATTGCGAGCTGTAAATGCCACTTCCAGCTTAGCTGTGCAGAAGAAGAACAACAAGAAGAAGAAATATCTCGAAATATGTCCGTCAGGCCCCTGCCCTTGAGATATATCTGCAAATATCTCGGAAACGAAGCGAGCTATGGCAAAATGTTGAGAGACCTTTTTTGTAGCGAATTATGTTTCCTACAATTTATATTCTATGATATTTTTTGATCAGAAGCGTAGTTTTCGAGATATATCGAGATATTTAAAAGTTCCGAAGCCGCACCAACATAATAGAGATACAGAAACACCGTGGCCCCTTTCTTTGAGATAACTCTGCACTATTGCGAGCTGCAAATGCCACTTCCAGCTTAGCTGTGCAGACGAAGAACAACAAGAAGAAGAAGTATCTCGAAATATGTCCGTCAGGCCCGTTCCTTTGAGCTGAATCTGCAAATATCTCGGAAACGAAGCGAGCTATGGCAAAATGTTAAGAGACGTTTTTTGTAGAGAATTATGTTTCCTACAATTTATGTTCTATGATATTTTTTGATCAGAAGCGTAGTTTTCGAGATATATCGAGATATTTAAAAGTTCCGAAGCCGCACCAACATAATAGAGATACAGAAACACCGTCGCCCCTTTCTTTGAGATAACTCTGCACTAGTGCGAGCCGCAAATGCCACTTCCAGCTTAGCTGTGCAGAAGAAGAACAACAAGAAGAAGAAATATCTCGAAATATGTCCGTCAGGCCCCTTCCCTTGAGATAAATCTGCAAATATCTCGGAAACGAAGCGAGCTAGGGCAAAATGTTAAGAGACCTTTTTTGTAGAGAATTATGTTTCCTACAATTTATGTTCTATGATATTTTTTTATCTGATGCGTAGTTCTCGAGATATATCAAGATATTTAAAAGTTCCGAAGCCGCACCAACATAATAGAGATACAGAAACACCGTGGCCCCTTTCTTTGAGATAACTCTGCGCTAGTGCGAGCCGCAAATGCCACTTCCAGCTTAGCTGTGCAGAAGAAGAACAACAAGAAGAAGAAATATCTCGAAATATGTCCGTCAGGCCCCTTCCCTTGAGATATATCTGCAAATATCTCGGAAACGAAGCGAGCTATGACAAAATGTTAAGAGACCTTTTTTGTAGAGAATTATGTTTCCTACAATTTATGTTCTATGATATTTTTTGATCAGATGCGTAGTTCTCGAGATATATCAAGATATTTAAAAGTTCCGAAGCCGCACCAACATAATAGGGATACAGAAACACCGTGGCCCCTTTCTTTGAGATAACTCTGCACTAGTGCGAGCCGCAAATGCCACTTCCAGCTTAGCTGTGCAGAAGAAGAACAACAAGAAGAAGAAATATCTCGAAATATGTCCGTCAGGCCCCTTCCCTTGAGATATATCTGCAAATATCTCGGAAACGAAGCGAGCTATGACAAAATGTTAAGAGACCTTTTTTGTAGAGAATTATGTTTCCTACAATTTATGTTCTATGATATTTTTTGATCAGAAGCGTAGTTTTCGAGATATATCGAGATATTTAAAAGTTCCGAAGCCGCACCAACATAATAGAGATACAGAAACACCGTGGCCCCTTTCTTTGAGATAACTCTGCACTATTGCGAGCTGCAAATGCCACTTCCAGCTTAGCTGTGCAGAGGAAGAACAACAAGAAGAAGAAATATCTCGAAATATGTCCGTCAGGCCCCTTCCCTTGAGATAAATCTGCAAATATCTCAGAAACGAAGCGAGCTATGGCAAAATGTTAAGAGACCTTTTTTGTAGAGAATTAAGTTTCCTACTTTTTATGTTCTATGATATTTTTTGATCAGATGCGTAGTTCTCGAGATATATCAAGATATTTAAAAGTTCCGAAGCCGCACCAACATAATAGAGATACAGAAACACCGTGGCCCCTTTCTTTGAGATAACTCTGCACTATTGCGAGCTGCAAATGCCACTTCCAGCTTAGCTGTGCAGAGGAAGAACAACAAGAAAAAGAAGTATCTCGAAATATGTCAGTCAGGCCCGTTCCTTTGAGCTGAATCTGCAAATATCTCGGAAACGAAGCGAGCTATGGCAAAATGTTAAGAGACGTTTTTTGTAGAGAATTATGTTTCCTACAATTTATGTCCTATGATATTTTTTGATCAGAAGCGTAGTTTTCGAGATATATCGAGATATTTAAAAGTTCCGAAGCCGCACCAACATAATAGAGATACAGAAACACCGTGGCCCCTTTCTTTGAGATAACTCTGCACTAGTGCGAGCTGCAAATGCCACTTCCAGCTTAGCTGTGCAGAGGAAGAACAACAAGAAGAAGAAGTATCTCGAAATATGTCCGTCAGGCCCGTTCCTTTGAGCTGAATCTGCAAATATCTCGGAAACGAAGCGAGCTATGGCAAAATGTTAAGAGACGTTTTTTGTAGAGAATTATGTTTCCTACAATTTATGTTCTATGATATTTTTTGATCAGAAGCGTAGTTTTCGAGATATATCGAGATATTTAAAAGTTCCGAAGCCGCACCAACCTAATAGAAGTACAGAAACACCGTGGCCCCTTTCTTTGAGATAACTCTGCACTAGCGCGAGCCGCAAATGCCACTTCCAGCTTAGCTGTGCAGAAGAAGAACAAGAAGAAGAAGAAATATCTCGAAATATGTCCGTCAGGCCCCTTCCCTTGAGATAAATCTGCAAATATCTCGGAAACGAAGCGAGCTATGGCAAAATGTTAAGAGACCTTTTTTGTAGAGAATTAAGTTTCCTACTTTTTATGTTCTATGATATTTTTTGATCAGATGCGTAGTTCTCGAGATATATCAAGATATTTAAAAGTTCCGAAGCCGCACCAACATAATAGAGATACAGAAACACCGTGGCCCCTTTCTTTGAGATAACTCTGCACTATTGCGAGTTGTAAATGCCACTTCCAGCTTAGCTGTGCAGAAGAAGAACAACAAGAAGAAGAAATATCTCGAAATATGTCCGTCAGGCCCCTGCCCTTGAGATATATCTGCAAATATCTCGGAAACGAAGCGAGCTATGGCAAAATGTTGAGAGACCTTTTTTGTAGCGAATTATGTTTCCTACAATTTAAGTTCTATGATATTTTTTGATCAGAAGCGTAGTTTTCGAGATATATCGAGATATTTAAAAGTTCCGAAGCCGCACCAACATAATAGAGATACAGAAACACCGTGGCCCCTTTCTTTGAGATAACTCTGCACTATTGCGAGCTGCAAATGCCACTTCCAGCTTAGCTGTGCAGAGGAAGAACAACAAGAAGAAGAAGTATCTCGAAATATGTCCGTCAGGCCCGTTCCTTTGAGCTGAATCTGCAAATATCTCGGAAACGAAGCGAGCTATGGCAAAATGTTAAGAGACGTTTTTTGTAGAGAATTATGTTTCCTACAATTTAAGTTCTATGATATTTTTTGATCACAAGCGTAGTTTTCGAGATATATCGAGATATTTAAAAGTTCCGAAGCCGCACCAACATAATAGGGATACAGAAACACCGTGGCCCCTTTCTTTGAGATAACTCTGCACTAGTGCGAGCCGCAAATGCCACTTCCAGCTTAGCTGTGCAGAAGAAGAACAACAAGAAGAAAAAATATCTCGAAATATGTCCGTCAGGCCCCTTCCCTTGAGATAAATCTGCAAATATCTCGGAAACGAAGCGAGCTATGGCAAAATGTTAAGAGACCTTTTTTGTAGAGAATTAAGTTTCCTACTTTTTATGTTCTATGATATTTTATGATCAGATGCGCAGTTCTCGAGATATATCAAGATATTTAAAAGTTCCGAAGCCGCACCAACATAATAGAGATACAGAAACACCGTGGCCCCTTTCTTTGAGATAACTCTGCAATAGTGCGAGCCGCAAATGCCACTTCCAGCTTAGCTGTGCAGAAGAAGAACAAGAAGAAGAAGAAATATCTCGAAATATGTCCGTCAGGCCCCTTCCCTTCAGATATATCTGCAAATATCTCGGAAACGAAGCGAGCTATGGCAAAATGTTAAGAGACCTTTTTTGTAGAGAATTAAGTTTCCTACTTTTTATGTTCTATGATATTTTTTTATCTGATGCGTAGTTCTCGAGATATATCAAGATATTTAAAAGTTCCGAAGCCGCACCAACATAATAGAGATACAGAAACACCGTGGCCCCTTTCTTTGAGATAACTCTGCACTATTGCGAGCTGTAAATGCCACTTCCAGCTTAGCTGTGCAGAAGAAGAACAACAAGAAGAAGAAATATCTCGAAATATGTCCGTCAGGCCCCTTCCCTTGAGATATATCTGCAAATATCTCGGAAACGAAGCTAGCTATGGCAAAATGTTAAGAGACCTTTTTTGTAGAGAATTACGTTTCCTACAATTTATGTTCTATGATATTTTTTGATCAGAAGCGTAGTTTTCGAGATATATCGAGATATTTAAAAGTTCCGAAGCCGCACCAACATAATAGAGATACAGAAACACCGTGGCCCCTTTCTTTGAGATAACTCTGCGCTAGTGCGAGCCGCAAATGCCACTTCCAGCTTAGCTGTGCAGAAGAAGAACAACAAGAAGAAGAAATATCTCGAAATATGTCCGTCAGGCCCCTTCCCTTGAGATAAATCTGCAAATATCTCGGAAACGAAGCGAGCTATGGCAAAATGTTAAGAGACCTTTTTTGTAGAGAATTAAGTTTCCTACTTTTTATGTTCTATGATAATTTTTGATCAGATGCGTAGTTCTCGAGATATATCAAGATATTTAAAAGTTCCGAAGCCGCACCAACATAATAGAGATACAGAAACACCGTGGCCCCTTTCTTTGAGATAACTCTGCACTATTGCGAGCTGCAAATGCCACTTCCAGCTTAGCTGTGCAGAGGAAGAACAACAAGAAGAAGAAATATCTCGAAATATGTCCGTCAGGCCAGTTCCTTTGAGCTGAATCGGCAAATATCTCGGAAACGAAGCGAGCTATGGCAAAATGTTAAGAGACGTTTTTTGTAGAGAATTATGTTTCCTACAATTTAAGTTCTATGATATTTTTTGATCACAAGCGTAGTTTTCGAGATATATCGAGATATTTAAAAGTTCCGAAGCCGCACCAACATAATAGGGATACAGAAACACCGTGGCCCCTTTCTTTGAGATAACTCTGCACTAGTGCGAGCCGCAAATGCCACTTCCAGCTTAGCTGTGCAGAAGAAGAACAACAAGAAGAAGAAATATCTCGAAATATGTCCGTCAGGCCCCTTCCCTTGAGATAAATCTGCAAATATCTCGGAAACGAAGCGAGCTATGGCAAAATGTTAAGAGACCTTTTTTGTAGAGAATTAAGTTTCCTACTTTTTATGTTCTATGATATTTTTTGATCAGATGCGCAGTTCTCGAGATATATCAAGATATTTAAAAGTTCCGAAGCCGCACCAACATAATAGAGATACAGAAACACCGTGGCCCCTTTCTTTGAGATAACTCTGCAATAGTGCGAGCCGCAAATGCCACTTCCAGCTTAGCTGTGCAGAAGAAGAACAACAAGAAGAAGAAATATCTCGAAATATGTCCGTTAGGCCCCTTCCCTTGAGATAAATCTGCAAATATCTCGGAAACGAAGCGAGCTATGGCAAAATGTTAAGAGACCTTTTTTGTAGAGAATTAAGTTTCCTACTTTTTATGTTCTATGATATTTTTTGATCAGATGCGTAGTTCTCGAGATATATCAAGATATTTAAAAGTTCCGAAGCCGCACCATCATAATAGAGATACAGAAACACCGTGGCCCCTTTCTTTGAGATAACTCTGCACTATTGCGAGCTGTAAATGCCACTTCCAGCTTAGCTGTGCAGAAGAAGAACAACAAGAAGAAGAAATATCCCGAAATATGTCCGTCAGGCCCCTGCCCTTGAGATATATCTGCAAATATCTCGGGAACGAAGCGAGCTATGGCAAAATGTTGAGAGACCTTTTTTGTAGCGAATTATGTTTCCTACAATTTATATTCTATGATATTTTTTGATCAGAAGCGTAGTTTTCGAGATATATCGAGATATTTAAAAGTTCCGAAGCCGCACCAACATAATAGAGATACAGAAACACCGTGGCCCCTTTCTTTGAGATAACTCTGCACTATTGCGAGCTGCAAATGCCACTTCCAGCTTAGCTGTGCAGAGGAAGAACAACAAGAAGAAGAAGTATCTCGAAATATGTCCGTCAGGCCCGTTCCTTTGAGCTGAATCTGCAAATATCTCGGAAACGAAGCGAGCTATGGCAAAATGTTAAGAGACGTTTTTTGTAGAGAATTATGTTTCCTACAATTTATGTTCTATGATATTTTTTGATCAGAAGCGTAGTTTTCGAGATATATCGAGATATTTAAAAGTTCCGAAGCCGCACCAACATAATAGAGATACAGAAACACCGTCGCCCCTTTCTTTGAGATAACTCTGCACTAGTGCGAGCCGCAAATGCCACTTCCAGCTTAGCTGTGCAGAAGAAGAACAACAAGAAGAAGAAATATCTCGAAATATGTCCGTCAGGCCCCTTCCCTTGAGATAAATCTGCAAATATCTCGGAAACGAAGCGAGCTAGGGCAAAATGTTAAGAGACCTTTTTTGTAGAGAATTATGTTTCCTACAATTTATGTTCTATGATATTTTTTTATCTGATGCGTAGTTCTCGAGATATATCAAGATATTTAAAAGTTCCGAAGCCGCACCAACATAATAGAGATACAGAAACACCGTGGCCCCTTTCTTTGAGATAACTCTGCGCTAGTGCGAGCCGCAAATGCCACTTCCAGCTTAGCTGTGCAGAAGAAGAACAACAAGAAGAAGAAATATCTCGAAATATGTCCGTCAGGCCCCTTCCCTTGAGATATATCTGCAAATATCTCGGAAACGAAGCGAGCTATGGCAAAATGTTAAGAGACCTTTTTTGTAGAGAATTATGTTTCCTACTTTTTATGTTCTATGATATTTTTTGATCAGACGCGTAGCTCTCGATATATATCAAGATATTTAAAAGTTCCGAAGCCGCACCAACATAATAGAGATACAGAAACAGCGTGGCCCCTTTCTTTGAGATATCTCTGCACTATTGCGAGCTACAAATGCCACTTCCAGCTTAGCTGCGCAGAGGAAGAACAACAAGAAGAAGAAATATCTCGAAATATGTCCGTCCGGCCCCTTCCCTTGAGATATATCTGCAAATATCTCGGAAACGAAGCGAGCTATGGCAAAATGTTAAGAGACCTTTTTTGTAGAGAATTATGTTTCCTACAATTTATGTTCTATGATATTTTTTGATCAGAAGCGTAGTTTTCGAGATATATCGAGATATTTAAAAGTTCCAAAGCCGCACCAACATAATAGAGATACAGAAACACCGTGGCCCCTTTCTTTGAAATAACTCTGCACTAGTGCGAGCCGCAAATGCCACTTCCAGCTTAGCTGTGCAGAAGAAGAACAACAAGAAGAAGAAATATCTCGAAATATGTCCGTCAGGCCCCTTCCCTTGAGATATATCTGCAAATATCTCGGAAACGAAGCGAGGTATGGCAAAATGTTAAGAGACCTTTTTTGTAGAGAATTATGTTTCCTACAATTTATGTTCTATGATATTTTTTGATCAGAAGCGTAGTTTTCGAGATATATCGAGATATTTAAAAGTTCCGAAGCCGCACCAACATAATAGGGATACAGAAATACCGTGGCCCCTTTCTTTGAGATAACTCTGCACCAGTGCGAGCCGCAAATGCCACTTCCAGCTTAGCTGTGCAGAAGAAGAACAACAAGAAGAAGAAATATCTCGAAATATGTCCGTCAGGCCCCTTCCCTTGAGATAAATCTGCAAATATCTCAGAAACGAAGCGAGCTATGGCAAAATGTTAAGAGACCTTTTTTGTAGAGAATTAAGTTTCCTACTTTTTATCTTCTATAAGATTTTTTGATCAGATGCGTAGTTCTCGATATATATCAAGATATTTAAAAGTTCCGAAGCCGCACCAACATAATAGAGATACAGAAACACCGTGGCCCCTCTCTTTGAGATAACTCTGCACTATTGCGAGCTGGAAATGCCACTTCCAGTTTAGCTGTGCAGAAGAAGAACAACAAGAAGAAGAAATATCTCGAAATATGTCCGTTAGGCCCCTTCCCTTGAGATAAATCTGGAAATATCTCGGAAACTAAGCGAGCTATGGCAAAATGTTAAGAGACCTCTTTTGTAGAGAATTAAGTTTCCTACTTTTTATGTTCTATGATATTTTTTGATCAGATGCGTAGTTCTCGAGATATATCAAGATATTTAAAAGTTCCGAAGCCGCACCAACATAATAGAGATACAGAAACACCGTGGCCCCTTTCTTTGAGATAACTGTGCACTATTGCGAGCTGTAAATGCCACTTCCAGCTTAGCTGTGCAGAAGAAGAACAACAAGAAGAAGAAATATCTCGAAATATGTCCGTCAGGCCCCTTCCCTTGAGATATATCTGCAAATATCTCGGAAACGAAGCGAGCTATGACAAAATGTTAAGAGACCTTTTTTGTAGAGAATTATGTTTCCTACAATTTATGTTCTATGATATTTTTTGATCAGATGCGTAGTTCTCGAGATATATCAAGATATTTAAAAGCTCCGAAGCCGCACCAACATAATAGAGATACAGAAACACCGTGGCCCCTTTCTTTGAGATAACTCTGCACTATTGCGAGCTGTAAATGCCACTTCCAGCTTAGCTGTGCAGAAGAAGAACAACAAGAAGAAGAAATATCTCGAAATATGTCCGTCAGGCCCCTTCCCTTGAGATAAATCTGCAAATATCTCGGAAACGAAGAGAGCTATGGCAAAATGTTAAGAGACCTTTTCTGTTGAGAATTAAGTTTCCTACTTTTTATGTTCTATGATATTTTTTGATCAGATGCGTAGTTCTCGAGATATATCAAGATATTTAAAAGTTCCGAAGCCGCACCAACATAATAGAGATACAGAAACACCGTGGCCCCTTTCTTTGAGATAACTCTGCACTATTGCGAGCTGTAAATGCCACTTCCAGCTTAGCTGTGCAGAAGAAGAACAACAAGAAGAAGAAATATCTCGAAATATGTCCGTCAGGCCCCTTCCCTTGAGATATATCTGCAAATATCTCGGAAACCCAGCGAGCTATGGCAAAATGTTAAGAGACCTTTTTTGTAGAGAATTATGTTTCCTACAATTTATGTTGTATGATATTTTTTGATCAGAAGCGTAGTTTTCGAGATATATCGAGATATTTAAAAGTTCCGAAGCCGCACCAACATAATAGAGATACAGAAACACCGTGGCCCCTTTCTTTGAGATAACTCTGCACTAGTGCGAGCCGCAAATGCCACTTCCAGCTTAGCTGTGCAGAAGAAGAACAACAAGAAGAAGAAATATCTCGAAATATGTCCGTCAGGCCCCTTCCCTTGAGATAAATCTGCAAATATCTCGGAAACGAAGCGAGCTATGGCAAAATGTTAAGAGACCTTTTTTGTAGAGAATTAAGTTTCCTACTTTTTATGTTCTATGATATTTTTTGATCAGATGCGTAGTTCTCGAGATATATCAAGATATTTAAAAGTTTCGTAGCCGCACCAACATAATAGAGATACAGAAACACCGTGGCCCCTTTCTTTGAGATAACTCTGCACTATTGCGAGCTGCAAATGCCACTTCCAGCTTAGCTGTGCAGAGGAAGAACAACAAGAAGAAGAAATATCTCGAAATATGTCCGTCAGGCCAGTTCCTTTGAGCTGAATCGGCAAATATCTCGGAAACGAAGCGAGCTATGGCAAAATGTTAAGAGACGTTTTTTGTAGAGAATTATGTTTCCTACAATTTATGTTCTATGATATTTTTTGATCAGAAGCGTAGTTTTCGAGATATATCGAGATATTTAAAAGTTCCGAAACCGCACCAACATAATAGGGATACAGAAACACCGTGGCCCCTTTCTTTGAGATAACTCTGCACTAGTGCGAGCCGCAAATGCCACTTCCAGCTTAGCTGTGCAGAGGAAGAACAACAAGAAGAAGAAATATCTCGAAATATGTCCGTCAGGCCCCTTCCCTTGAGATATATCTGCAAATATCTCGGAAACGAAGCGAGCTATGGCAAAATGTTAAGAGACCTTTTTTGTAGAGAATTATGTTTCCTACAATTTATGTTCTATGATATTTTTTGATCAGAAGCGTAGTTTTCGAGATACATCGAGATATTTAAAAGTTCCGAAGCCGCACCAACATAATAGAGATACAGAAACACCGTGGCCCCTTTCTTTGAGATAACTCTGCACTAGTGCGAGCCGCAAATGCCACTTCCAGCTGAGCTGTGCAGAAGAAGAACAACAAGAAGAAGAAATATCTCGAAATATGTCCGTCAGGCCCCTTCCCTTGAGATGTATCTGCAAATATCTCGGAAACGAAGCGAGCTATGGCAAAATGTTAAGAGACCTTTTTTGTAGAGAATTATGTTTCCTACAATTTATGTTCTATGATATTTTTTGATCAGAAGCGTAGTTTTCGAGATACATCGAGATATTTAAAAGTTCCGAAGCCGCACCAACATAATAGAGATACAGAAACACCGTGGCCCCTTTCTTTGAGATAACTCTGCACTAGTGCGAGCCGCAAATGCCACTTCCAGCTTAGCTGTGCAGAAGAAGAACAACAAGAAGAAGAAATATCTCGAAATATGTCCGTCAGGCCCCTTCCCTTGAGATATATCTGCAAATATCTCGGAAACGAAGCGAGCTATGGCAAAATGTTAAGAGACCTTTTTTGTAGAGAATTCTGTTTCCTACAATTTATGCTCTATGATATTTCTTGATCAGAAGCGTAGTTCTCGAGATATATCTAGATATTTAAAAGTTCCGAAGCCGCACCAACATAATAGAGATACAGAAACACCGTGGCCCCTTTCTTTGAGATAACTCTGCACTAGTGCGAGCCGCAAATGCCACTTCCAGCTTAGCTGTGCAGAAGAAGAACAACAAGAAGAAGAAATATCTCGAAATATGTCCGTCAGGCCCCTTCCCTTGAGATAAATCTGCAAATATCTCGGAAACGAAGCGAGCTATGGCAAAATGTTAAGAGACCTTTTTTGTAGAGGATTAAGTTTCCTACTTTTTATGTTCTATGATATTTTTTGATCAGATGCGTAGTTCTCGAGATATATCAAGATATTTAAAAGTTCCGAAGCCGCACCAACATAATAGAGATACAGAAACGCCGTGGCCCCTTTCTTTGAGATAACTCTGCACTATTGCGAGCTGCAAATGCCACTTCCAGCTTAGCTGTGCAGAGGAAGAACAACAAGAAGAAGAAATATCTCGAAATATGTCCGTCAGGCCAGTTCCTTTGAGATGAATCTGCAAATATCTCGGAAACGAAGCGAGCTATGGCAAAATGTTAAGAGACGTTTTTTATAGAGAATTATGTTTCCTACAATTTATGTTCTATGATATTTTTTGATCAGAAGCGTAGTTTTCGAGATACATCGAGATATTTAAAAGTTCCGAAGCCGCACCAACATAATAGAGATACAGAAACAGCGTGGCCCCTTTCTTTGAGATAACTCTGCACTAGTGCGAGCCGCAAATGCCACTTCCAGCTTAGCTGTGCAGAAGAAGAACAACAAGAAGAAGAAATATCTCGAAATATGTCCGTCAGGCCCCTTCCCTTGAGATAAATCTGCAAATATCTCGGAAACGAAGCGAGCTATGGCAAAATGTTAAGAGACCTTTTTTGTAGAGAATTAAGTTTCCTACTTTTTATCTTCTATGATATTTTTTGATCAGATGCGTAGTTCTCGAGATATATCAAGATATTTAAAAGTTCCGATGCCGCACCAACATAATAGAGATACAGAAACACCGTGGCCCCTCTCTTTGAGATAACTCTGCACTATTGCGAGCTGGAAATGCCACTTCCAGTTTAGCTGTGCAGAAGAAGAACAACAAGAAGAAGAAATATCTCGAAATATGTCCGTCAGGCCCCTTCCCTTGAGATATATCTGCAAATATCTCGGAAACGAAGCGAGCTATGACAAAATGTTAAGAGACCTTTTTTGTAGAGAATTATGTTTCCTACAATTTATGTTCTATGATATTTTTTGATCAGAAGCGTAGTTTTCGAGATATATCGAGATATTTAAAAGTTCCGAAGCCGCACCAACATAATAGGGATACAGAAACACCGTGGCCCCTTTCTTTGAGATAACTCTGCACTAGTGCGAGCCGCAAATGCCACTTCCAGCTTAGCTGTGCAGAAGAAGAACAACAAGAAGAAGAAATATCTCGAAATATGTCCGTCAGGCCCCTTCCCTTGAGATAAATCTGCAAATATCTCGGAAACGAAGCGCGCTATGGCAAAATGTTAAGAGACCTTTTTTGTAGAGAATTAAGTTTCCTACTTTTTATCTTCTATGATATTTTTTGATCAGATGCGTAGTTCTCGAGATATATCAAGATATTTAAAAGTTCCGAAGCCGCACCAACATAATAGAGATACAGAAACACCGTGGCCCCTTTCTTTGAGATAGCTCTGCACTATTGCGAGCTGTAAATGCCACTTCCAGCTTAGCTGTGCAGAAGAAGAACAACAAGAAGAAGAAATATCTCGAAATATGTCCGTCAGGCCCCTTCCCTTGAGATATATCTGCAAATATCTCGGAAACGAAGCGAGCTATGGCAAAATGTTAAGAGACCTTTTTTGTAGAGAATTATGTTTCCTACAATTTATGTTCTATGATATTTTTTGATCAGAAGCGTAGTTTTCGAGATACATCGAGATATTTAAAAGTTCCGAAGCCGCACCAACATAATAGAGATACAGAAACACCGTGGCCCCTTTCTTTGAGATAACTCTGCACTAGTGCGAGCCGCAAATGCCACTTCCAGCTTAGCTGTGCAGAAGAAGAACAACAAGAAGAAGAAATATCTCGAAATATGTCCGTCAGGCCCCTTCCCTTGAGATATATCTGCAAATATCTCGGAAACGAAGCGAGCTATGGCAAAATGTTAAGAGACCTTTTTTGTAGAGAATTCTGTTTCCTACAATTTATGCTCTATGATATTTCTTGATCAGAAGCGTAGTTCTCGAGATATATCTAGATATTTAAAAGTTCCGAAGCCGCACCAACATAATAGAGATACAGAAACACCGTGGCCCCTTTCTTTGAGATAACTCTGCACTAGTGCGAGCCGCAAATGCCACTTCCAGCTTAGCTGTGCAGAAGAAGAACAACAAGAAGAAGAAATATCTCGAAATATGTCCGTCAGGCCCCTTCCCTTGAGATAAATCTGCAAATATCTCGGAAACGAAGCGAGCTATGGCAAAATGTTAAGAGACCTTTTTTGTAGAGGATTAAGTTTCCTACTTTTTATGTTCTATGATATTTTTTGATCAGATGCGTAGTTCTCGAGATATATCAAGATATTTAAAAGTTCCGAAGCCGCACCAACATAATAGAGATACAGAAACGCCGTGGCCCCTTTCTTTGAGATAACTCTGCACTATTGCGAGCTGCAAATGCCACTTCCAGCTTAGCTGTGCAGAGGAAGAACAACAAGAAGAAGAAATATCTCGAAATATGTCCGTCAGGCCAGTTCCTTTGAGATGAATCTGCAAATATCTCGGAAACGAAGCGAGCTATGGCAAAATGTTAAGAGACGTTTTTTATAGAGAATTATGTTTCCTACAATTTATGTTCTATGATATTTTTTGATCAGAAGCGTAGTTTTCGAGATACATCGAGATATTTAAAAGTTCCGAAGCCGCACCAACATAATAGAGATACAGAAACAGCGTGGCCCCTTTCTTTGAGATAACTCTGCACTAGTGCGAGCCGCAAATGCCACTTCCAGCTTAGCTGTGCAGAAGAAGAACAACAAGAAGAAGAAATATCTCGAAATATGTCCGTCAGGCCCCTTCCCTTGAGATAAATCTGCAAATATCTCGGAAACGAAGCGAGCTATGGCAAAATGTTAAGAGACCTTTTTTGTAGAGAATTAAGTTTCCTACTTTTTATCTTCTATGATATTTTTTGATCAGATGCGTAGTTCTCGAGATATATCAAGATATTTAAAAGTTCCGATGCCGCACCAACATAATAGAGATACAGAAACACCGTGGCCCCTCTCTTTGAGATAACTCTGCACTATTGCGAGCTGGAAATGCCACTTCCAGTTTAGCTGTGCAGAAGAAGAACAACAAGAAGAAGAAATATCTCGAAATATGTCCGTCAGGCCCCTTCCCTTGAGATATATCTGCAAATATCTCGGAAACGAAGCGAGCTATGACAAAATGTTAAGAGACCTTTTTTGTAGAGAATTATGTTTCCTACAATTTATGTTCTATGATATTTTTTGATCAGAAGCGTAGTTTTCGAGATATATCGAGATATTTAAAAGTTCCGAAGCCGCACCAACATAATAGGGATACAGAAACACCGTGGCCCCTTTCTTTGAGATAACTCTGCACTAGTGCGAGCCGCAAATGCCACTTCCAGCTTAGCTGTGCAGAAGAAGAACAACAAGAAGAAGAAATATCTCGAAATATGTCCGTCAGGCCCCTTCCCTTGAGATAAATCTGCAAATATCTCGGAAACGAAGCGCGCTATGGCAAAATGTTAAGAGACCTTTTTTGTAGAGAATTAAGTTTCCTACTTTTTATCTTCTATGATATTTTTTGATCAGATGCGTAGTTCTCGAGATATATCAAGATATTTAAAAGTTCCGAAGCCGCACCAACATAATAGAGATACAGAAACACCGTGGCCCCTTTCTTTGAGATAGCTCTGCACTATTGCGAGCTGTAAATGCCACTTCCAGCTTAGCTGTGCAGAAGAAGAACAACAAGAAGAAGAAATATCTCGAAATATGTCCGTCAGGCCCCTTCCCTTGAGATATATCTGCAAATATCTCGGAAACGAAGCGAGCTATGGCAAAATGTTAAGAGACCTTTTTTGTAGAGAATTATGTTTCCTACAATTTATATTCTATGATATTTTTTGATCAGAAGCGTAGTTTTCGAGATACATCGAGATATTTAAAAGTTCCGAAGCCGCACCAACATAATAGAGATACAGAAACACCGTGGCCCCTTTCTTTGAGATAACTCTGCACTAGTGCGAGCCGCAAATGCCACTTCCAGCTTAGCTGTGCAGAAGAAGAACAACAAGAAGAAGAAATATCTCGAAATATGTCCGTCAGGTCCCTTCCCTTGAGATATATCTGCAAATATCTCGGAAACGAAGCGAGCTATGGCAAAATGTTAAGAGACCTTTTTTGTAGAGAATTCTGTTTCCTACAATTTATGCTCTATGATATTTTTTGATCAGAAGCGTAGTTTTCGAGATATATCGAGATATTTAAAAGTTCCGAAGCCGCACCAACATAATAGAGATACAGAAACACCGTGGCCCCTTTCTTTGAGATAACTCTGCACTAGTGCGAGCCGCAAATGCCACTTCCAGCTTAGCTGTGCAGAAGAAGAACAACAAGAAGAAGAAATATCTCGAAATATGTCCGTCAGGCCCCTTCCCTTGAGATAAATCTGCAAATATCTCGGAAACGAAGCGAGCTATGGCAAAATGTTAAGAGACCTTTTTTGTAGAGAATTAAGTTTCCTACTTTTTATGTTCTATGATATTTTTTGATCAGATGCGTAGTTCTCGAGATATATCAAGATATTTAAAAGTTCCGAAGCCGCACCAACATAATAGAGATACAGAAACGCCGTGGCCCCTTTCTTTGAGATAACTCTGCACTATTGCGAGCTGCAAATGCCACTTCCAGCTTAGCTGTGCAGAGGAAGAACAAGAAGAAGAAGAAATATCTCGAAATATGTCCGTCAGGCCAGTTCCTTTGAGATGAATCTGCAAATATCTCGGAAACGAAGCGAGCTATGGCAAAATGTTAAGAGACGTTTTTTATAGAGAATTATGTTTCCTACAATTTATGTTCTATGATATTTTTTGATCAGAAGCGTAGTTTTCGAGATACATCGAGATATTTAAAAGTTCCGAAGCCGCACCAACATAATAGAGATACAGAAACAGCGTGGCCCCTTTCTTTGAGATAACTCTGCACTATTGCGAGCTGTAAATGCCACTTCCAGCTTAGCTGTGCAGAAGAAGAACAACAAGAAGAAGAAATATCTCGAAATATGTCCGTCAGGCCCCTTCCCTTGAGATATATCTGCAAATATCTCGGAAACGAAGCGAGCTATGGCAAAATGTTAAGAGACCTTTTTTGTAGAGAATTATGTTTCCTACAATTTATGTTCTATGATATTTTTTGATCAGAAGCGTAGTTTTCGAGATACATCGAGATATTTAAAAGTTCCGAAGCCGCACCAACATAATAGAGATACAGAAACACCGTGGCCCCTTTCTTTGAGATAACTCTGCACTAGTGCGAGCCGCAAATGCCACTTCCAGCTTAGCTGTGCAGAAGAAGAACAACAAGAAGAAGAAATATCTCGAAATATGTCCGTCAGGCCCCTTCCCTTGAGATATATCTGCAAATATCTCGGAAACGAAGCGAGCTATGGCAAAATGTTAAGAGACCTTTTTTGTAGAGAATTATGTTTCCTACAATTTATGTTCTATGATATTTTTTGATCAGAAGCGTAGTTTTCGAGATATATCGAGATATTTAAAAGTTCCGAAGCCGCACCAACATAATAGAGATACAGAAACACCGTGGCCCCTTTCTTTGAGATAACTCTGCACTATTGCGAGCCGCAAATGCCACTTCCAGCTTAGCTGTGCAGAAGAAGAACAACAAGAAGAAGAAATATCTCGAAATATGTCCGTCAGGCCCCTTCCCTTGAGATAAATCTGCAAATATCTCGGAAACGAAGCGAGCTATGGCAAAATGTTAAGAGACCTTTTTTGTAGAGAATTAAGTTTCCTACTTTTTATCTTCTATGATATTTTTTGATCAGATGCGTAGTTCTCGAGATATATCAAGATATTTAAAAGTTCCGAAGCCGCACCAACATAATAGAGATACAGAAACACCGTGGCCCCTTTCTTTGAGATAACTCTGCATTAGTGCGAGCCGCAAATGCCACTTCCAGCTTAGCTGTGCAGAAGAAGAACAACAAGAAGAAGAAATATCTCGAAATATGTCCGTCAGGCCCCTTCCCTTGAGATAAATCTGCAAATATCTCGGAAACGAAGCGAGCTATGGCAAAATGTTAAGAGACCTTTTTTGTAGAGAATTAAGTTTCCTACTTTTTATGTTCTATGATATTTTTTGATCAGATGCGTAGTTCTCGAGATATATCAAGATATTTAAAAGTTCCGAAGCCGCACCAACATAATAGAGATACAGAAACACCGTGGCCCCTTTCTTTGAGATAACTCTGCACTATTGCGAGCTGCAAATGCCACTTCCAGCTTAGCTGTGCAGAGGAAGAACAACAAGAAAAAGAAGTATCTCGAAATATGTCAGTCAGGCCCGTTCCTTTGAGCTGAATCTGCAAATATCTCGGAAACGAAGCGAGCTATGGCAAAATGTTAAGAGACGTTTTTTGTAGAGAATTATGTTTCCTACAATTTACGTTCTATGATATTTTTTGATCAGAAGCGTAGTTTTCGAGATATATCGAGATATTTAAAAGTTCCGAAGCCGCACCAACATAATAGAGATACAGAAACACCGTGGCCCCTTTCTTTGAGATAACTCTGCACTAGTGCGAGCTGCAAATGCCACTTCCAGCTTAGCTGTGCAGAGGAAGAACAACAAGAAGAAGAAGTATCTCGAAATATGTCCGTCAGGCCCGTTCCTTTGAGCTGAATCTGCAAATATCTCGGAAACGAAGCGAGCTATGGCAAAATGTTAAGAGACGTTTTTTGTAGAGAATTATGTTTCCTACAATTTATGTTCTATGATATTTTTTGATCAGAAGCGTAGTTTTCGAGATATATCGAGATATTTAAAAGTTCCGAAGCTGCACCAACCTAATAGAGATACAGAAACACCGTGGCCCCTTTCTTTGAGATAACTCTGCACTAGTGCGAGCCGCAAATGCCACTTCCAGCTTAGCTGTGCAGAAGAAGAACAACAAGAAGAAGAAATATCTCGAAATATGTCCGTCAGGCCCCTTCCCTTGAGATAAATCTGCAAATATCTCGGAAACGAAGCGAGCTATGGCAAAATGTTAAGAGACCTTTTTTGTAGAGAATTATGTTTCCTACAATTTATGTTCTATGATATTTTTTTATCTGATGCGTAGTTCTCGAGATATATCAAGATATTTAAAAGTTCCGAAGCCGCACCAACATAATAGAGATACAGAAACACCGTGGCCCCTTTCTTTGAGATAACTCTGCGCTAGTGCGAGCCGCAAATGCCACTTCCAGCTTAGCTGTGCAGAAGAAGAACAACAAGAAGAAGAAATATCTCGAAATATGTCCGTCAGGCCCCTTCCCTTGAGATAAATCTGCAAATATCTCGGAAACGAAGCGAGCTATGGCAAAATGTTAAGAGACCTTTTTTGTAGAGAATTAAGTTTCCTACTTTTTATGTTCTATGATAATTTTTAATCAGATGCGTAGTTCTCGAGATATATCAAGATATTTAAAAGTTCCGAAGCCGCACCAACATAATAGAGATACAGAAACACCGTGGCCCCTTTCTTTGAGATAACTCTGCACTATTGCGAGCTGCAAATGCCACTTCCAGCTTAGCTGTGCAGAGGAAGAACAACAAGAAGAAGAAATATCTCGAAATATGTCCGCCTTGCCAGTTCCTTTGAGCTGAATCGGCAAATATCTCGGAAACGAAGCGAGCTATGGCAAAATGTTAAGAGACGTTTTTTGTAGAGAATTATGTTTCCTACAATTTAAGTTCTATGATATTTTTTGATCACAAGCGTAGTTTTCGAGATATATCGAGATATTTAAAAGTTCCGAAGCCGCACCAACATAATAGGGATACAGAAACACCGTGGCCCCTTTCTTTGAGATAACTCTGCACTAGTGCGAGCCGCAAATGCCACTTCCAGCTTAGCTGTGCAGAGGAAGAACAACAAGAAGAAGAAATATCTCGAAATATGTCCGTCAGGCCCCTTCCCTTGAGATAAATCTGCAAATATCTCGGAAACGAAGCGAGCTATGGCAAAATGTTAAGAGACCTTTTTTGTAGAGAATTAAGTTTCCTACTTTTTATCTTCTATGATATTTTTTGATCAGATGCGTAGTTCTCGAGATATATCAAGATATTTAAAAGTTCCGAAGCCGCACCAACATAATAGAGATACAGAAACACCGTGGCCCCTCTCTTTGAGATAACTCTGCACTATTGCGAGCTGGAAATGCCACTTCCAGTTTAGCTGTGCAGAAGAAGAACAACAAGAAGAAGAAATATCTCGAAATATGTCCGTCAGGCCCCTTCCCTTGAGATATATCTGCAAATATCTCGGAAACGAAGCGAGCTATGGCAAAATGTTAAGAGACCTCTTTTGTAGAGAATTCTGTTTCCTACAATTTATATTCTATGATATTTTTTGATCAGAAGCGTAGTTTTCGAGATACATCGAGATATTTAAAAGTTCCGAAGCCGCACCAACATAATAGAGATACAGAAACACCGTGGCCCCTTTCTTTGAGATAACTCTGCACTATTGCGAGCTGCAAATGCCACTTCCAGCTTAGCTGTGCAGAGGAAGAACAACAAGAAGAAGAAATATCTCGAAATATGTCCGTCAGGCCAGTTCCTTTGAGCTGAATCTGCAAATATCTTGGAAACGAAGCGAGCTATGGCAAAATGTTAAGAGACCTTTTTTGTAGAGAATTAAGTTTCCTACTTTTTATGTTCTATGATAATTTTTAATCAGATGCGTAGTTCTCGAGATATATCAAGATATTTAAAAGTTCCGAAGCCGCACCAACATAATAGAGATACAGAAACACCGTGGCCCCTTTCTTTGAGATAACTCTGCACTATTGCGAGCTGCAAATGCCACTTCCAGCTTAGCTGTGCAGAGGAAGAACAACAAGAAGAAGAAATATCTCGAAATATGTCCGCCTTGCCAGTTCCTTTGAGCTGAATCGGCAAATATCTCGGAAACGAAGCGAGCTATGGCAAAATGTTAAGAGACGTTTTTTGTAGAGAATTATGTTTCCTACAATTTAAGTTCTATGATATTTTTTGATCACAAGCGTAGTTTTCGAGATATATCGAGATATTTAAAAGTTCCGAAGCCGCACCAACATAATAGGGATACAGAAACACCGTGGCCCCTTTCTTTGAGATAACTCTGCACTAGTGCGAGCCGCAAATGCCACTTCCAGCTTAGCTGTGCAGAGGAAGAACAACAAGAAGAAGAAATATCTCGAAATATGTCCGTCAGGCCCCTTCCCTTGAGATAAATCTGCAAATATCTCGGAAACGAAGCGAGCTATGGCAAAATGTTAAGAGACCTTTTTTGTAGAGAATTAAGTTTCCTACTTTTTATCTTCTATGATATTTTTTGATCAGATGCGTAGTTCTCGAGATATATCAAGATATTTAAAAGTTCCGAAGCCGCACCAACATAATAGAGATACAGAAACACCGTGGCCCCTCTCTTTGAGATAACTCTGCACTATTGCGAGCTGGAAATGCCACTTCCAGTTTAGCTGTGCAGAAGAAGAACAACAAGAAGAAGAAATATCTCGAAATATGTCCGTCAGGCCCCTTCCCTTGAGATATATCTGCAAATATCTCGGAAACGAAGCGAGCTATGGCAAAATGTTAAGAGACCTCTTTTGTAGAGAATTCTGTTTCCTACAATTTATATTCTATGATATTTTTTGATCAGAAGCGTAGTTTTCGAGATACATCGAGATATTTAAAAGTTCCGAAGCCGCACCAACATAATAGAGATACAGAAACACCGTGGCCCCTTTCTTTGAGATAACTCTGCACTATTGCGAGCTGCAAATGCCACTTCCAGCTTAGCTGTGCAGAGGAAGAACAACAAGAAGAAGAAATATCTCGAAATATGTCCGTCAGGCCAGTTCCTTTGAGCTGAATCTGCAAATATCTTGGAAACGAAGCGAGCTATGGCAAAATGTTAAGAGACATTTTTTGTAGAGAATTATGTTTCCTACAATTTATGTTCTATGATATTTTTTGATCAGAAGCGTAGTTTTCGAGATATATCGAGATATTTAAAAGTTCCGAAGCCGCACCAACATAATAGGGATACAGAAACACCGTGGCCCCTTTCTTTGAGATAACTCTGCACTAGTGCGAGCCGCAAATGCCACTTCCAGCTTAGCTGTGCAGAAGAAGAACAACAAGAAGAAGAAATATCTCGAAATATGTCCGTCAGGCCCCGTCCCTTGAGATAAATCTGCAAATATCTCGGAAACGAAGCGAGCTATGGCAAAATGTTAAGAGACCTTTTTTGTAGAGAATTAAGTTTCCTACTTTTTATATTTTATGATATTTTCTGATCAGATGCGTAGTTCTCGAGATATATCAAGATATTTAAAAGTTCCGAAGCCGCACCAACATAATAGAGATACAGAAACACCGTGGCCCCTTTCTTTGAGATAACTCTGCACTATTGCGAGCTGTAAATGCCACTTCCAGCTTAGCTGTGCAGAAGAAGAACAACAAGAAGAAGAAATATCTCGAAATATGTCCGTCAGGCCCCTTCCCTTGAGATATATCTGCAAATATCTCGGAAACGAAGCGAGCTATGGCAAAATGTTAAGAGACCTTTTTTGTAGAGAATTATGTTTCCTACAATTTATGCTCTATGATATTTTGTGATCAGAAGCGTAGTTTTCGAGATACATCGAGATATTTAAAAGTTCCGAAGCCGCACCAACATAATAGAGATACAGAAACACCGTGGCCCCTTTCTCTGAGATAACTCTGCACTAGTGCGAGCCGCAAATGCCACTTCCAGCTTAGCTGTGCAGAAGAAGAACAACAAGAAGAAGAAATATCTCGAAATATGTCCGTCAGGCCCCTTCCCTTGAGATAAATCTGCAAATATCTCGGAAACGAAGCGAGCTATGGCAAAATGTTAAGAGACCATTTTTGTGGAGAATTAAGTTTCCTACTTTTTACCTTCTATGATATTTTTTGATCAGATACGTAGTTCTCGAGATATATCAAGATATTTAAAAGTTCCGAAGCCGCACCAACATAATAGAGATACAGAAACACCGTGGCCCCTTTCTTTGAGATAACTCTGCACTATTGCGAGCTGTAAATGCCACTTCCAGCTTAGCTGTGCAGAAGAAGAACAACAAGAAGAAGAAATATCTCGAAATATGTCCGTCAGGCCCCTTCCCTTGAGGTAAATCTGCAAATATCTCGGAAACGAAGCGAGCTATGGCAAAATGTTAAGAGACCTTTTTTGTAGAGAATTAAGTTTTCTACTTTTTATCTTCTATGATATTTTTTGATCAGATGCGTAGTTCTCGAGATATATCAAGATATTTAAAAGTTGCGAAGCCGCACCAACATAATAGAGATACAGAAACACCGTGGCCCCTTTCTTTGAGATAACTCTGCACTAGTGCGAGCCGCAAATGCCACTTCCAGCTTAGCTGTGCAGAAGAAGAACAACAAGAAGAAGAAATATCTCGAAATATGTCCGTCAGGCCCCTTCCCTTGAGATATATCTGCAAATATCTCGGAAACGAAGCGAGCTATGGCAAAATGTTAAGAGACCTTTTTTGTAGCGAATTCTGTTTCCTACAATTTATATTCTATGATATTTTTTGATCAGAAGCGTAGTTTTCGAGATACATCGAGATATTTAAAAGTTCCGAAGCCGCACCAACATAATAGAGATACAGAAACACCGTGGCCCCTTTCTTTGAGATAACTCTGCACTATTGCGAGCTGCAAATGCCACTTCCAGCTTAGCTGTGCAGAGGAAGAACAACAAGAAGAAGAAATATCTCGAAATATGTCCGTCAGGCCAGTTCCTTTGAGCTGAATCTGCAAATATCTCGGAAACGAAGCGAGCTATGGCAAAATGTTAAGAGACCTTTTTTGTAGAGAATTAAGTTTCCTACTTTTTATATTTTATGATATTTTTTGATCAGATGCGTAGTTCTCGAGATATATCAAGATATTTAAAAGTTCCGAAGCCGCACCAACATAATAGAGATACAGAAACACCGTGGCCCCTTTCTTTGAGATAACTCTGCACTATTGCGAGCTGTAAATGCCACTTCCAGCTTAGCTGTGCAGAAGAAGAACAACAAGAAGAAGAAATATCTCGAAATATGTCCGTCAGGCCCCTTCCCTTGAGATATATCTGCAAATATCTCGGAAACGAAGCGAGCTATGGCAAAATGTTAAGAGACCTTTTTTGTAGAGAATTATGTTTCCTACAATTTATGCTCTATGATATTTTGTGATCAGAAGCGTAGTTTTCGAGATACATCGAGATATTTAAAAGTTCCGAAGCCGCACCAACATAATAGAGATACAGAAACACCGTGGCCCCTTTCTTTGAGATAACTCTGCACTAGTGCGAGCCGCAAATGCCACTTCCAGCTTAGCTGTGCAGAAGAAGAACAACAAGAAGAAGAAATATCTCGAAATATGTCCGTCAGGCCCCTTCCCTTGAGATAAATCTGCAAATATCTCGGAAACGAAGCGAGCTATGGCAAAATGTTAAGAGACCTTTTTTGTAGAGAATTATGTTTCCTACAATTTATGTTCTATGATATTTTTTGATCAGAAGCGTAGTTTTCGAGATACATCGAGATATTTAAAAGTTCCGAAGCCGCACCAACATAATAGAGATACAGAAACACCGTGGCCCCTTTCTTTGAGATAACTCTGCACTAGTGCGAGCCGCAAATGCCACTTCCAGCTTAGCTGTGCAGAAGAAGAACAACAAGAAGAAGAAATATCTCGAAATATGTCCGTCAGGCCCCTTCCCTTGAGATATATCTGCAAATATCTCGGAAACGAAGCGAGCTATGGCAAAATGTTAAGAGACCTTTTTTGTAGCGAATTCTGTTTCCTACAATTTATATTCTATGATATTTTTTGATCAGAAGCGTAGTTTTCGAGATACATCGAGATATTTAAAAGTTCCGAAGCCGCACCAACATAAGAGAGATACAGAAACACCGTGGCCCCTTTCTTTGAGATAACTCTGCACTATTGCGAGCTGCAAATGCCACTTCCAGCTTAGCTGTGCAGAGGAAGAACAACAAGAAGAAGAAATATCTCGAAATATGTCCGTCAGGCCAGTTCCTTTGAGCTGAATCTGCAAATATCTCGGAAACGAAGCGAGCTATGGCAAAATGTTAAGAGACCTTTTTTGTAGAGAATTAAGTTTCCTACTTTTTATATTTTATGATATTTTTTGATCAGATGCGTAGTTCTCGAGATATATCAAGATATTTAAAAGTTCCGAAGCCGCACCAACATAATAGAGATACAGAAACACCGTGGCCCCTTTCTTTGAGATAACTCTGCACTATTGCGAGCTGTAAATGCCACTTCCAGCTTAGCTGTGCAGAAGAAGAACAACAAGAAGAAGAAATATCTCGAAATATGTCCGTCAGGCCCCTTCCCTTGAGATATATCTGCAAATATCTCGGAAACGAAGCGAGCTATGGCAAAATGTTAAGAGACCTTTTTTGTAGAGAATTATGTTTCCTACAATTTATGCTCTATGATATTTTGTGATCAGAAGCGTAGTTTTCGAGATACATCGAGATATTTAAAAGTTCCGAAGCCGCACCAACATAATAGAGATACAGAAACACCGTGGCCCCTTTCTTTGAGATAACTCTGCACTAGTGCGAGCCGCAAATGCCACTTCCAGCTTAGCTGTGCAGAAGAAGAACAACAAGAAGAAGAAATATCTCGAAATATGTCCGTCAGGCCCCTTCCCTTGAGATATATCTGCAAATATCTCGGAAACGAAGCGAGCTATGGCAAAATGTTAAGAGACCTTTTTTGTAGAGAATTATGTTTCCTACAATTTATGTTCTATGATATTTTTTGATCAGAAGCGTAGTTTTCGAGATACATCGAGATATTTAAAAGTTCCGAAGCCGCACCAACATAATAGAGATACAGAAACACCGTGGCCCCTTTCTTTGAGATAACTCTGCACTAGTGCGAGCCGCAAATGCCACTTCCAGCTTAGCTGTGCAGAAGAAGAACAACAAGAAGAAGAAATATCTCGAAATATGTCCGTCAGGCCCCTTCCCTTGAGATATATCTGCAAATATCTCGGAAACGAAGCGAGCTATGGCAAAATGTTAAGAGACCTTTTTTGTAGAGAATTATGTTTCCTACAATTTATGTTCTATGATATTTTTTGATCAGAAGCGTAGTTTTCGAGATATATCGAGATATTTAAAAGTTCCGAAGCCGCACCAACATAATAGAGATACAGAAACACCGTGGCCCCTTTCTTTGAGATAACTCTGCACTATTGCGAGCCGCAAATGCCACTTCCAGCTTAGCTGTGCAGAAGAAGAACAACAAGAAGAAGAAATATCTCGAAATATGTCCGTCAGGCCCCTTCCCTTGAGATAAATCTGCTAATATCTCGGAAACGAAGCGAGCTATGGCAAAATGTTAAGAGACCTTTTTTGTAGAGAATTAAGTTTCCTACTTTTTATCTTCTATGATATTTTTTGATCAGATGCGTAGTTCTCGAGATATATCAAGATATTTAAAAGTTCCGAAGCCGCACCAACATAATAGAGATACAGAAACACCGTGGCCCCTTTCTTTGAGATAACTCTGCATTAGTGCGAGCCGCAAATGCCACTTCCAGCTTAGCTGTGCAGAAGAAGAACAACAAGAAGAAGAAATATCTCGAAATATGTCCGTCAGGCCCCTTCCCTTGAGATAAATCTGCAAATATCTCGGAAACGAAGCGAGCTATGGCAAAATGTTAAGAGACCTTTTTTGTAGAGAATTAAGTTTCCTACTTTTTATGTTCTATGATATTTTTTGATCAGATGCGTAGTTCTCGAGATATATCAAGATATTTAAAAGTTCCGAAGCCGCACCAACATAATAGAGATACAGAAACACCGTGGCCCCTTTCTTTGAGATAACTCTGCACTATTGCGAGCTGCAAATGCCACTTCCAGCTTAGCTGTGCAGAGGAAGAACAACAAGAAAAAGAAGTATCTCGAAATATGTCAGTCAGGCCCGTTCCTTTGAGCTGAATCTGCAAATATCTCGGAAACGAAGCGAGCTATGGCAAAATGTTAAGAGACGTTTTTTGTAGAGAATTATGTTTCCTACAATTTATGTTCTATGATATTTTTTGATCAGAAGCGTAGTTTTCGAGATATATCGAGATATTTAAAAGTTCCGAAGCCGCACCAACATAATAGAGATACAGAAACACCGTGGCCCCTTTCTTTGAGATAACTCTGCACTAGTGCGAGCTGCAAATGCCACTTCCAGCTTAGCTGTGCAGAGGAAGAACAAGAAGAAGAAGAAGTATCTCGAAATATGTCCGTCAGGCCCGTTCCTTTGAGCTGAATCTGCAAATATCTCGGAAACGAAGCGAGCTATGGCAAAATGTTAAGAGACGTTTTTTGTAGAGAATTATGTTTCCTACAATTTATGTTCTATGATATTTTTTGATCAGAAGCGTAGTTTTCGAGATATATCGAGATATTTAAAAGTTCCGAAGCTGCACCAACCTAATAGAGATACAGAAACACCGTGGCCCCTTTCTTTGAGATAACTCTGCACTAGTGCGAGCCGCAAATGCCACTTCCAGCTTAGCTGTGCAGAAGAAGAACAACAAGAAGAAGAAATATCTCGAAATATGTCCGTCAGGCCCCTTCCCTTGACATAAATCTGCAAATATCTCGGAAACGAAGCGAGCTATGGCAAAATGTTAAGAGACCTTTTTTGTAGAGAATTATGTTTCCTACAATTTATGTTCTATGATATTTTTTTATCTGATGCGTAGTTCTCGAGATATATCAAGATATTTAAAAGTTCCGAAGCCGCACCAACATAATAGAGATACAGAAACACCGTGGCCCCTTTCTTTGAGATAACTCTGCGCTAGTGCGAGCCGCAAATGCCACTTCCAGCTTAGCTGTGCAGAAGAAGAACAACAAGAAGAAGAAATATCTCGAAATATGTCCGTCAGGCCCCTTCCCTTGAGATAAATCTGCAAATATCTCGGAAACGAAGCGAGCTATGGCAAAATGTTAAGAGACCTTTTTTGTAGAGAATTAAGTTTCCTACTTTTTATGTTCTATGATAATTTTTAATCAGATGCGTAGTTCTCGAGATATATCAAGATATTTAAAAGTTCCGAAGCCGCACCAACATAATAGAGATACAGAAACACCGTGGCCCCTTTCTTTGAGATAACTCTGCACTATTGCGAGCTGCAAATGCCACTTCCAGCTTAGCTGTGCAGAGGAAGAACAACAAGAAGAAGAAATATCTCGAAATATGTCCGCCTTGCCAGTTCCTTTGAGCTGAATCGGCAAATATCTCGGAAACGAAGCGAGCTATGGCAAAATGTTAAGAGACGTTTTTTGTAGAGAATTATGTTTCCTACAATTTAAGTTCTATGATATTTTTTGATCACAAGCGTAGTTTTCGAGATATATCGAGATATTTAAAAGTTCCGAAGCCGCACCAACATAATAGGGATACAGAAACACCGTGGCCCCTTTCTTTGAGATAACTCTGCACTAGTGCGAGCCGCAAATGCCACTTCCAGCTTAGCTGTGCAGAGGAAGAACAACAAGAAGAAGAAATATCTCGAAATATGTCCGTCAGGCCAGTTCCTTTGAGCTGAATCTGCAAATATCTCGGAAACGAAGCGAGCTATGGCAAAATGTTAAGAGACGTTTTTTGTAGAGAATTATGTTTCCTACAATTTATGTTCTATGATATTTTTTGGTCAGAAGCGTAGTTTTCGAGATATATCGAGATATTTAAAAGTTCAGAAGCCGCACCAACATAATAGGGATACAGAAACACCGTGGCCCCTTTCTTTGAGATAACTCTGCACTAGTGCGAGCCGCAAATGCCACTTCCAGCTTAGCTGTGCAGAAGAAGAACAACAAGAAGAAGAAATATCTCGAAATATGTCCGTCAGGCCCCTTCCCTTGAGATAAATCTGCAAATATCTCGGAAACGAAGCGAGCTATGGCAAAATGTTAAGAGACCTTTTTTGTAGAGAATTAAGTTTCCTACTTTTTATCTTCTATGATATTTTTTGATCAGATGCGTAGTTCTCGAGATATATCAAGATATTTAAAAGTTCCGAAGCCGCACCAACATAATAGAGATACAGAAACACCGTGGCCCCTCTCTTTGAGATAACTCTGCACTATTGCGAGCTGGAAATGCCACTTCCAGTTTAGCTGTGCAGAAGAAGAACAACAAGAAGAAGAAATATCTCGAAATATGTCCGTCAGGCCCCTTCCCTTGAGATATATCTGCAAATATCTCGGAAACGAAGCGAGCTATGGCAAAATGTTAAGAGACCTCTTTTGTAGAGAATTCTGTTTCCTACAATTTATATTCTATGATATTTTTTGATCAGAAGCGTAGTTTTCGAGATACATCGAGATATTTAAAAGTTCCGAAGCCGCACCAACATAATAGAGATACAGAAACACCGTGGCCCCTTTCTTTGAGATAACTCTGCACTATTGCGAGCTGCAAATGCCACTTCCAGCTTAGCTGTGCAGAGGAAGAACAACAAGAAGAAGAAATATCTCGAAATATGTCCGTCAGGCCAGTTCCTTTGAGCTGAATCTGCAAATATCTTGGAAACGAAGCGAGCTATGGCAAAATGTTAAGAGACCTCTTTTGTAGAGAATTATGTTTCCTACAATTTATGTTCTATGATATTTTTTGATCAGAAGCGTAGTTTTCGAGATATATCGAGATATTTAAAAGTTCCGAAGCCGCACCAACATAATAGGGATACAGAAACACCGTGGCCCCTTTCTTTGAGATAACTCTGCACTAGTGCGAGCCGCAAATGCCACTTCCAGCTTAGCTGTGCAGAAGAAGAACAACAAGAAGAAGAAATATCTCGAAATATGTCCGTCAGGCCCCGTCCCTTGAGATAAATCTGCAAATATCTCGGAAACGAAGCGAGCTATGGCAAAATGTTAAGAGACCTTTTTTGTAGAGAATTAAGTTTCCTACTTTTTATATTTTATGATATTTTTTGATCAGATGCGTAGTTCTCGAGATATATCAAGATATTTAAAAGTTCCGAAGCCGCACCAACATAATAGAGATACAGAAACACCGTGGCCCCTTTCTTTGAGATAACTCTGCACTATTGCGAGCTGTAAATGCCACTTCCAGCTTAGCTGTGCAGAAGAAGAACAACAAGAAGAAGAAATATCTCGAAATATGTCCGTCAGGCCCCTTCCCTTGAGATATATCTGCAAATATCTCGGAAACGAAGCGAGCTATGGCAAAATGTTAAGAGACCTTTTTTGTAGAGAATTATGTTTCCTACAATTTATGCTCTATGATATTTTGTGATCAGAAGCGTAGTTTTCGAGATACATCGAGATATTTAAAAGTTCCGAAGCCGCACCAACATAATAGAGATACAGAAACACCGTGGCCCCTTTCTTTGAGATAACTCTGCACTAGTGCGAGCCGCAAATGCCACTTCCAGCTTAGCTGTGCAGAAGAAGAACAACAAGAAGAAGAAATATCTCGAAATATGTCCGTCAGGCCCCTTCCCTTGAGATAAATCTGCAAATATCTCGGAAACGAAGCGAGCTATGGCAAAATGTTAAGAGACCATTTTTGTAGAGAATTAAGTTTCCTACTTTTTACCTTCTATGATATTTTTTGATCAGATACGTAGTTCTCGAGATATATCAAGATATTTAAAAGTTCCGAAGCCGCACCAACATAATAGAGATACAGAAACACCGTGGCCCCTTTCTTTGAGATAACTCTGCACTATTGCGAGCTGTAAATGCCACTTCCAGCTTAGCTGTGCAGAAGAAGAACAACAAGAAGAAGAAATATCTCGAAATATGTCCGTCAGGCCCCTTCCCTTGAGATAAATCTGCAAATATCTCGGAAACGAAGCGAGCTATGGCAAAATGTTAAGAGACCTTTTTTGTAGAGAATTAAGTTTTCTACTTTTTATCTTCTATGATATTTTTTGATCAGATGCGTAGTTCTCGAGATATATCAAGATATTTAAAAGTTGCGAAGCCGCACCAACATAATAGAGATACAGAAACACCGTGGCCCCTTTCTTTGAGATAACTCTGCACTAGTGCGAGCCGCAAATGCCACTTCCAGCTTAGCTGTGCAGAAGAAGAACAACAAGAAGAAGAAATATCTCGAAATATGTCCGTCAGGCCCCTTCCCTTGAGATAAATCTGCAAATATCTCGGAAACGAAGCGAGCTATGGCAAAATGTTAAGAGACCTTTTTTGTAGAGAATTAAGTTTCCTACTTTTTATCTTCTATGATATTTTTTGATCAGATGCGTAGTTCTCGAGATATATCAAGATATTTAAAAGTTCCGAAGCCGCACCAACATAATAGAGATACAGAAACACCGTGGCCCCTCTCTTTGAGATAACTCTGCACTATTGCGAGCTGGAAATGCCACTTCCAGTTTAGCTGTGCAGAAGAAGAACAACAAGAAGAAGAAATATCTCGAAATATGTCCGTCAGGCCCCTTCCCTTGAGATATATCTGCAAATATCTCGGAAACGAAGCGAGCTATGGCAAAATGTTAAGAGACCTTTTTTGTAGAGAATTATGTTTCCTACAATTTATATTCTATGATATTTTTTGATCAGAAGCGTAGTTTTCGAGATACATCGAGATATTTAAAAGTTCCGAAGCCGCACCAACATAATAGAGATACAGAAACACCGTGGCCCCTTTCTTTGAGATAACTCTGCACTAGTGCGAGCCGCAAATGCCACTTCCAGCTTAGCTGTGCAGAAGAAGAACAACAAGAAGAAGAAATATCTCGAAATATGTCCGTCAGGCCCCTTCCCTTGAGATATATCTGCAAATATCTCGGAAACGAAGCGAGCTATGGCAAAATGTTAAGAGACCTTTTTTGTAGAGAATTATGTTTCCTACAATTTATGCAGTATGATATTTTGTGATCAGAAGCGTAGTTTTCGAGATACATCGAGATATTTAAAAGTTCCGAAGCCGCACCAACATAATAGAGATACAGAAACACCGTGGCCCCTTTCTTTGAGATAACTCTGCACTAGTGGGAGCCGCAAATGCCACTTCCAGCTTAGCTGTGCAGAAGAAGAACAACAAGAAGAAGAAATATCTCGAAATATGTCCGTCAGGCCCCTTCCCTTGAGATAAATCTGCAAATATCTCGGAAACGAAGCGAGCTATGGCAAAATGTTAAGAGACCTTTTTTGTAGAGAATTATGTTTCCTACAATTTATGTTCTATGATATTTTTTGATCAGAAGCGTAGTTTTCGAGATACATCGAGATATTTAAAAGTTCCGAAGCCGCACCAACATAATAGAGATACAGAAACACCGTGGCCCCTTTCTTTGAGATAACTCTGCACTAGTGCGAGCCGCAAATGCCACTTCCAGCTTAGCTGTGCAGAAGAAGAACAACAAGAAGAAGAAATATCTCGAAATATGTCCGTCAGGCCCCTTCCCTTGAGATATATCTGCAAATATCTCGGAAACGAAGCGAGCTATGGCAAAATGTTAAGAGACCTTTTTTGTAGAGAATTATGTTTCCTACAATTTATGTTCTATGATATTTTTTGATCAGAAGCGTAGTTTTCGAGATACATCGAGATATTTAAAAGTTCCGAAGCCGCACCAACATAATAGAGATACAGAAACACCGTGGCCCCTTTCTTTGAGATAACTCTGCACTAGTGCGAGCCGCAACTGCCACTTCCAGCCTAGCTGTGCAGAAGAAGAACAACAAGAAGAAGAAATATCTCGAAATATGTCCGTCAGGCCCCTTCCCTTGAGATATATCTGCAAATATCTCGGAAACGAAGCGAGCTATGGCAAAATGTTAAGAGACCTTTTTTGTAGAGAATTCTGTTTCCTACAATTTATGCTCTATAATATTTTTTGATCAGAAGCGTAGTTCTCGAGATATATCTAGATATTTAAAAGTTCCGAAGCCGCACCAACATAATAGAGATACAGAAACACCGTGGCCCCTTTCTTTGAGATAACTCTGCACTAGTGCGAGCCGCAAATGCCACTTCCAGCTTAGCTGTGCAGAAGAAGAACAACAAGAAGAAGAAATATCTCGAAATATGTCCGTCAGGCCCCTTCCCTTGAGATAAATCTGCAAATATCTCGGAAACGAAGCGAGCTATGGCAAAATGTTAAGAGACCTTTTTTGTAGAGAATTAAGGTTTCTACTTTTTATCTTCTATGATATTTTTTGATCAGATGCGTAGTTCTCGAGATATATCAAGATATTTAAAAGTTCCGAAGCCGCACCAACATAATAGAGATACAGAAACACCGTGGCCCCTTTCTTTGAGATAACTCTGCACTAGTGCGAGCCGCAAATGCCACTTCCAGCTTAGCTGTGCAGAAGAAGAACAACAAGAAGAAGAAATATCTCGAAATATGTCCGTCAGGCCCCTTCCCTTGAGATAAATCTGCAAATATCTCGGAAACGAAGCGAGCTATGGCAAAATGTTAAGAGACCTTTTTTGTAGAGAATTAAGTTTCCTACTTTTTATCTTCTATGATATTTTTTGATCAGATGCGTAGTTCTCGAGATATATCGAGATATTTAAAAGTTCCGAAGCCGCACCAACATAATAGAGATACAGAAACACCGTGGCCCCTTTCTTTGAGATAACTCTGCACTAGTGCGAGCCGCAAATGCCACTTCCAGCTTAGCTGTGCAGAAGAAGAACAACAAGAAGAAGAAATATCTCGAAATATGTCCGTCAGGCCCCTTCCCTTGAGATATATCTGCAAATATCTCGGAAACGAAGCGAGCTATGGCAAAATGTTAAGAGACCTTTTTTGTAGAGAATTCTGTTTCCTACAATTTATATTCTATGATATTTTTTGATCAGAAGCGTAGTTTTCGAGATACATCGAGATATTTAAAAGTTCCGAAGCCGCACCAACATAATAGAGATACAAAAACACCGTGGCCCCTTTCTTTGAGATAACTCTGCACTATTGCGAGCTGCAAATGCCACTTCCAGCTTAGCTGTGCAGAGGAAGAACAACAAGAAGAAGAAATATCTCGAAATATGTCCGTCAGGCCAGTTCCTTTGAGCTGAATCTGCAAATATCTCGGAAACGAAGCGAGCTATGGCAAAATGTTAAGAGACATTTTTTGTAGAGAATTATGTTTCCTACAATTTATGTTCTATAATATTTTTTGATCAGAAGCGTAGTTTTCGAGATATATCGAGATATTTAAAAGTTCCGAAGCCGCACCAACATAATAGGGATACAGAAACACCGTGGCCCCTTTCTTTGAGATAACTCTGCACTAGTGCGAGCCGCAAATGCCACTTCCAGCTTAGCTGTGCAGAAGAAGAACAACAAGAAGAAGAAATATCTCGAAATATGTCCGTCAGGCCCCTTCCCTTGAGATATATCTGCAAATATCTCGGAAACGAAGCGAGCTATGGCAAAATGTTAAGAGACCTTTTTTGTAGAGAATTATGTTTCCTACAATTTATGCTCTATGATATTTTGTGATCAAAAGCGTAGTTTTCGAGATACATCGAGATATTTAAAAGTTCCGAAGCCGCACCAACATAATAGAGATACAGAAACACCGTGGCCCCTTTCTTTGAGATAACTCTGCACTAGTGCGAGCCGCAAATGCCACTTCCAGCTTAGCTGTGCAGAAGAAGAACAACAAGAAGAAGAAATATCTCGAAATATGTCCGTCAGGCCCCTTCCCTTGAGATAAATCTGCAAATATCTCGGAAACGAAGCGAGCTATGGCAAAATGTTAAGAGACCTTTTTTGTAGAGAATTCTGTTTCCTACAATTTATGCTCTATAATATTTTTTGATCAGAAGCGTAGTTCTCGAGATATATCTAGATATTTAAAAGGTCCGAAGCCGCACCAACATAATAGAGATACAGAAACACCGTGGCCCCTTTCTTTGAGATAACTCTGCACTAGTGCGAGCCGCAAATGCCACTTCCAGCTAAGCTGTGCAGAAGAAGAACAACAAGAAGAAGAAATATCTCGAAATATGTCCGTCAGGCCCCTTCCCTTGAGATAAATCTGCAAATATCTCGGAAACGAAGCGAGCTATGGCAAAATGTTAAGAGACCTTTTTTGTAGAGAATTAAGTTTCGTACTTTTTATCTTCTATGATATTTTTTGATCAGATGCGTAGTTCTCGAGATATATCAAGATATCTAAAAGTTCCGATGGCGCACCAACATAATAGAGATACAGAAACACCGTGGCCCCTCTCTTTGAGATAACTCTGCACTATTGCGAGCTGGAAATGCCACTTCCAGTTTAGCTGTGCAGAAGAAGAACAACAAGAAGAAGAAATATCTCGAAATATGTCCGTCAGGCCCCTTCCCTTGAGATATATCTGCAAATATCTCGGAAACGAAGCGAGCTATGACAAAATGTTAAGAGACCTTTTTTGTAGAGAATTATGTTTCCTACAATTTATGTTCTATGATATTTTTTGATCAGAAGCGTAGTTTTCGAGATATATCGAGATATTTAAAAGTTCCGAAGCCGCACCAACATAATAGGGATACAGAAACACCGTGGCCCCTTTCTTTGAGATAACTCTGCACTAGTGCGAGCCGCAAATGCCACTTCCAGCTTAGCTGTGCAGAAGAAGAACAACAAGAAGAAGAAATATCTCGAAATATGTCCGTCAGGCCCCTTCCCTTGAGATATATCTGCAAATATCTCGGAAACGAAGCGAGCTATGGCAAAATGTTAAGAGACCTTTTTTGTAGAGAATTATGTTTCCTACAATTTATGCTCTATGATATTTTGTGATCAGAAGCGTAGTTTTCGAGATACATCGAGATATTTAAAAGTTCCGAAGCCGCACCAACATAATAGAGATACAGAAACACCGTGGCCCCTTCCTTTGAGATAACTCTGCACTAGTGCGAGCCGCAAATGCCACTTCCAGCTTAGCTGTGCAGAAGAAGAACAACAAGAAGAAGAAATATCTCGAAATATGTCCGTCAGGCCCCTTCCCTTGAGATAAATCTGCAAATATCTCGGAAACGAAGCGAGCTATGGCAAAATGTTAAGAGACCTTTTTTGTAGAGAATTAAGTTTCCTACTTTTTACCTTCTATGATATTTTTTGATCAGATACGTAGTTCTCGAGATATATCAAGATATTTAAAAGTTCCGAAGCCGCACCAACATAATAGAGATACAGAAACACCGTGGCCCCTTTCTTTGAGATAACTCTGCACTATTGCGAGCTGTAAATGCCACTTCCAGCTTAGCTGTGCAGAAGAAGAACAACAAGAAGAAGAAATATCTCGAAATATGTCCGTCAGGCCCCTTCCCTTGAGATAAATCTGCAAATATCTCGGAAACGAAGCGAGCTATGGCAAAATGTTAAGAGACCTTTTTTGTAGAGAATTAAGTTTTCTACTTTTTATCTTCTATGATATTTTTTGATCAGATGCGTAGTTCTCGAGATATATCAAGATATTTAAAAGTTCCGAAGCCGCACCAACATAATAGAGATACAGAAACACCGTGGCCCCTTTCTTTGAGATAACTCTGCACTAGTGCGAGCCGCAAATGCCACTTCCAGCTTAGCTGTGCAGAAGAAGAACAACAAGAAGAAGAAATATCTCGAAATATGTCCGTCAGGCCCCTTCCCTTGAGATAAATCTGCAAATATCTCGGAAACGAAGCGAGCTATGGCAAAATGTTAAGAGACCTTTTTTGTAGAGAATTAAGTTTCCTACTTTTTATCTTCTATGATATTTTTTGATCAGATGCGTAGTTCTCGAGATATATCAAGATATTTAAAAGTTCCGAAGCCGCACCAACATAATAGAGATACAGAAACACCGTGGCCCCTCTCTTTGAGATAACTCTGCACTATTGCGAGCTGGAAATGCCACTTCCAGTTTAGCTGTGCAGAAGAAGAACAACAAGAAGAAGAAATATCTCGAAATATGTCCGTCAGGCCCCTTCCCTTGAGATATATCTGCAAATATCTCGGAAACGAAGCGAGCTATGGCAAAATGTTAAGAGACCTTTTTTGTAGAGAATTATGTTTCCTACAATTTATATTCTATGATATTTTTTGATCAGAAGCGTAGTTTTCGAGATACATCGAGATATTTAAAAGTTCCGAAGCCGCACCAACATAATAGAGATACAGAAACACCGTGGCCCCTTTCTTTGAGATAACTCTGCACTAGTGCGAGCCGCAAATGCCACTTCCAGCTTAGCTGTGCAGAAGAAGAACAACAAGAAGAAGAAATATCTCGAAATATGTCCGTCAGGCCCCTTCCCTTGAGATATATCTGCAAATATCTCGGAAACGAAGCGAGCTATGGCAAAATGTTAAGAGACCTTTTTTGTAGAGAATTCTGTTTCCTACAATTTATATTCTATGATATTTTTTGATCAGAAGCGTAGTTTTCGAGATACATCGAGATATTTAAAAGTTCCGAAGCCGCACCAACATAATGGAGATACAGAAACACCGTGGCCCCTTTCTTTGAGATAACTCTGCACTAGTGCGAGCCGCAAATGCCACTTCCAGCTTAGCTGTGCAGAAGAAGAACAACAAGAAGAAGAAATATCTCGAAATATGTCCGTCAGGCCCCTTCCCTTGAGATAAATCTGCAAATATCTCGGAAACGAAGCGAGCTATGGCAAAATGTTAAGAGACCTTTTTTGTAGAGAATTAAGTTTCCTACTTTTTATCTTCTATGATATTTTTTGATCAGATGCGTAGTTCTCGAGATATATCAAGATATTTAAAAGTTCCGAAGCCGCACCAACATAATAGAGATACAGAAACACCGTGGCCCCTCTCTTTGAGATAACTCTGCACTATTGCGAGCTGGAAATGCCACTTCCAGTTTAGCTGTGCAGAAGAAGAACAACAAGAAGAAGAAATATCTCGAAATATGTCCGTCAGGCCCCTTCCCTTGAGATATATCTGCAAATATCTCGGAAACGAAGCGAGCTATGGCAAAATGTTAAGAGACCTTTTTTGTAGAGAATTATGTTTCCTACAATTTATATTCTATGATATTTTTTGATCAGAAGCGTAGTTTTCGAGATACATCGAGATATTTAAAAGTTCCGAAGCCGCACCAACATAATAGAGATACAGAAACACCGTGGCCCCTTTCTTTGAGATAACTCTGCACTAGTGCGAGCCGCAAATGCCACTTCCAGCTTAGCTGTGCAGAAGAAGAACAACAAGAAGAAGAAATATCTCGAAATATGTCCGTCAGGCCCCTTCCCTTGAGATATATCTGCAAATATCTCGGAAACGAAGCGAGCTATGGCAAAATGTTAAGAGACCTTTTTTGTAGAGAATTCTGTTTCCTACAATTTATATTCTATGATATTTTTTGATCAGAAGCGTAGTTTTCGAGATACATCGAGATATTTAAAAGTTCCGAAGCCGCACCAACATAATGGAGATACAGAAACACCGTGGCCCCTTTCTTTGAGATAACTCTGCACTATTGCGAGCTGCAAATGCCACTTCCAGCTTAGCTGTGCAGAGGAAGAACAACAAGAAGAAGAAATATCTCGAAATATGTCCGTCAGGCCAGTTCCTTTGAGCTGAATCTGCAAATATCTCGGAAACGAAGCGAGCTATGGCAAAATGGTAAGAGACATTTTTTGTAGAGAATTATGTTTCCTACAATTTATGTTCTATGATATTTTTTGATCAGAAGCGTAGTTTTCGAGATATATCGAGATATTTAAAAGTTCCGAAGCCGCACCAACATAATAGGGATACAGAAACACCGTGGCCCCTTTCTTTGAGATAACTCTGCACTAGTGCGAGCCGCAAATGCCACTTCCAGCTTAGCTGTGCAGAAGAAGAACAACAAGAAGAAGAAATATCTCGAAATATGTCCGTCAGGCCCCGTCCCTTGAGATAAATCTGCAAATATCTCGGAAACGAAGCGAGCTATGGCAAAATGTTAAGAGACCTTTTTTGTAGAGAATTAAGTTTCCTACTTTTTATATTTTATGATATTTTTTGATCAGATGCGTAGTTCTCGAGATATATCAAGATATTTAAAAGTTCCGAAGCCGCACCAACATAATAGAGATACAGAAACACCGTGGCCCCTTTCTTTGAGATTACTCTGCACTATTGCGAGCTGTAAATGCCACTTCCAGCTTAGCTGTGCAGAAGAAGAACAACAAGAAGAAGAAATATCTCGAAATATGTCCGTCAGGCCCCTTCCCTTGAGATATATCTGCAAATATCTCGGAAACGAAGCGAGCTATGGCAAAATGTTAAGAGACCTTTTTTGTAGAGAATTATGTTTCCTACAATTTATGCTCTATGATATTTTGTGATCAGAAGCGTAGTTTTCGAGATACATCGAGATATTTAAAAGTTCCGAAGCCGCACCAACATAATAGAGATACAGAAACACCGTGGCCCCTTTCTTTGAGATAACTCTGCACTAGTGCGAGCCGCAAATGCCACTTCCAGCTTAGCTGTGCAGAAGAAGAACAACAAGAAGAAGAAATATCTCGAAATATGTCCGTCAGGCCCCTTCCCTTGAGATAAATCTGCAAATATCTCGGAAACGAAGCGAGCTATGGCAAAATGTTAAGAGACCTTTTTTGTAGAGAATTAAGTTTCCTACTTTTTACCTTCTATGATATTTTTTGATCAGATACGTAGTTCTCGAGATATATCAAGATATTTAAAAGTTCCGAAGCCGCACCAACATAATAGAGATACAGAAACACCGTGGCCCCTTTCTTTGAGATAACTCTGCACTATTGCGAGCTGTAAATGCCACTTCCAGCTTAGCTGTGCAGAAGAAGAACAACAAGAAGAAGAAATATCTCGAAATATGTCCGTCAGGCCCCTTCCCTTGAGATATATCTGCAAATATCTCGGAAACGAAGCGAGCTATGGCAAAATGTTAAGAGACCTTTTTTGTAGAGAATTATGTTTCCTACAATTTTTGTTCTATGATATTTTTTGATCAGAAGCGTAGTTTTCGAGATACATCGAGATATTTAAAAGTTCCGAAGCCGCACCAACATAATAGAGATACAGAAACACCGTGGCCCCTTTCTTTGAGATAACTCTGCACTAGTGCGAGCCGCAAATGCCACTTCCAGCTTAGCTGTGCTGAAGAAGAACAACAAGAAGAAGAAATATCTCGAAATATGTCCGTCAGGCCCCTTCCCTTGAGATATATCTGCAAATATCTCGGAAACGAAGCGAGCTATGGCAAAATGATAAGAGACCTTTTTTGTAGAGAATTCTGTTTCCTACAATTTATGCTCTATAATATTTTTTGATCAGAAGCGTAGTTCTCGAGATATATCTAGATATTTAAAAGTTCCGAAGCCGCACCAACATAATAGAGATACAGAAACACCGTGGCCCCTTTCTTTGAGATAACTCTGCACTAGTGCGAGCCGCAAATGCCACTTCCAGCTTAGCTGTGCAGAAGAAGAACAACAAGAAGAAGAAATATCTCGAAATATGTCCGTCAGGCCCCTTCCCTTGAGATATATCTGCAAATATCTCGGAAACGAAGCGAGCTATGGCAAAATGATAAGAGACCTTTTTTGTAGAGAATTCTGTTTCCTACAATTTATGCTCTATAATATTTTTTGATCAGAAGCGTAGTTCTCGAGATATATCTAGATATTTAAAAGTTCCGAAGCCGCACCAACATAATAGAGATACAGAAACACCGTGGCCCCTTTCTTTGAGATAACTCTGCACTAGTGCGAGCCGCAAATGCCACTTCCAGCTTAGCTGTGCAGAAGAAGGACAACAAGAAGAAGAAATATCTCGAAATATGTCCGTCAGGCCCCTTCCCTTGAGATATATCTGCAAATATCTCGGAAACGAAGCGAGCTATGGCAAAATGTTAAGAGACCTTTTTTGTAGAGAATTATGTTTCCTACAATTTTTGTTCTATGATATTTTTTGATCAGAAGCGTAGTTTTCGAGATACATCGAGATATTTAAAAGTTCCGAAGCCGCACCAACATAATAGAGATACAGAAACACCGTGGCCCCTTTCTTTGAGATAACTCTGCACTAGTGCGAGCCGCAAATGCCACTTCCAGCTTAGCTGTGCAGAAGAAGAACAACAAGAAGAAGAAATATCTCGAAATATGTCCGTCAGGCCCCTTCCCTTGAGATATATCTGCAAATATCTCGGAAACGAAGCGAGCTATGGCAAAATGTTAAGAGACCTTTTTTGTAGAGAATTATGTTTCCTACAATTTATGTTCTATGATATTTTTTGATCAGAAGCGTAGTTTTCGAGATACATCGAGATATTTAAAAGTTCCGAAGCCGCACCAACATAATAGAGATACAGAAACACCGTGGCCCCTTTCTTTGAGATAACTCTGCACTAGTGCGAGCCGCAAATGCCACTTCCAGCTTAGCTGTGCAGAAGAAGAACAACAAGAAGAAGAAATATCTCGAAATATGTCCGTCAGGCCCCTTCCCTTGAGATATATCTGCAAATATCTCGGAAACGAAGCGAGCTATGGCAAAATGATAAGAGACCTTTTTTGTAGAGAATTCTGTTTCCTACAATTTATGCTCTATAATATTTTTTGATCAGAAGCGTAGTTCTCGAGATATATCTAGATATTTAAAAGTTCCGAAGCCGCACCAACATAATAGAGATACAGAAACACCGTGGCCCCTTTCTTTGAGATAACTCTGCACTAGTGCGAGCCGCAAATGCCACTTCCAGCTTAGCTGTGCAGAAGAAGGACAACAAGAAGAAGAAATATCTCGAAATATGTCCGTCAGGCCCCTTCCCTTGAGATAAATCTGCAAATATCTCGGAAACGAAGCGAGCTATGGCAAAATGTTAAGAGACCTTTTTTGTAGAGAATTAAGTTTCCTACTTTTTATCTTCTATGATATTTTTTGATCAGATGCGTAGTTCTCGAGATATATCAAGATATCTAAAAGTTCCGAAGCCGCACCAACATAATAGGGATACAGAAACACCGTGGCCCCTTTCTTTGAGATAACTCTGCACTAGTGCGAGCCGCAAATGCCACTTCCAGCTTAGCTGTGCAGAAGAAGAACAACAAGAAGAAGAAATATCTCGAAATATGTCCGTCAGGCCCCTTCCCTTGAGATATATCTGCAAATATCTCCGAAACGAAGCGAGCTATGGCAAAATGTTAAGAGACCTTTTTTGTAGAGAATTCTGTTTCCTACAATTTATGCTCTATGATATTTTTTGATCAGAAGCGTAGTTTTCGAGATATATCGAGATATTTAAAAGTTCCGAAGCCGCACCAACATAATAGAGATACAGAAACACCGTGGCCCCTTTCTTTGAGATAACTCTGCACTAGTGCGAGCCGCAAATGCCACTTCCAGCTTAGCTGTGCAGAAGAAGAACAACAAGAAGAAGAAATATCTCGAAATATGTCCGTCAGGCCCCTTCCCTTGAGATATATCTGCAAATATCTCGGAAACGAAGCGAGCTATGGCAAAATGTTAAGAGACCTTTTTTGTAGAGAATTATGTTTCCTACAATTTTTGTTCTATGATATTTTTTGATCAGAAGCGTAGTTTTCGAGATACATCGAGATATTTAAAAGTTCCGAAGCCGCACCAACATAATAGAGATACAGAAACACCGTGGCCCCTTTCTTTGAGATAACTCTGCACTAGTGCGAGCCGCAAATGCCACTTCCAGCTTAGCTGTGCAGAAGAAGAACAACAAGAAGAAGAAATATCTCGAAATATGTCCGTCAGGCCCCTTCCCTTGAGATATATCTGCAAATATCTCGGAAACGAAGCGAGCTATGGCAAAATGTTAAGAGACCTTTTTTGTAGAGAATTATGTTTCCTACAATTTATGTTCTATGATATTTTTTGATCAGAAGCGTAGTTTTCGAGATACATCGAGATATTTAAAAGTTCCGAAGCCGCACCAACATAATAGAGATACAGAAACACCGTGGCCCCTTTCTTTGAGATAACTCTGCACTAGTGCGAGCCGCAAATGCCACTTCCAGCTTAGCTGTGCAGAAGAAGAACAACAAGAAGAAGAAATATCTCGAAATATGTCCGTCAGGCCCCTTCCCTTGAGATATATCTGCAAATATCTCGGAAACGAAGCGAGCTATGGCAAAATGATAAGAGACCTTTTTTGTAGAGAATTCTGTTTCCTACAATTTATGCTCTATAATATTTTTTGATCAGAAGCGTAGTTCTCGAGATATATCTAGATATTTAAAAGTTCCGAAGCCGCACCAACATAATAGAGATACAGAAACACCGTGGCCCCTTTCTTTGAGATAACTCTGCACTAGTGCGAGCCGCAAATGCCACTTCCAGCTTAGCTGTGCAGAAGAAGGACAACAAGAAGAAGAAATATCTCGAAATATGTCCGTCAGGCCCCTTCCCTTGAGATAAATCTGCAAATATCTCGGAAACGAAGCGAGCTATGGCAAAATGTTAAGAGACCTTTTTTGTAGAGAATTAAGTTTCCTACTTTTTATCTTCTATGATATTTTTTGATCAGATGCGTAGTTCTCGAGATATATCAAGATATCTAAAAGTTCCGAAGCCGCACCAACATAATAGGGATACAGAAACACCGTGGCCCCTTTCTTTGAGATAACTCTGCACTAGTGCGAGCCGCAAATGCCACTTCCAGCTTAGCTGTGCAGAAGAAGAACAACAAGAAGAAGAAATATCTCGAAATATGTCCGTCAGGCCCCTTCCCTTGAGATATATCTGCAAATATCTCCGAAACGAAGCGAGCTATGGCAAAATGTTAAGAGACCTTTTTTGTAGAGAATTCTGTTTCCTACAATTTATGCTCTATGATATTTTTTGATCAGAAGCGTAGTTTTCGAGATATATCGAGATATTTAAAAGTTCCGAAGCCGCACCAACATAATAGAGATACAGAAACACCGTGGCCCCTTTCTTTGAGATAACTCTGCACTAGTGCGAGCCGCAAATGCCACTTCCAGCTTAGCTGTGCAGAAGAAGAACAACAAGAAGAAGAAATATCTCGAAATATGTCCGTCAGGCCCCTTCCCTTGAGATAAATCTGCAAATATCTCGGAAACGAAGCGAGCTATGGCAAAATGTTAAGAGACCTTTTGTGTAGAGAATTAAGTTTCCTACTTTTTATGTTCTATGATATTTTTTGATCAGATGCGTAGTTCTCGAGATATATCAAGATATTTAAAAGTTCCGAAGCCGCACCAACATAATAGAGATACAGAAACGCCGTGGCCCCTTTCTTTGAGATAACTCTGCACTATTGCGAGCTGCAAATGCCACTTCCAGCTTAGCTGTGCAGAGGAAGAACAAGAAGAAGAAGAAATATCTCGAAATATGTCCGTCAGGCCAGTTCCTTTGAGATGAATCTGCAAATATCTCGGAAACGAAGCGAGCTATGGCAAAATGTTAAGAGACGTTTTTTGTAGAGAATTATGTTTCCTACAATTTATGTTCTATGATATTTTTTGATCAGAAGCGTAGTTTTCGAGATATATCGAGATATTTAAAAGTTCCGAAGCCGCACCAACATAATAGGGATACAGAAACACCGTGGCCCCTTTCTTTGAGATAACTCTGCACTAGTGCGAGCCGCAAATGCCACTTCCAGCTTAGCTGTGCAGAAGAAGAACAACAAGAAGAAGAAATATCTCGAAATATGTCCGTCAGGCCCCTTCCCTTGAGATAAATCTGCAAATATCTCGGAAACGAAGCGAGCTATGGCAAAATGTTAAGAGACCTTTTTTGTAGAGAATTAAGCTTCCTACTTTTTATCTTCTATGATATTTTTTGATCAGATGCGTAGTTCTCGAGATATATCAAGATATTTAAAAGTTCCGAAGCCGCACCAACATAATAGAGATACAGAAACACCGTGGCCCCTCTCTTTGAGATAACTCTGCACTATTGCGAGCTGGAAATGCCACTTCCAGTTTAGCTGTGCAGAAGAAGAACAACAAGAAGAAGAAATATCTCGAAATATGTCCGTTAGGCCCCTTCCCTTGAGATAAATCTGCAAATATCTCGGAAACGAAGCGAGCTATGGCAAAATGTTGAGAGACATTTTTTGTAGAGAATTATGTTTCCTACAATTTATGTTGTATGATATTTTTTGATCAGAAGCGTAGTTTTCGAGATATATCGAGATATTTAAAAGTTCCGAAGCCGCACCAACATAATAGGGATACAGAAACACCGTGGCCCCTTTCTTTGAGATAACTCTGCACTAGTGCGAGCCGCAAATGCCACTTCCAGCTTAGCTGTGCAGAAGAAGAACAACAAGAAGAAGAAATATCTCGAAATATGTCCGTCAGGCCCCTTCCCTTGAGATAAATCTGCAAATATCTCGGAAACGAAGCGAGCTATGGCAAAATGTTAAGAGACCTTTTTTGTAGAGAATTAAGTTTCCTACTTTTTATGTTCTATGATATTTTTTGATTAAATGCGTAGTTCTCGAGATATATCAAGATATTTAAAAGTTCCGAAGCCGCACCAACATAATAGAGATACAGAAACACCGTGGCCCCTTTCTTTGAGATAACTCTGCACTATTGCGAGCTGTAAATGCCACTTCCAGCTTAGCTGTGCAGAAGAAGAACAACAAGAAGAAGAAATATCTCGAAATATGTCCGTCAGGCCCCTTCCCTTGAGATAAATCTGCAAATATCTCGGAAACGAAGCGAGCTATGGCAAAATGTTAAGAGACCTTTTTTGTAGAGAATTAAGCTTCCTACTTTTTATCTTCTATGATATTTTTTGATCAGATGCGTAGTTCTCGAGATATATCAAGATATTTAAAAGTTCCGAAGCCGCACCAACATAATAGAGATGCAGAAACACCGTGGCCCCTCTCTTTGAGATAACTCTGCACTATTGCGAGCTGGAAATGCCACTTCCAGCTTAGCTGTGCAGAAGAAGAACAACAAGAAGAAGAAATATCTCGAAATATGTCCGTCAGGCCCCTTCCCTTGAGATATATCTGCAAATATCTCGGAAACGAAGCGAGCTATGGCAAAATTTTAAGAGACCTTTTTTGTAGAGAATTATGTTTCCTACAATTTATGTTCTATGATATTTTTTGATCAGAAGCGTAGTTTTCGAGATATATCGAGATATTTAAAAGTTCCGAAGCCGCACCAACATAATAGGGATACAGAAACACCGTGGCCCCTTTCTTTGAGATAACTCTGCACTAGTGCGAGCCGCAAATGCCACTTCCAGCTTAGCTGTGCAGAAGAAGAACAACAAGAAGAAGAAATATCTCGAAATATGTCCGTCAGGCCCCTTCCCTTGAGATATATCTGCAAATATCTCGGAAACGAAGCGAGCTATGGCAAAATGTTAAGAGACCTTTTTTGTAGAGAATTATGTTTCCTACAATTTATGTTCTATGATATTTTTTGATCAGAAGCGTACTTTTCGAGATACATCGAGATATTTAAAAGTTCCGAAGCCGCACCAACATAATAGAGATACAGAAACACCGTGGCCCCTTTCTTTGAGATAACTCTGCACTAGTGCGAGCCGCAAATGCCACTTCCAGCTTAGCTGTGCAGAAGAAGAACAACAAGAAGAAGAAATATCTCGAAATATGTCCGTCAGGCCCCTTCCCTTGAGATAAATCTGCAAATATCTCGGAAACGAAGCGAGCTATGGCAAAATGTTAAGAGACCTTTTTTGTAGAGAATTAAGCTTCCTACTTTTTATCTTCTATGATATTTTTTGATCAGATGCGTAGTTCTCGAGATATATCAAGATATTTAACAGTTCCGAAGCCGCACCAACATAATAGAGATGCAGAAACACCGTGGCCCCTCTCTTTGAGATAACTCTGCACTATTGCGAGCTGGAAATGCCACTTCCAGCTTAGCTGTGCAGAAGAAGAAGAACAAGAAGAAGAAATATCTCGAAATATGTCCGTCAGGCCCCTTCCCTTGAGATAAATCTGCAAATATCTCGGAAACGAAGCGAGCTATGGCAAAATGTTAAGAGACCTTTTTTGTAGAGAATTAAGTTTCCTACTTTTTATCTTCTATGATATTTTTTGATCAGATGCGTAGTTCTCGAGATATATCAAGATATTTAAAAGTTCCGAAGCCGCACCAACATAATAGAGATACAGAAACACCGTGGCCCCTCTCTTTGAGATAACTCTGCACTATTGCGAGCTGGAAATGCCACTTCCAGTTTAGCTGTGCAGAAGAAGAACAACAAGAAGAAGAAATATCTCGAAATATGTCCGTCAGGCCCCTTCCCTTGAGATATATCTGCAAATATCTCGGAAACGAAGCGAGCTATGGCAAAATGTTAAGAGACCTTTTTTGTAGAGAATTATGTTTCCTACAATTTATATTCTATGATATTTTTTGATCAGAAGCGTAGTTTTCGAGATACATCGAGATATTTAAAAGTTCCGAAGCCGCACCAACATAATAGAGATACAGAAACACCGTGGCCCCTTTCTTTGAGATAACTCTGCACTAGTGCGAGCCGCAAATGCCACTTCCAGCTTAGCTGTGCAGAAGAAGAACAACAAGAAGAAGAAATATCTCGAAATATGTCCGTCAGGCCCCTTCCCTTGAGATATATCTGCAAATATCTCGGAAACGAAGCGAGCTATGGCAAAATGTTAAGAGACCTTTTTTGTAGAGAATTCTGTTTCCTACAATTTATATTCTATGATATTTTTTGATCAGAAGCGTAGTTTTCGAGATACATCGAGATATTTAAAAGTTCCGAAGCCGCACCAACATAATAGAGATACAGAAACACCGTGGCCCCTTTCTTTGAGATAACTCTGCACTATTGCGAGCTGCAAATGCCACTTCCAGCTTAGCTGTGCAGAGGAAGAACAACAAGAAGAAGAAATATCTCGAAATATGTCCGTCAGGCCAGTTCCTTTGAGCTGAATCTGCAAATATCTCGGAAACGAAGCGAGCTATGACAAAATGTTAAGAGACCTTTTTTGTAGAGAATTATGTTTCCTACAATTTATGTTCTATGATATTTTTTGATCAGAAGCGTAGTTTTCGAGATATATCGAGATATTTAAAAGTTCCGAAGCCGCACCAACATAATAGGGATACAGAAACACCGTGGCCCCTTTCTTTGAGATAACTCTGCACTAGTGCGAGCCGCAAATGCCACTTCCAGCTTAGCTGTGCAGAAGAAGAACAACAAGAAGAAGAAATATCTCGAAATATGTCCGTCAGGCCCCTTCCCTTGAGATATATCTGCAAATATCTCGGAAACGAAGCGAGCTATGGCAAAATGTTAAGAGACCTTTTTTGTAGAGAATTATGTTTCCTACAATTTATGCTCTATGATATTTTGTGATCAGAAGCGTAGTTTTCGAGATACATCGAGATATTTAAAAGTTCCGAAGCCGCACCAACATAATAGAGATACAGAAACACCGTGGCCCCTTTCTTTGAGATAACTCTGCACTAGTGCGAGCCGCAAATGCCACTTCCAGCTTAGCTGTGCAGAAGAAGAACAACAAGAAGAAGAAATATCTCGAAATATGTCCGTCAGGCCCCTTCCCTTGAGATAAATCTGCAAATATCTCGGAAACGAAGCGAGCTATGGCAAAATGTTAAGAGACCTTTTTTGTAGAGAATTAAGTTTCCTACTTTTTATCTTCTATGATATTTTTTGATCAGATGCGTAGTTCTCGAGATATATCAAGATATTTAAAAGTTCCGAAGCCGCACCAACATAATAGAGATACAGAAACACCGTGGCCCCTCTCTTTGAGATAACTCTGCACTATTGCGAGCTGGAAATGCCACATCCAGTTTAGCTGTGCAGAAGAAGAACAACAAGAAGAAGAAATATCTCGAAATATGTCCGTCAGGCCCCTTCCCTTGAGATATATCTGCAAATATCTCGGAAACGAAGCGAGCTATGGCAAAATGTTAAGAGACCTTTTTTGTAGAGAATTATGTTTCCTACAATTTATATTCTATGATATTTTTTGATCAGAAGCGTAGTTTTCGAGATACATCGAGATATTTAAAAGTTCCGAAGCCGCACCAACATAATAGAGATACAGAAACACCGTGGCCCCTTTCTTTGAGATAACTCTGCACTAGTGCGAGCCGCAAATGCCACTTCCAGCTTAGCTGTGCAGAAGAAGAACAACAAGAAGAAATATCTCGAAATATGTCCGTCAGGCCCCTTCCCTTGAGATATATCTGCAAATATCTCGGAAAGGAAGCGAGCTATGGCAAAATGTTAAGAGACCTTTTTTGTAGAGAATTCTGTTTCCTACAATTTATATTCTATGATATTTTTTGATCAGAAGCGTAGTTTTCGAGATACATCGAGATATTTAAAAGTTCCGAAGCCGCACCAACATAATAGAGATACAGAAACACCGTGGCCCCTTTCTTTGAGATAACTCTGCACTATTGCGAGCTGCAAATGCCACTTCCAGCTTAGCTGTGCAGAGGAAGAACAACAAGAAGAAGAAATATCTCGAAATATGTCCGTCAGGCCAGTTCCTTTGAGCTGAATCTGCAAATATCTCGGAAACGAAGCGAGCTATGGCAAAATGTTAAGAGACATTTTGTGTAGAGAATTATGTTTCCTACAATTTATGTTCTATGATATTTTTTGATCAGAAGCGTAGTTTTCGAGATATATCGAGATATTTAAAAGTTCCGAAGCCGCACCAACGTAATAGGGATACAGAAACACCGTGGCCCCTTTCTTTGAGATAACTCTGCACTAGTGCGAGCCGCAAATGCCACTTCCAGCTTAGCTGTGCAGAAGAAGAACAACAAGAAGAAGAAATATCTCGAAATATGTCCGTCAGGCCCCGTCCCTTGAGATAAATCTGCAAATATCTCGGAAACGAAGCGAGCTATGGCAAAATGTTAAGAGACCTTTTTTGTAGAGAATTAAGTTTCCTACTTTTTATATTTTATGATATTTTTTGATCAGATGC